>NW_026262718.1:0-600000 GCF_021869535.1 Mytilus californianus
AGTATGTTTTTTGTCTACTTTCAGTTCTTACGTAAACCACATACACCACGATATATGTAACTACGTATACTAGTCCATGAACTTTGTATAATGTTAGACAACGGGGTGAATGTATGCGATGCATTGTATGTTTATATGACATTTGTGACATAAATAAAGTTAAGAACTTTCAGTGTATTTTTTTTGCGACGCCCACAGCTACAGTAAGAACTCTCCATCATTGACTTGTCTGATGTGTAAACGATTGCGAAACAGATTTGAAGAATCCATTTGATGATCAATTACAGATCGATGCGTTTTGATGCTGTAATAATTGTAAACAGAACTTTTATGAGGCATGCTGTAAAATGTGGTTTGGTGTAAGGGGATGACCATTTGATATTCTGGGGGGGGGGGGGGGGGGGGGGGGGGGGGCAGGAGGATTTGTTTTGGATCGGTTATTTATTTTTGTAAACTAAGAGGACAGATTATTTATTTTCTGCACTGTTGATACAAGATTTTTCATTTTCATTAAAACAAGGGACTGATTATTTATTTTCATAACTATATTAATAATATTTGAAAACATACAATTTTTAAATTCATTTATTATTATAAATAATACATGTACAGTCAAGTCATTAATGTACCATTTAATCAGAATTAATCATCATCCTCTGCGGAAATGAATCTTCTGAATTCCAAACTGCATATATATGTATTGCATACATACACGGTATTAGAGTTGGGCTGTGACTAGCCTCTTTTAAAGTATTGCCAAATATATTTATGCCGAGCGGAGCGAGGCAAAAAAATTTGAAGGGTTTTTGAAGCCGCTGAAGTCCCATAGAAACTATAGAACAAATGATGCAAAATCGTGCTTTTCTGGGCGTTCCCAGACCCTTTCTTATTCTGAAAACGCAAGTTCTGTTTTAATAATTTTTTGACAATATTTTGGTCTCAAAGCAAAATGTATAGATTCAGCATAAGACTTAAGTTTTTATGGACAACATCGAAAGACCAATATGAAGAATAAAGTAAAAATGTAATTCACATAGTTAAGTATGTGGCTGCTGTTTTTTTTTTTTTTTGTTTCGGCCATGCCGAATTTTAATCCTTTTATACCTGTAAATTATGTGGGGTTTTATTCAAATTAAGTTAAGAGGGGGGCTGATTATCAGTGATAGAACTATGTCAAGTAATTTTTAATAACACATTTCAATTACAACTTGATGTAGCTCTTAACTGGGATACAATTTAAAGTAGTTAAGTTGTAAAATTGGCTAAAAAGTCTTAAATAAAATAAAACTCATGATCAAGTTGAAAACAAAATTACTAAATCACAAAAGGAATGCAACACTAAGAGAATACAGAAGGGCAATCAATGAACAAAAGACAAATTTAAAGAAACATTGATCCCGAAAAAAACAGGTGCTACGTCCAAGGGAGAACAGAACTTGCTTCTTGCAAACACTCGCTGTGAAAACAATTTGGTATGAACACAAGCTTTTGGTTTTAAAATTTCCTACATAAAGGCATTTGCCTCAATGTAGTTACAGCCCTGTAATAAAAGTGAGGTAAGTGTTCTTGAGCCAATATACTTCAAGTTGAATGAAACCCATTTTCAGACATTTCAAGTATATTTAAATAATATTTATACCTTTATTATTAAAAGATTTGGGAAGTGTTTCCCGAATTTGTTTTTGAAAAAAGATGAATTTTATGAAGAATATGGTGCCACCTCATACTTTCTAATAGCATTTATAAAATGGCTTAAAGACCTGCCGAGTTATTCATTTTCAATACATTGTAAGTCAGGTTATTTATTTTCGAACTACCACAGAACAAACCATTTATTTTTGTGATTATCAAGGCTGAGTTATCTATTTTCAAAATCCTCCTGCCCCCCCCCCCCCCCCCCCCCCCAGAATATCAAATGGTCGTCCCCTAAAGTTATGGAAAAGATTCAAGACATTGATTTTGACAATACACATTTATAGTGATTCGTGAAAGAACAGAAAGAAGACCGAACAAGTGAAGAGAATTTTTACTAGAGATATTGACTCATTATTGATTTATTGCATTGATTTATTTGCTATGTTTTGGTATTTTGTATTATGTTTGATTCTTGATAGTATTTGAATATGGGTATATAATAAGGATTCTTTAAACTGTTTTAACATGATGAAATGCATGAAAATATGGGTACAATACGTATGCTTATTTTGAATATGATGCATTTGAATTTTGCTAGAATTTTAAAGGGTTACATATTTGATTGATATCATATATAGGTAATGATTTTATGTTGCTTAAATCCCTTTGTTGATAACTTGAAATTTTGAAATAATTAGTCATGATGTCCCGAGGCGAATTCGAGGGCGATATATGTGAGGCTAGCGGTGTAACTCGTACTAGCACACGACAGCGAAGTTTAACCGATAAGGGTTTTTTACGGCAAGTTGATACTTTACAGAAAAACTTTCGGAAGGCCGTTTGCTCATGGAAGTCATGGTCAAACAAAATAGAAGTACAATTAAGTGACACTAAAGACACAAATATCATTCGTGAACATCGAAATATATTAGTTGAAAACATGAATCATTTAACAAGTGTTTATAAACAATTATCGAATCTTATCGAAAATGAAAGTGAGTCACATGGTCATTCCGAATTAATTAGTGACAGTGAAACTGAGATATTTAAGCGATACGAAACTTGTGAAAACTATCACGCAGATCTCATGAAAAGGATAACGACTCGTGTTCAGGAAATTGATAGAGACAATGTAGAAACAAGAGGTTCATATATGTAAGTCAAGATCTAGTCATTTATCTCATTCACATAGATCTAGTGCGTCACAACGATCACAAACTGTTCCGCGAGCCGCAGACTTGAAGGCAAAATTAAAGTACATAATGTATATTGAAATCGAGGCGAAGGCGAAACTATAATTGGAAAGGATACAAACAATACGTGAACTAGAGGCTACAGATGCCAAGCTAGATGCAATCGATAAAGCTAGTCAGGGCTCAGAGTTAGATGAATTAAAGAGATCAGTTCCGGAAGCTAATATTCTCGATAAATTTCTTCAACACGTTAATCCGGATGCTAAAGTAGATACTGACATTATTGAAAATATTAAGGATGAGCATGATGATTTTGTAACTACTCTGCCAAGGTCAACAGTTTCGAAGAAGTTGAATATTGACCATGATCAAGTTCAACCAATACACCATATAAGTTATAAGTATCCAGTTCAAGGTCATTCTGTCCCGACTGTAAGTGTACAAGGTCAAGGTCAATTCGTTTCAAATGTCGATCAATCTAGGCAAGCTAAGTCTACACACAAAGTCCGTCAATTAATATTAGATCAGTCTGCATTGAATGTAAGTCAGTTATTCGTACAAAGTGTAAGTTCCATGCCAGTAGTTACACACACACGTTCTGAACCAGTAGTAACCAACGTAAAATCGGCGCCAGTTGTGACAAGCGTAAGTTCCGCAACTCTTAATCCATCAGCTATAACATTTGTACCTCAGAATGTAAACACTGCTAATGTTACAAGACAATACGTTCAAATTAAAGACGTTACGAAATCACTCGCCGAACAAGTGAGTCTTAGTCGGCTGCCGCCACCCAAACCATCGGTCTTTTTTGGTGATCCTTTAAAATATCCTGCGTGGAAATCATCATTCCAAACTCTTATTGAACAACGAAAAATTCCGACGTTTGAACGTATACATTACTTGCGAAAGTATGTCGGAGATTCAGTGCGAGAGGTAATTGAAAACTTTCTAGTAATTTCTACTGAAGACGCTTACGATGATGCAAAGGAACTCCTTGAGAAGAGATACGGTGATCAGTTTATTATCAGTAATGCATTCCGTGATAGACTCGATAATTGGCCGAAAGTACTTTCTAGAGACAATATTGCTCTAAGGAAATTTTCCGACTTTTTTAAACAATGTTTGTCTGCGATGAAAACTATGGGAACATTGAACGCGCTAAACGACAATAGAGAAAATCGAAAACTTTTGTCAAAACTACCGGATTGGGTTGTAACATGATGGTCTAGAATCGTTGCGAAGCACAAAGAAGATAAGCGTGAACTTCCTTCATTTCAAACGTTTGTAGATCTTGTAGAAAAGGAAGCAATCATAGCAAACGACCCGGTAACGTCGATACAGTCGGTCAGATCAGAAACTACAAATAGCACTAGTGACAAGTTTAAGACAAATCGATTTCAGCGTGGTAAATATAATAATCAGCGTAGAAACGTTCTTGCGACAGAAACTTTGCGAGTGTCTGATAAAAAAAACAATACCAGTTACAACAAGGATCAGACATGTACATTCTGTAAGAAAACTCGTCATTTCATCGATTCATGTTATCAGTTTCTTGGGAAATCAGTGAACGAGCGAAAGAACTTTGCGAAAGAAAAGGGACTTTGTTTTGGTTGTCTTGGGTACGGACATACATCGAAGAAATGTCAAAAACGTAAAAAATGTGAGGTATGTTCAGGGTTTCATCCGACGTCTTTACATGGTGACTTTCAAAAACCGATCATTTCCTTAAACAAGGATAAACCGTTCGAAACTGGCACCGTGGAAAATTGTAAGTCACAGACCGGAGCCGTATTCATGAACAATACAAAAGCAAGTTGCAAAAGTTCTATGATTGTGCCAGTTTATGTGTCTCATTCAGACGATCCCGAGAATGAAAGACTCGTTTATGCTTTACTAGACACACAGTCGAACACTACTTTTGTTTTAGATGAAACACGCCGTGCCTTAGGACTCAGTGGAACAGATGTTAAACTCTCACTTTCTACAATGCATGCAGAAATTCATATAGTTGACAGTCGTAAAATAAAAGGTCTAATGGTTAGGGGATTTAACAGTGAAGTTAAAATACCACTTCCAAACGTATTTACACGTGACATCATACCAGCAAACCGATCTCATATTCCGACAGCTGAAATGGCACGTTGATGGTCATATTTAGAACACCTTGCAGGAAAGTTGATGCTCGTCAGAGATTGTGAGTTTGGACTATTGATTGGTTACAATTGTCCTCGTGCACTTATTCAACGTGAGGTCATACCTTCAATTGATAACGGGCCGTATGGGCAGAAAACCGATTTAGGATGGGGAATCGTTGGTATTGTTGATCCCTTGAAATTAGACAACTGCGACTCGATAGGATTCAGTCACCGAACTCTAGCTCTCGAGGTTCCGAATGAGTTATCGATTAGAGGAAATAAAAGTGGAGATCCAGAACATGTTTACGTTTCGTTTGGTTAGAGCGTTAAGGAAATAATTCCAAGTGAAGTCGCCCGCATGATGGAACTTGACTTCAGACAGAAAAATTGACAAGATTTCATTTTCTTTTGATGATAAAAGATTCATTTCTATTCTTAATGAAGGAATAAGTGTTGAAAATGGACATTATGTTATGCCACTGCCGTTTAAAGATAAAAACCCGCCTATTCTACCGAACAACAAGAATATTGTAGTATCACGTTTAAATCAATTAAAAGGACGTCTTCAGAGGGATAAAACCTATCGTAATCATTATTTTACAAGCATGAATGACTTTATCGAAAAGGGTTATGTAGAAAAGGTTGAATCGTCTGGACAGGATATCGATGGTCATGTATGATATATACCTCATCATGGGGTGTACCATCCCCAAAAACCTGATAAGGTGCGTGTTGTATTTGACTGTAGTGCTAGATATCAAGGTCATTCTTTGAATGATCATTTGCGACAAGGACCTGACCTAACGAACACTCTTATTGGAGTACTGTGTAGATTTCGGAAAGAACAAATCGCCGTGATTTGTGATATTGAACAAATGTTTCTTCAGTTCAATGTAAATAAAGATCATAGAGACTATTTAAGATTTTTGTGGTGGAAAGACGACAATCTTCATGGAGATCCTATAGAATATCGTATGAACGTACACTTATTTGGAGCCGCTTCATCTCCGGGTTGTGCCAACTTTGATCTGAAAAGAGTTGCTGACGATTACGAAGATAAGTTTGGATTAGATATTTCGGACTTTTTGCGAAATGATTTTTACGTAGATGACGGTTTGAAGTCTGTTGCTTCCGTCGATGACGCCGTTAGCTTAGTCAAACGAAGTCAGGATATGTGTAACAAAGGAGGTTTAAGATTGCACAAGTTTCAGTCAAACTCAAAAGACGTTTTGAATCAAATACCGATCGAAGATAGAGCAAAGGATCTAAAGAACTTAGATTTATTAAATGACAAACTGCAGATTACAAAGACTCTAGGCATACAGTGGTGTATTGAATCCGATTCTTTTCAATTTCGCATTGAACTTACGAACAAACCACTCACGAGACGAGGAATACTTTCAACGTTAAGTTCCGTGTATGATCCCTTGGGATTTCTTTCTCCTTTCGTACTTCTTGGAAAACAGATTCTACAAGAATTTTGTAGCGATCAAATTGATTGGGACGAACCGCCTTCTGAAACGTTGATACAAAGATGGCAACAGTGGCGAAATGACATCCAGAATCTAGCGCAGCTAGGCATTCAGAGATGTGTAAAACCGAAAGACTTTGGAAATATAACAGTATGCGAACTTCGTCATTTTTCTGATGCTAGCACTTTAGGTTATGGACAATGCTCGTACCTCCGATTAATTGATGAAAATGGACTTATTAATTGTACACTTCTACTGGGAAAAGCCAGAGTTACTCCACGTCGTGCATTAACAATTCCTCGTTTGGAATTGTCAGCCGCTCTAGTATCAGTCAGAATAAGTCAACTACTGAAACAAGAACTTCGATACGAGATCATTACTGAGTGGTTTTGGACTGATAGCAATACCGTTCTCGGTTATATTGCGAACGACGACCGAAGAATTCATGTATTTGTAGCAAATCGAGTGCAACAGATTAGAGAACACTCTAGTCCAACACAGTGGAAATATGTAGACACGAAGGAAAACCCTGCAGATGTAGCATCACGAGGGGCAAGCGCAAATGATTTGGTGAAGAACTCGAATTGGTTTACCGGACCGAAATTTTTATGGACACTTCAATCATTCGATGCAGATGCGAATAAACCCGATTTGACACTTTATGACCCCGATATACGGATGGTGAAAGCATTTCCTACTAAGATGGATGTTATTGAATTTGCGTCTCTGATTGAACGCTTGGAATATTTTTCTAATTGGAATCACGCAAAGCGAACCGTTAGCATTTGCTTAAAACTAACGGACACTCTTCGATCACAGAATAAGAGTAAATTGTGCGTAAACGACATGCAACGTGCAGAGATTGACATTATCAAACAATTGCAAGCATCGTCATTTAACGAAGAAATAGTTGTTTTACAATCGATTGGTGTAGGTAAAACCTATGAAGATAGACATTCAACCCGAATTCGAAATGTTAAATTGAAACAAACGTCATCATTATACAAGTTAGACCCGTTTCTAGATTCGGATTGAATTATTAGAGTTGGTGGTCGTATTCGACAAGCCGAGTATAACTTAGCAGTTAAACATCCAGTGATCATTCCAAGACATTCACACGTAACAGAACAAATCATACGACAATTCCACGAGAAAGCCGAACACCAAGGAAGAGGCATGACAATAAATGAAATACGTACGAACGGATTTTGGATAATTGGTTGTAGTACTGCCGTTTCTAAATATCTATCAACATGCGTTACTTGTAGAAAACATAGAAGTAATACCCAAGAACAGAAAATGGCTGACTTCATCCGATACCGCCTTTCACTTATAGCGGAGTTGATTTGTTTGGACCATGGTACGTTAAAGAAGGACGTAAAGAACCTAAACGCTATGGTGTCTTGTTTACTTGTCTATCATGCCGAGGAGAACATATAGAGACAGCAAATTCTCTCGATACCAGTTCATTCATAAACGCGTTGCGTAGATTTATAGCCATACGTGGCCCTGTAAGACATCTAAGATCAGATAGAGGAAGCAATTTTGTAGGTGCGGAACGAGAATTGCGGGAAGCCTATTCAGAAATGGACGATAAAAGTATCAGACAATTTCTTTCGAATGAAGGGTGTGATTTTGTAGAGTTCAAAATGAATGTCCCATCTGCCAGTCATATGGGTGGAGTTTTGGAACGCCAAATCCGGTCAGTTAGAAATGTTCTTGCGTCACTAATGCATCAATCTGGTACACAATTGGACGATGAATCTTTTAGAACTTTTATGTGCGAAGTCACAGCAATTGTGAACAGCCGTCCTTTAACTCTTGACAATTTGAATGATCCCTTATCAGAGGAACCCCTAACGCCGAATCATATACTTACGATGAAGTCGAAGATTATTCTTCCTCCGCCAGGACAATTTCAAAGAAGTGATATTTACTCTCGAAAACGCTGGAGGCGAGTTCATTTCTTAGCAAACGAGTTTTGGAATAGATGGAGAAAGGAGTATTTGTCTAATCTACAGTCTAGAAAGAACTGGACTGCTCCGAGACGAAATTTGCAAGTCGGCGATATAGTAATGATCAAAGATGAACAAGCCGCGCGAAATCCGTGGCATCTTGGGAAGATCAACACAGCACACGTAGATGAGGATGGCCTAGTTAAAAAAGTGCGTGTAACGATCGTTATTGACAATCGTGGAAGGAGGAAGTCATCTCTTCAGGAATTAAATAGGCCGACTCAGAAATTAGTGTTAATATTAGAAGTAAGGGAAACCGAGGAAGTCTCCACCGAGGAGCTTGAGAACGTTTAGAATGCGATGTCCAGTAATGGTAGTATAGTGGATATAAGACTTTGTGATATTTTGAAAAATTAAACATTAATTTTGGGGAGCCATGTTACCGTCGTACATTAGGAGGAAGTTACATATTACGATTAGAAGTAGTAAATCGGCGCTTCTTTCCCCGATACATCAGATTCCCGTAAACGAGCCACGATGATACACAAATTTTGACATGTTAATGGCCCAAAGAGGTAATTTGAACGTTATTAATGTAATAAATGTGTTTTAAAATGCATAATTGATATATTCGCATTGTCATCATGATATTTGTAAGGTTATACCGCGATTTGTTAATTATTTGGTATGCAACAGGGATTTGCATTGAAACTTATGTATGTTTTTTGTCTACTTTCAGTTCTTACGTAAACCACATACACCACGATATATGTAACTACGTATACTAGTCAATGAACTTTGTATAATGTTAGACAACGGGGTGAATGTATGCGATGCACTGTATGTTTATATGACATTTGCGACATAAATAAAGTTAAGAACTTTCAGTGTATTTTTTTTTGCGACGCCCACAGCTACAAAGGTTAAAACTCAGTTACTTTGGCCTCAGAGCGCCTTACAATATGAATATGTCAATGAGCAGGTGTCTTTTAATAGCTTAGACATGAAGCTTTTTACAACTGGGGAGCTGGAGATCTTCACCCGAGCAGATATTTCTGATCGCTTAAATTTGTTGAAAAAGATTACATACTACAGTCAGATTTATTCTTGGAAAGGCCTTTTAGCCTTTTACGCAGCCTGGTTAAGGAAAATTGAGCTCGGACAAAACGAATGGTCTGATGATCCTTCTGTTATTGAGCTTCCTATTTTAACACCATATGTTTTATCAAAATCAAAATTTCAAAACAGCTCATTCAAAGTTGAAAGTAAAGATGATACAATTTGGTTTTGTACATTATACACCAGAAATCGATGCACTTATAATAGTTCTCATCAGGCTTTTATTAGGGGTGTCCAGAGAACAGTTCAGCATATTTGCGCTGTTTGTTGGAAGAAAGACAGAAATAAACTTTACCACCCAGAATGTTTTAGTTCATGTCCTCAATTTCCTCAAAAAAAGGAATGACTAGGTCAAAACTTTTCAGAATTAAATCCTTCAGCTGATGTATTTTATCCGGAATATATGCGTCGCAAGAACAGCGATGTTTTAGCTTGTTCTCCTGTTTTTGTCGATGATAGGCGTAATAACGATTGTAAAACTACTAACGAAGAGAAGGATAAAAGGTCTGATGAGTTTTCAAATAAAATATTAGATGAGTGTACCGTTTGTTCTGATTTGATTTCTGACAAGCAGTGGTTTCCTATTCAAGATAATTTTATCTTGGATCACGAAATTATTTTTAGCTCTAATATGTATAACTATGAAGGTGTTCGCATACCATTGGATACTCAATTGAATATTGATTGTTTTCAAATTTCTGCTCTCGGATTACCATGACAGAGATATATGCTCTTTACTAGAGTTTGGATTTCCTGTTGGTTATGATTATAAAGAACATTTTCATGGTGCTTCTTGTACTGTACAAAATCATCAAGGGGCGATACAATTTTCAAATGACATTGATAAATTTCTTCGAAAAGAAATAGAAAAAAGGCTTTATTGAAAATACCTTTGGTCAAAATAGATGATTCTATTTTATGTCCCGTTACTGCTTACAATAGAATGTGCCGCATGATTCCTGCTCCTGAAGAATCTCCTGCATGTGTCAATGTGGTATAAACAAGGATTTATATTTAGGTGTAGATGTTCATTTAAAGTATTCAAACGTTGATGCTTTGGTTGAAATCATTAAGAGCAAGGGTCCTGGTTGTCTTTGCTTCAAACGGGATTTGAGTCGTTCTTATCACCACGCCAAATATATATAGATCCGCACGATGTTCATTTAGTAGGTTATCGCACGAGAGACCATTTGTATTTTGACCGTGTGTTATCCATGGGTTTATGTTCAGCAGCTCACATTTGTCAACGTTTCACCAATGCAGTCGCATATATATATAGATTACTGGGTTTTGACATTATTAACTATCTTGACGATTTCGCGGGTGCTGAAACGTCTGAAAACGCCTTTAAAGCTTTTAAGGAGCTTGAAAATTTATTTCTGTCTTGTGGTATAGAAGAATCTACCCATAAGGCTTTCTCACCATCACGAAATTATTTTTAGCTCGAATATGTATAACTATGAAGGTGTTCGCATACCATTGGATACTCATTTGAATATTGATTGTTTTCAAATTTCTGCTCTCGGATTATCATGACAGAGATATATGCTCTTTACTAGAGTTTGGATTTCCTGTTGGTTATGATTATAAAGAACATTTTCATGGTGCTTCTTGTACTGTACAAAATCATCAAGGGGCGATACAATTTTCAAATGACATTGATAAATTTCTTCGAAAAGAAATAGAAAAAAGGCTTTATTGAAAATACCTTTGGTCAAAATAGATGATTCTATTTTATGTCCCGTTACTGCTTACAATAGAATGTGCCGCATGATTCCTGCTCCTGAAGAATCTCCTGCATGTGTCAATGGTGGTATAAACAAGGATTTATATTTAGGTGTAGATGTTCATTTAAAGTATTCAAACTTTGATGCTTTGGTTGAAATCATTAAGAGCAAGGGTCCTGGTTGTCTTTGCTTCAAACGGGATTTGAGTCGTTCTTATCGCCAAATATATATAGATCCGCACGATGTTCATTTAGTAGGTTATCGCATGAGAGACCATTTGTATTTTGACCGTGTGTTATCTATGGGTTTATGTTCAGCAGCTCACATTTGTCAACGTTTCACCAATGCAGTCGCATATATATATAGATTACTGGGTTTTGACAGTATTAACTATCTTGACGATTTCGCGGGTGCTGAAACGTCTGAAAACGCCTTTAAAGCTTTTAAGGAGCTTGAAAATTTATTTCTGTCTTGTGGTATAGAAGAATCTACCCATAAGGCTTTCTCACCATCACATAGAATGGAATTTTTAGGTATTATTTGCGATACAGTCAAGTTAACTTTAGAAATCCCTGACGATAAATTAAAGGATATTCGAAGTATTCTTGGATCTTGGGAATGTAAACAATCAGCAAAACTTAGGGATATCCAGTCCCTTATAGGTAAATTGAATTTTTTAGCCACATGTGTGCGTCCTGGAAGGTTCTTCATGTCTCGTTTACTTAACTGGTTACGTGAGGTATATGACAAAAAGGGTTACATTTCCATTCCGTCACAAATTAACAAAGATATCGTATGGTGACAGAAGTTCGTCCCGTTATATAACGGGATCTCTATGATGTCGTTGGAAGAGTGGTCTAAACCTAATGAAATTTTCTCCTCTGATTCATGTATTACTGGTTGTGGTGGATGGTTCAGCGGTCGATTTTTTTCACAGAGCTTTTCCAAAGTTTATATTAGAATATAAGCTTCACATTAATTGTCTGGAGTTATAAGCAATTGTAATTTGTTTAAAACTCTGGGGTCAATTTTTCAAGGGCCGAAAATTACGAATAGTATGTGATAATCAAGTATCAGTTACAGTGATAAACACAGGAAGATCCCGAAATGAGTACTTGCAAATGTGTCTGAGAGAGATATGTTACTTATGTGCAATATCAGAATTCGAGGTTCGAGCATATCATGTGCCCGGAAGTGATAATAGAATCAGTGATACTTTGTCTCGTTGGCATTTGTCTGATTTGCATCGAACTCAATTCTTTGACTCGGTTTCCACGAATTAAGAGGAATTTGAAGTTAAGGACAGTCTATTTACTTTTAGTCACAATTGGTAATTTATATGTAAATTTTATAATTCCTTTTTTCAGATGTTCAGTTTAAACAGTTAGAGAGAGATGTTAAAAAGTCTACTAAGTCTGCGTTTGCAGTAGGAACTAAGAAAAATTTAGTTTCACAATGGAGAGCCTTTTTGCTCTTTTGTATTTATTTTGACGTTGCTCCAATTCCTGCCACTTTTAAAACTATAAGTTGTTATGCTCAATTTTTAAGTCGATCATTCAAATCGACTGATTCTATCAGAAATTATATTAATGGTGTAAAAATTATGCATTTTTATTTAGATCTTCCATTTCCCCTTTTAGATAATTTTGAATTTAAATTGTTAAAGGCGGGAATTTCTAGAGTCAAACAACACTGTCCTAGACAAGCTAGGCCTAATACTCCCGATTTGCTAAAAGAGATGCTTAAATTTTTAGACCTTGATAATTGTACAGATACGGTTTATTATTGTTTATTTTCATTTGCCTTTTTTCGTATGTCTCGTAAGTTTAATTTAGTGCCAGATTCTGATGTTTCTTTTGATTGTAAAAGGCAACTTAATAGAGGCAAAGTTTTTATGTATGAAAGAGTAGCTATATTGGTATTTGAATGGACTAAAACTACTAGTATACAATGTGGTGAACGAATTTTGAAAATACCTTTGGTCAAAATAGATGATTCTATTTTATGTCCCGTTACTGCTTACAATAGAATGTGCCGCATGATTCCTGCTCCTGAAGAATCTCCTGCATTTGTTATCAAGAGAAATGCTAGTCTTAAAACAGTAACTTACAAACAGTTTCAATCTCAACTTAAGCATATCATTTCATTGACTGGTAGAGATCCTCGCCTTTATTCTACACATTCTTTTAGACGGGGAGGTGCGTCATTTGCCTTTCAGGCTAGAGTCCCTAGCAAACTTATTCAGCTTCACGGTGATGCATATAAGCTGTATTTAAACTTTACAATGCAGGAGAAAATTTCTGTTGCAGAGTCCATGGCCAAACTTTTATGATATATTTTCAGACATAAACAACAAGCATGTACTACTGTTATCCGATTCAATCTGTAAACATTTGTCTGGTATTTCTAACATGGACCTTCAAGCTTACAGTGGTGCTCGTATTTCCACTTTAAAGAAGAAACTGGATCAAGGTGAAATAAACTTGAATAACTATTCTTATTGTCTTATTCATGTTGGCACTAACGACGTAAGAGATTTTTCTGTAGATCGAATCATTGCTGGTTTTAGAGAGTTATTTGTCAAATTTTAATCTTTGTCTCCGCATATTAAGCTATATATCTCCTCTATTTCACCAAGACCTGTAGATTTTGATTTAACTGGATTTAAATGTGCTAATGTTAATAGGCAATTACTTTCTGTATGTTCTAAATAATTTTATAAAATCCTATAAAAGGTTTCTTGTAAAAGGGCGTCCTATAAGGTCTCTTTTTGCCTTTAAGGACGGAGGGTTGCATCTTAATGGGGCTGGTCTAGACGAGCTTCGCAGATGCTTTCAACATGTTGTCAATCATATATAATCTGTATAGTCTACTTCTTGATTTATGATGTATCATCTTAATTTTTGTTTGTATGCTTTGTACATCGTTAAGAGGTCATCGATGTTAATCTTATAAGGGAGCATCTTATCCCTTAGGATTTTGATCTTACAAAGGAGTGTGCTATCCTTTGGGATCAGGCACAACAAAAACTATAAAAATCAGTTGCAGCTGGCTAACTTAATAGATCGGTATTACTGGCTAATATAAATTCATCAACATTCGGCGTAGACCTCGATGCTCCGAAAGAGTAAGCTGATCCTGCACCTAGTGATTTGGTCTAATGCGGTAGGTCATCCTCGAGAAAAAGAGGACGGAATTGTAGTTACGCCAATTGGAACACATATTATCCGTCGTTTCCCTGTAACTTGAGTGTGAGTTGATTGAAAGTGTTTCATTTGTTGACAATAAAGTACAAGTGATTTGATTTGTGTCGAGTCGCGGAAGTGAGACACATCAAACCTTTATTCCGTCGTCGGTTATGGCGTCGGCGTCTTCGTTATTTAGATCGTTATGTTTCTCGTTTGTTTCTATCACATTTGTCATTTCGGGATCTTTCATAGCAAACTATGCGGTAAGGGTTTTGCTCATGGTTGAAGACCACACAGTGACATATAGTTGTTGTTTTCTCCGGGATTTGGTATGTGGTGGAGAGATGTCTTATTGGCTTTCATACCACATCTTCTTATTTTTATATAATGTTTTTTTTTTTGCAGTTGATAAAACTGTTTTATCCTGATAAATTTGTAAATCTCCATGAATTGTTATAAAACTTGTATAGGAGTTAATCTTTAAGATCAAGATAAATCATCTACAGAAAAAAACTATTTTTAAAATCTTGTATGTTACAGAAAAATGAACTTTTTACAGTCAACATTACAATTTTACACTGACAGCAGCAATCTCAGGCGAGACAGAGGGTTCCGTTGAATCCTTCACGAATTTATTATAATACTGATTTCATTTGAGAACTAACATGACTAAGGAAAATAAACGGCCGGACTAAGTGGTGCGGGTATATCCCTCTTATGTCCGAAAAATTGTTATTTTTTTTAGTACTTTTTTTCTGATATTTGACTGTCGTTCCCACTTTTCATACCAAATAACTCTGAACATCAACTCGAACTTTAATTTGAACTTGAAATCAATGGATAGCGACACACATCCGAAGCACATTAAACAAACGACATATGGAAATCGATTTAAAAATAGACCCATGTTTTTCCAAAATGGTCACGTGGTTTTACCTCATCATCAAATAAATAAGTTGTCGACTTAATCAATTAACAAGTGGAATTCAACATGTCGACTTCGTATTACTATGTCATTATATTTATATTAGCAAGTCGACATTGTAATGCAATTTTTTCTTCATCATTCCGACAAGTTGACTCCACATGATGATTTGATTCCAGCTTATAAAACACAACATAACTAATAATTCCGACTTATTTGCAACAAAATAACTTTACAAGGGGTGAACCATATGCGCTTCCATAGTATGACTTCTCAAATTTCGTGGGTGCGTAATTCGGCAGTACATCAGAGTTTAAAGATAAATGTTTGTTTGATATTTTTTAATTCCCTTCCATTATATAGACTTAGCAATTTCGAAAACATAAAATGTATGCACTAAGCTCTTCAATAATTCTTATTTCAATTCTACTAGCAAAAGCTGTGTATTTTAAGATGTACCCACTAAATATCTTAGTCTTGCTAAATTGTGATTGACTTGTGTTCTCTTCGGATGCCAGTGTTTCTAAAATTCTTCCTCACTTACGTTTACACAATGCCCAACAAGGCCGTCAAGTGATTACACAGGACATTAAGGGAAAACTACTTCAAAAATATATTCATTCGGGAAAACAATGACAATATGCAGTGAATTTGCTCACGTGCTCACTTGCTCTAAATTATGATGGGTTCTATTTTACTTTTAATCATACATTTTAGTGATGTTTTAATCATTTGTCTTACTAATTCAGCGGAACAATTAATTTCACTACGTTTCGTAAAAAATGTGTGTTCTAGGTCAAAATTACGACAGTCGTTCTCCAGTTTTTCTGATCCTGCGATTAATTGTCTATCACTGAATGTATCATTGCATATAGATAATTTTGTTTGAATAACCATAATCCCCCAAAAAACAGTGTGTTCCTGGAACTAGTTGGAAAAAAAACGTATAAGATAAATTCTTCCATAGATCCAAAGCTTGATTTGGAAGTTTGGCTCTACATGTAGAAAACTCATTTCAAACAAAACAGCTCACCCTAATTTTTACGGTGACTTGATTACTGAGCCCGAAAATTTAGATACGATCCGGGTAAACATATCCATCTTTACAATAAATTTATTTTAAAGGTAATTAATTCAACACTGTAATTCGATATTTGCATATTGTTTCTATTGGCATAAATTTTGATTTTGTTATCAGTAAATCCAAACAATACTAAATATGAACGTTGTTTTCAATTTAGACTTATTTATATTTTTTCGTTTGGGCTTATATTATATTTACCTTCGGGTTTATATGATTCGTTCATCCTATTTCGACTCTTCAAAATTCAAGAGTCTATCCTAAATTGAGGTAAATTATATGGCCTTCCAAATACCGTTTCGATTCCAAACATCACTGAAGAGACATTAATTGTCGAAATCCGGATAAAGTGTACAAATTTTTGCACCTCATGTTTGCGGTATACCATCTTTTCCGCAAGTTTATTGCTTTCTGTTTGGTATTACATTAATTATAAAGATCCATTTTGTTACATCTTGTGATCCGTTTATTTGGCAATCGCAAATGGCAGTCAGCAGGGTTTAAGAACATCCGTTGTTCGACCTGTTAGTCAAATGCGTTTTGTTCAAATATACTTTTTCACTTTTTTGGTCTTTTGGAAAATTTTGTTCGTGCTGTATTTAGACCCCTCTACCAAGAAATTTGTTTTGCATGCACACGTATAAAAATTGCGGTTTTTATCCAACGCAATCATAGGTTTGAACGTTGTTTCAATTTAGACTTATTTATATTTTTTCGTTTGGGCTTGTATTATATTTACCTTCGGGTTTATATGATCCGTTCATCCCATTTCGACTCTTTAAAATTCAAGAGTCTAGTATCCTAAATTGAGGTAAATTATATGGCCTTCCAAATACCGTTTCGATTCCTTACATCATTGAAGACACATTAATTGTCGAAATCCGGATAAGGTGTACAATTTTTTTCACCTCATGTTTGCGGTATACTATCTTTTCCACTTTTTATAGTTTTCTGTTAGGTATTAGATTAATAATTAAGATCCATTTTGTTACATCTTGTGATCCGTTTTGGGGCAATCGGGAAAATATTATTGTGATACACATATAGCTATACGAAGATGTGATGGACAACTCTCCACCAAAGTCACAATTTGTAAAAGAAAAACCATTACAGGTCAAAGTAAGGTCTTGAACACGGAGTCTTGGCTCACACCGAACAGTAAGCCATAAAGGACCCCAAAAATGACGAGTGTAAATCCATTCAAACGGGAAAACACGTCTAAAAAATCTATCTAAAAAAAAGAGAAACGAGAACCATTTATAAACCACATCAACAAACGACAACTACTGAACATCAGGTTCCTGACTTAGGACAGGTACAAACAAATGCAGCGGATTTAAACGTTTTAATAGGTACCAACCTTCACTCTTACCCAAAACAATAGTATAACATCACACCATAGAAAGACACACTATGAAATATCAATTGAAATGGCTTAACCCAATCAAAAGACATATAAACACAGGTGAACATACACTTAACGAATAAATTTGATCTATGACACAATGGAAATACAAATCAATAAAATAAGGGGTGAATAGATAAAGACAAAGGTAGTATACAGCTGTGAAATGTTAAATAATTGCAGAAAGTAAACCATAACCTTGAACAAATAACAATGCCGCCAAATAGAATATTGTACACAGGTAAAAGTAAATAATTTTGCTGTAAGGTATACAGTATAAATAGAGAACGTAAATATTGTTTTGTTTATAGTCCAGTCAAAATAAGTTTGAACCTCAAACTAATTGCAACAGACAATGTTTTAGTTCTAATCTATAGCATTAAGCCCCAAATATACACAGAATAAAGTCCCATAAAATCTAACTTGAGTAAAACACAAAATCAGCATTTTTAATTTCTTATGGAAATTAACATTGGAAAGGGAGATAACTCCGCAAAAATTAGTCTTTTTTTGGTCAGTTTTTGGTTGATTTTCTTAAAATTCATGTAAAGTATAATACTTTGATGGGGTTATAAGTTCGTATTTGACTATACTATATAATCTTCTGCTCATGAAATGTACAAAACCGAAGTGTTATGGGCATTTTTATTATTTTAAGAAATTGCAAATTTATGGCTTTGTGACCATTTTGAAAAAATAAAATGAATAATTGGTATTGTTTATATCTGTAAATTATATTTGTTCAGCATCTACCTTGTTTAAAGAAATTTTAAACCACAAAAAGAAGAATATATGCTTAATTAGTTTTATTAAATTTGAGATTCTTTACCTTGACATGCTGAAAAATCTGATAAATGGTCTACTAATGAATTATGAAATCTAGATTATAGCTTGATAAAAGATATGAAAACACCTTTAGAGTTGTTTGTTATACTCTAAAGACGGCTAAAATATCAAGAATCAATACATTCTGTTGAATACAGGCGGTAAAGTTATAATTTTGTATCAATTTGTATTGATGTTTCTGCCTTTTTTGCAGAGTTATCCCCTATTTCAATGCAAATCTCCATAGGAATTTTAAAATCGTGATTATTTAGTTTACCTCAAGTTAGATTTTGTTGGACTTTTTTCTGTGTATATTTGGGGTATAATGCTAAAGATTAAAACTTAAAAATCTTCTGTTGCAATTACTTCAAGGTTAGGGTCAAATGTATGCTAGATTGACTGGACTATTATAGTAGTTATCGATGTAGAAAACGACTCGCATTTAAAAAAAACGGAAAAAAGAACCTAGTGAAATAGACGAGCAATTGTCTGCTCATAAAGCAAGAATTATTAGGCTAGAAGAACAAAATAGAAACTATGGAAACACTATAACTTTATTAAAAAGAAAACTGAACAGCAATTGTATAAAAGATGAGAAAACAAGTTTACAGCAGGATCAAACCGTAAATTTCTTCAATGAAAACTTTTTCACCAATTTAAAACGCTATTGTCAGTTAAGCTTGATATGCTCAAAACAGAAATGCAACATAACCTAGCCCTACATGAAGTAAACTTAAAACACCAATAAGAAGTAACAGAAGTAAACAACTTGAAAGCAAAAATAGATCAGCTTACAAACTCTTCTCAATCTATACAACATCATCACTGTACTCCAACTGTGCTGAATACCCATGTACCATACCACCTCAGCTGTACACCAAATCATGGGCAATCTATGAATCAGACTGGTTACCCATATCATGAACAATCTATGAATCAACCTGGATATCCACCTTTCCCAACAAATATCTTGCCTTAACACTATACACCCTTGCAATATCCGCGACAGGCAGCAAGGCAACAACATAGCATGCAACCTGGTATATACTATACAAATATGCAACAGCAACCAGTTGCTAGAATGAGTTAGACGCTGCACTTTCCTATGCGGACACATGTCCAACATTCTGCTCATTCTGCGCAACAACAGTCTTTTTATTCTGTGCAATAACCACACAAAAGCAACCAACAACATAGGAATCAACAACAAAATCTAAAAAGTGCCAACAATCGCAATAGTAAGCATGAAACAACAATCCTCACTACTAAGAAAAGAACCGAAAGCATCTGATAAACGGAAAACAATAGAGACCCCTTGCAATGAGCAGATCTTGAGTGAGAATGTTCCAAACGATTACCCGCCCACAAATGTGATGAAACATGTACAAGCTCTCATACACATATGCGAACATGTGAATAACAACACAAACAAGGACTATTTTTTTAGAGCAGGGCCGAGCCTCAACCAAGAGGGACATACAAGAACTGTCAGAATAGGCACCTTAAATATCAGAATGCACTGTCAAATCAAATATATTTGACCCATGTGCTAAATAACTGTGATGTTTTATTTATACAAGAGCACTGGCTTTTCTCTTTTGACAAACATAAGCTTCATAATATTAATTCCACACATATATGCTGTGCAAAATCTGTTGACGATAACATTGATACTGAAATCTTTGTTAAAGGTAGAGGATATGAAGGCGTAGCTGTCTATTGGAGAAAAGAACTTGACAACTCTATCAGATATATACAAGATGGAAATGGAAGAATGATAGTTTTATCTTTTAATGACTGTAATTGGAACTCCGTTCTGTTTTATTGGTGTATATATGCCACCTGAAAATAAAAACTGTGATGAACAAGATGCAGACAAGCTTGTGCAACTGGAAGAGGTAATCGACAAATATCCTGCCGATGGCTATCTAGTGGTTGTATCCGGGAATTTTAATGCCCCCTTATATAAAGACAATATATTCAGAAATAAGATGACTATCCAAAATAGCCTACTTTTCAGCATCATAATGGGCTATCCCCCTCGCTAATTGACATTTTATACACAAGCAACGAGAAATTCAGCTGAACTATACTGTTTCGATAGAGGACTTTCACGCTCTTAATGTTTCTGATCATACTCTTGTTTGTGCAAAATTCAAAGTTGACATTAAGACAACAAGGAAACAAGAACATTGTCGTAAAGTAATACCAAGGCCAAATTGGTCCAGATGCGATAAAGAGACCTTCAAGAACTCTATAAGAGAATCAGTGAAAGATATGACGCACAATTGTCTATTGGATACACCAGGAGCTGTGAAAAAACTCTCCAATATATTACACATAGCGGGTAGGGACTCTATACCTCACTATCGCAAATCTGTATCAATAAAATCTGTAGGCAAAGAGAAATGGAATAAAGAAATTCTTGAGGCCTCAAAGCCATAAAAAAAAAATGCCTTTAACCAATGAAAAAATGACAAGTCTAACACCACTAAAAATAATAAAATGAGAAGTGCAAGAAAGACTATAAGAAGTACACAGAGGAGAGCACATGCCTCTAGAAGGAATAGCCTAATGAAAAAATGCGATCATCTCAAAGTGATACAAAACTCTTTCACAAGCTAGTGCGACAGCAGCGTTACAAGAAAACGATGACAACTGACACGATGGTTTTGAACGATGACTTTACAAGACGAAAGTATAGAAAAAAAAAAAAAATGAGCACTTTAAACACATGCCAGATGAGCTTTTACCATTACTTATGGTCATTATTAATAGTGTTTTCGAAGACAAGGATATACCTCAAATCATCAAGGAAGGTGTTATGACCCCCGTACACAAAACTGGTAAGAATAAAGTATATCCTGAAAACTATCGGGGAATTACAGTTACAAACACCAAGTCAACACTTATAGAAGATATTCTTAAAGAGCGTGTAGAGCCAAACTTCCTCAAGACGCACAGCAAGCTCCAGCGTGGATTCACTCAGAACACATCATCTGTTAACGCTGCTTTCATAGTATCTGAGGCAAGTGAACACTATAAAGAAATATTACAGGAACTAGATCTTGTAACGCTGGATGCTAAAAAATGATTTTGACAAAATACACCATGAGATTCTTTTTAACAAGCTTTATCATAATGAAAGTAAAATGAAACCATAACCTGTCTGATGAATTTTCTAAGGAACTTGGTGTACGACAAGGAGCAAAGTTGTTTACTGTACTTTATAAAAGGTACACTAAAACCATTTTTCAAGCCTTTAAGAAATCGAAATAAGGCGCATCAATAGGAAATATCAACGTTGCAGTCCCTACATGTGCTGATTATATAGCCATCCTTGCCGGCACAGAAAAAAAAGCTCAGGCACTACTGAATATTGTCAATAGGCTAAGACATCAAGAAGAACTTTCTAATCACTTCTTGGACCAGGACTACATGCTCGAAAGGGAATGGCACAACTTGTAGCCGCTAAGCTTTGGCAGGCATATGCTCTACCCAGAGGTCTCATTGGCATTAACGTAATAAATTGTACATCTTCCGATATTTTGAAATTGGAGCGACTTCAGCTGCAAATTTGTCAACAAATACAATGCTTACCAACACGAACAGCTAATGCCGCAACATATGTCATGCTTGGGATGGAGCCAATATAGGCTGATTTAGACAGAATTTTGCTCACTTTTTGTGGAGGTATACTTCAAGATAAATGTAGCATCGAATTCAAAATTATCGAAAGACAATTGGTTATGTCAAAGGAACAATCAAACTCATTTATTAATAGATTACGAACTGTTTGGCAATATATAAACTACCTAAAGCTGAAATATTGATTGAAAAAGTTCCTACAAAAATGAAATGGAAAAGAACAGTTAAACATGCAATTGAAAAATTTTGGGAAACAAAATGGACTTCAGAAAAAACAGAAAAATCAACAATGAAATTTTTGGACATCAAGCACTACCCATTTGGAAAACCTCATCAAATCTGGAAGATGTTTTCAAACATTTTTAGATGTAAAAAAGGCTGAAGTAAAAGCGAAATTAGTGACAAGAGCAAAATTCTCCGGTCACAAAGAATCCGATCTGTGTACTTTATGCGGTCTAAGTGAAGAAGACGTAGAATGCCTTACAAGAACTTTTTGTTATGATCTACACACCAAACGGTCAGCGTTATTATTACGAAAGAAGTGAAAATTAAAGTGACAGTAATAGACAATAACGATATAATGGAGATTCTTGGTTGTGTTTATAATGGTGTTACTGCACAGGTAGTTATATATAAGTTATGTTAATATACTGTTTTATTCTATTCCATAAGGGAGTGACCCTTAGAAAGGGTGAAAATAACAGACAGGTAACAGGTACGAGAATCAGATGTGAAAATTTATAGTCATAAAAACATTTATCAAAGCTGGAATATATTAAAGATAGAGAAACATTAAGTAACAAAGAACATCACAATTGTATCAACAGGTCAAATTAATATGAAAGTACGATTTGATAGTACTCGCAGTTACTAAAAGCTAGTTAAAAGCCAAAATAAATTAATAATATAGAAATTCATGCATTTACGGTTCTACAATCTATCGATGTCTATATTTTGGCATTGTACAAGGTCATGTTTTCTCTGACGGTTAATGACGTATTTACATTAAATCCATTAAGTGTTGGTTATGTATTGATTAATATTGTAGTCTTAGATACATGAGTTTTTTATTTGTTATTTTTGGCTTTGACTAGCTGTCAGTAACTGCGAGTACTCTCAGATCTGCATTGTGTCTAGCGCCCTCCATCACTCGACCAACTAAGCTAAATACAACATAGCTTACTTTAAACGAGTAGTGCCTTTACTAGTGGGCATTATATATTGGGTTGTACCACAGTATATGATGCATATTGGCAAGTAGATAGTATACCTTGCAGATGGGCTGTTTGTTTTGTCTGTCGTAAAGGATGATGATTTTACTTACCATGTCATCACATCAAATTATCATATAGATACATATGTAGGACTCACATACATGGTGAGTTCCAGATCTATTGCAGATTCCAAATCTATGGTTAACATGACGTCATATCATCCCAAATCTATGGCAGATTTTTTTAATCCTAATCTATGGCAATGTTTTAGCTTCATAATCTATGGCAGATTTTCTGCAAATGATGGACCAGCCGGTACACATCTGACCAATTATTTGCCTTTAACAAGTGGATTTCTCAAGAAATCTTACTGTCTACAACAGTACAGGTAGTCAAATATAAATATAGCTGAAAATGATGTAGATAGTTATCAAAACGTATGACAGATTTATTTCTTATAGTGCCATAAGGATTTAAAAAATTACAAGAAAACAGCACAGCATAACATAAAATAATGAAAGAAAAACAAAAAGAACACAAGTATCAAGGAACAAGCTTAAGGCAGCACCAGAAACACAGACAAAGACAAGAAAACTAGGAGCAGAAACAAACACAAAACACAAACACCAACGACACCAAAACCCAAAGCATAAACAAAACGAATCATCATAAAAATCGAAAATGAAATAAGGTGCTCCGGAAGAGTAAGCATTTCCTGCTGCGCCTGGGGGACCCGTCGTAAAGCCCAAAGATAACGAATTATTCAGTAGTAAGTAAAAGTCTGTATAAGAAAAACTTATTAGTACAACAACAGACCAGACACAAGTTGCTTCCCTTTTCCTTTTTCAATATTAAAATTTTGAAAAATGTTTTAAGTCCAAACTGAATTTTTTTTTTCACAAACAATTTTTTTCCTTAAAATTTTTTTTTCCTCAAATTTTTTTTTTCTCAAAATTTTTTTTCCTCAAAATTTTTTTCTCAATTTTTTTCCTCCAAATTTTTTTTTCTCAAATTTTTTCCTCCAAATTTTGTTTTCCAAAATTTTTTTTTTCCATTTCCTTATTCATTTTCTATTTCCTTATTCGATTTTCATTTCTTTATCCGGTTTCTCTTTCCTTATTTGATTTTCATTTCCTTATTCGGTTTCTATTTCCTTATTCGGTCTATTTCCTTATTCAGTTTCCATTTCCTTATTCAGTTTCTATTTCCTAATTCGGTTTCTATTTCCTTATTCAGTTTCTATTTTCTTATTCGGTTTCTATTTCCTTATTCAATTTTCATTTCCTTATTCAGTTTCTATTTCCTTATTCAGTTTCTATTTCCTTATTCGATTTTTTAATTTCCTTATTCGGTTTCTATTTCCTGATTTGATTTTTCATTTCCTTATTCGGTTTCTATTTCCTTATTCGATTTTCATTTCTTTATTCGATTTTTATTTCCTTATTCGATTTTTATTTCCTTATTCGGTTTCTATTTCCTTATTCGATTTTTCATTTCCTTATTCAGATTCTATTTCCTTATTCGGTTTCTATTTCCTTATTCGATTTTCATTTCCTTATTCGGTTTCTTTTTCCTTATTCGATTTTTCATTTCCTTATTTGGTTTCTATTTCCTTATTCAATTTTCATTTCCTTATTCGGTTTCTATTTCCTTATTCGATTTTCATTTCCTTATTCTGTTTCTATTTCCTTATTTGATTTTCATTTCCATATTCGGTTTCTATTTCCTTATTCGGTTTCTATTTCCTTATTCGATTTTGCATTTCCTTATTCGGTTTCTATTTCCTTATTCAATTTTCATTTCCTTATTCAGTTTCTATTTCCTTATTTAGTTTCTATTTCCTTATTCGATTTTCATTTCCTTATTTGGTTTCTATTTCCTTATTTGATTTTTCATTTCCTTAATCGGTTTCTATTTCCTTATTCGATTTTCATTTCCTTATTCGGTTTCTATTTCCTTATTCGGTTTCCATTTCCTTATTCGACTTTCATTTCCTTATTTGTTTTCCATGTCCTTTTTTTGATGTTTGATTTTGATTTCCTTTTTCGACTTTCATTTCCTTTTTCAACTGTTATTTCCTTATCCAATTTTCGTTTCGTTATTCGACTGTCATTTCGTTATTCGTTTTCCATTTCCTTATTGGATTTTCATTTCCTTATTCGATTTTCATTTCCTTATTCGCTTTCTATTTCCTTATTTCATTTCCATTTCCTTATTCAATTTTAGATTTTCATTTCCTTATTCGATTTTCATTCCCTTATTAAAATGTAATTTTCTTATTCTTTTTCTATTTCCGTAAATATAAGTCCCCCACAAACATACCATAAAACTCATTCGTACTTTTATTAGTTTGTGGCTGAATTAGTCTAGGTTATACGCCAATAAATTTCTTCGTGGTGGTATACAGGGTTGAATAATCAAAAGTTTTGTTAAAACTAATTTCAGAAAAAGACCGATATTTAAAATTATCCAGAAGTTCTTTAGAATTTTTAAGAATCCAAATATGGTTAATACCACTACGCGAGTAAAATAATTTTGTCGTTCAAAGTATTTTCAAAATGATAATAGAACAATAGCATTATGACATTATAATAGAACAATAACATAATGGCGGGATCTTTAAAAGTACAGAGCCACGTCATAAGTACCAAAAAAACACAAAAAGTCACAGGTACAAAACACACCAGCAAAAATGAAAGATAAAACAAACAACACATTGACGGGATGTATAAGTACCGAGCCACGTCAAATGAATATCACAAAAAAAAGACCAAACAGTAAAAGTAATATTAATAATAGAACAAAGACAAATAAAAGAACAATATAACACGTTATTAAGATGATAAACAATGTCAGTACGCAGAATTTATACATCAATTTTATTTGTTCAGTGTATGTTTACTGGTGTTAATATGTCTTTTGATTGAGTTAATCCATTTCAATTGATATTTTATAGTGTGTGTCTTTCTATGTTGTGATGTTACACTATTGTTTCAGATAAGGGTGAAGGTTTGGTACCATTAAAACGTTTAAACCCACTGCAATTGTTTGCACCTATCCTAAGTCAGGAGTCTGATGTTCAGTAGTTGTCGTTTGTTGATGTGGTTCATAAGTGTTTCTCGTTTCTCGTTTTTTATATAGATTAGACCGTTGGTTTTCCCGTTTGAATGGTTTTACACTAGTAATTTTTGGGGCCCTTTTTAGCTTGCTGTTCGGTGTGAGCCAAGGCTCCGTGTTGAAGACCGTACTTTGACCTATAACGGTTTACTTTTATAAATTTTGACTTGGATGGAGAGTTGTCTCATTGGCACGCATACCACATCTTCCTATATCTATCAAGACCATCATGTATCATTTGTGAAGTTGGTACGGAATATTTATCAACAAGGTCTTGGTACCTTCCGATGAACTTTTTTTTAGAAAAGGACGAGACGTTCTTTGACATACCCCTGGTTCATCAACTTTCTGCTCAAAACCATTCACATACAAGAGTTGTTTGTTTTTATAGTATTGAAAATTATAACACAATGTTGACTGCTGTACCCCAATTTTTGACATTTTTCTCAATTATGTCGGTTTCTTTTGCTCACACTTTGTTGTCAATATAAAGGAATATGCGACTTTCATACAAGTGGGAGTTAAGCTTGCTATGCCAAAAAGTTTAATTAACCATTTTCTACATAAGGAAATTCCTGTAACAAGCCAGGAATTTCTATACGCTTGATGTGAGCTTTTTTATTTGCCATTTGATTAAAGACATTCCATTTTGTTTTTTCTTGGAGTTCAGGTTGGGAAATTCAAACTATTTCTCTTCATCTTGAGATGATGTACATGATGTACATGAAAGTAAAATTTTGTTATTCATTTTCAACTTCATTTGAGGTGCACCTGAGTTATACCCGGCTTGTGAGAAGGGAAATGCAATCGAGTGAAATGTCTACTCTGATCAGGTTTTAGACACAAAATAAGGTATCTTTCAAGACCAAAATTTGTCTTAAAAGTGCATTAACTGCAGAGCTTCCCTTTATCACGTTTGTGCATTTCGTTGCTCCACTGAATTTCATAGTGCTTATACAATTGTTTTTTTTTGTTCAACTTTTAGAATATCTAAAATTGATTACGGAATTTAAAACGTCAACCCCTTTTACGTTTTTTTTTTTTGGCAAGTTACTGTAGTTTAAGGAGATAGTCTTTGATTGAAATAACAACTTTAACTCTTAATATGCTTCATTTAGTAATGGAAAAGATTAACTTAAATTTTAAAGCCTATGCAAATATCTGATCTTGCATCCAATAGTAATTTTAAACACTTCTGTTATTGAAATATTCTAAGATTAGAAAAGTTGTCACATTTTAGCTTTTAACTTCATTTTTGTTTATCCAAGTCTGTATTAAAATACATTAAAACAATAAGTATTGTTTAACCGATTATAGTTTTAACATATTTCATACTTTGAGTAAATACCTTTTTCCTAGCCTAATTTTAGTAATTTCATATTTTTGCCGTGGAACAGTTTATTTAAATTTTCATGAAACTATCGATTCTTTTGAAAAATACTTTTATAAGTTTATGTTTTGTATTTTGAAAAAAATAGGTTGTCTTGATATAGCAGTGGTTAATTTCTTTTCGACAACAAATACTGTAAAGCTGCTTTTACTTTCAACTACTCATTCATTTATTTATACTTCATCTCTTTGCCAAATTCTTACATGTAATTTATGAATTAGCTTAATTATTTATTGTTATAATGAATTTCTTTAAAAACTCCTTTTCCTAAGACAAAAAGAATGAAATATCTTACCTACCCTCGTGCTGATGTTTCGTCCATTGTGCTGCCATGTAACGTATGCAATGAAAGGTTTACAGGACAGAACAAAAGTCTACAGAAAAAGGGTGCTGCTAATTCCCCGTCACGTGACCAATACTTTTTGGTGGGAATATTGAACATAAAAGGGTTAAAAGGGCTTTGATCTGCAGTCACAAACATTTCTGGTGGGAAAATTTGACTTCAAAGAAGTTCAATAGGTACCATAAAAAATTCTTTGACTCATTTTGTGTTTGGAGTTACTACACTGTCATTGATTGTAGATTTCATTCAAGCTTCAAACGAATAACACAGCACCATGCAGTTTGCATTGCTAAAATTTTATTAAAAAAACAACAAAAAGCCAAATATGATGAATAAAAATAATCTATATTTGAATCGGTTTCATTTCCCAAATTCAAACGTCTTTTCCCCTTTATTGTTGCATTTAAATTCACCATTCTTCTTTCTATTCATTTTAAATTGATGAGTTTAAAGTAAAAAAACTTATAGTACTACAACTGACTCGTAAAGACGTCAGGAGCTTGTGGTTTGGAACCCATATTTTAGTTAATCTTTATTTGAAAGTATTATTTCATATTTTTAGATATTTAACTAATTTTCTCTTATTCAAAGTTTTCAAACTCTCAATGTGATTAAAAAATGATAGTAACGTATATATGCACCCCATTTACATTTATCTTTATCGGGATACTATTATAGAGTGGTAACATAATATAAGATATGTACAATCTGTAGTTTCAATTATTACTGATAGTTCATGTCCGTCCATCGGCATTAAAACTTTAATAATTATGTCGCAATGAAAAAATAAAATTGAAAGTGGTCATTTTTTAGTATGGAAAGGCGCATCCTGAAATGCCAGCGTATTTCGAAGTTGGAGTACGGAAAACCATCCCGATGTTGGTATTGCATGTCCCGTATTTTACACCTCATTAGTCCCAAAACTTTAAATAGTCCAGCTCCCCAATACTGAGCCTCCAATACTAGTAGTCCACGATTTGGACTAAGCTTAGCTTAGCTTACTGCCCATTACGCCAATTAGCATGTGGGGCAGCATTTGGACTAAGACGAGGGATAAATTCGTTTCGTACGGATATGAACGTAGATAACTTATAATGACGTCGGATGACAGAAACTACTGGGGTCATGCAAGTCAGCAAATTGGTTATAATTGAAAAGCATTGATTGCACTTGTATAAATAATCTTTGACATTTCTACATATTTTAACTAATTGCCTTCAACCATCATCATCATAATCATCATCATAAATATTCGAGGTACTTATTAGTTCGTATCGGATTAATGGGTTGTCGGACTTTTGAGGTGTCGGACTGATATTTTGTCGAAATATCGGGTCTGCCCGCCGTTCTTTTACAAATTATTGTTATGTTGAGCTATTGCAAACTGTTCCAGTTAAGGAGGAATATAGCCGCTGCCTTCAAATGTTTACTCCCGTTATATTATGTAAGGTCATACCCTAATGCATGACATTATTATTCAGATTTTGTCTTTTTTAATGTTTATCATGTTTAAAGTAAAGTAAAAAAGTAAAGTAAAGTAAAAAGTAAAGTAAAGTAAAGTAAAGTAAAGTAAAGTAAAGTAAAGTAAAAAAGTAAAGTAAAGTAAAGTAAAGTAAAGTAAAGTACAGTACAGTAAAGTAAAGTAAAGTAAAGTAAAGTAAAGTAAAAAAGTAAAGTAAAGTAAAGTAAAGTAAAAAAGTAGAGTAAAGTAAAGTAAAGTAAAGTAAAGTAAAAAAGTAAAAAAGTAAAGTAAAGTAAAGTAAAGTAAAGTAAAATAAAGTAAAGTAAAATAAAGTAAAAAAGTAAAGTAAAGTAAAGTAAAGTAAAAAAGTAAAGTAAAGTAAAGTAAAAAAGTAAAGTACAGTAAAGTAAAGTAAAGTAAAGTAAAGTAAAGTAAAAAAGTAAAGTAAAGTAAAGTAAAGTAAAGTAAAGCAAAGTACAGTAAAGTAAAGTAAAGTAAAAAAGTAAAGTAAAGTAAAGTAAAGTAAAGTAAAGTAAAATAAGTAAGTATTTAGTAAGTAAGTAAGTAAGTAAGTAAGTAAGTTTCAATGTTAATTAATGAGTGCTTAAAAATACCTTTTAACAGTTCTTTATATCTGTCATATTTTCTTCAAAAACAAAAAGTAAGTAGAGTGGGTGGCGCATATTCGCCTTGGACACATTTTCGCCGTTTTGCTATTTTTTCTGTTAAATTTGTATGCCTTTACCCAATACTTGCCTAAAAAGATAGTAAAGGCTGTTTGTAATTAATGTTACAACTGTTGATATTCCTCTTTACCCTCATTTCCAAGGTTATTCGCATATATTGAGAAATACGTAGGTGTTTTTAAATGATTTTGGCAATTATGTAAGATTTATATGGCAATCATGCGCAGTCTTAAAGTAAATATTTGTGAGAAAAATCGTACAGGAATGATCTCTCAAGCTAATTCATGTAATTGCAAACATTCGTTTTTATAATATACCAGGATAATGAGGATGGTCATATCATACATTGCGGCGAAAATGTGTCCCCCATGGTACACGAACAACTTGATTTCCTCTTGAGTTTGCGTTCGTTTTTATAACAATTAACAAATGTTTTGAAGATAATTTCTTTATCAAACATTTTTTTTCATATAGTTAAATTTCTGAAACCTTCATAAAAAGTTCCAAATATTCGAATGTAGGTCGGATGTAAGTGGAAATGAACGAATTATGCGGCGAATATGGGTCTCTCACTCTTAAGTTAGTTAGTAATAAGTTAGTAAGTTTCAATGTTAATTAATTAGTGCTTAAAATGCCTTTTAAAAGTTCTTTATAGTTGTCATATTTTCTTCAAAAACAAAAAGAAATACATTTTACCCCTATGTTCTACTAAAGCCATGATAGGGGCTATGTTTCTTGACGTACAAAGAAATAAAACACAAACTTCATACTAGCTACTCTGGAACTCATTCAGCCTAAGTTTTGCTGAAACTGGTCAAGTAGGTTAACAAGATTTTTGAAAGTTAACAAACATGATGAACACATTGTGAAAAAATGTCTGTAAAGGGCAATATCTCCTTAAGGGGTCAATTTTCGTCATTTGAGTTATTTGCAGATATTACTTTGCTGAACATTTCAGCTGTTTACAGTTTATCTTTATCTATAACACTATTCAAGATAATAACCAACAACTGCAAAATGTACATATTTTTATTATATTTAAATTCTAATTTACCTGTGAAAGTTGAAATGATTTATTAACCGCCATTTTGTCCAAACAGTTGCTTCATGCGTCCTCCTTTTCTATTATTGACTGTAACGTCTATATATATGTTTTATAGACACATGCGTTTTATTATTGTATTTATACTGTGTCGCGAAGTATACATATTCTTATAGTTGTGTTTTGTGTAATTCGTTGATTTTTTTATAGAGTTAAGCCATTTTCAATTAATATTTTATAGTGCGTCTTTTTGTTGTTGTAATGTTATACTGCTGAGTCAGGTTTAGGGTGAAGGTTGGCGCCTGGTAAAACGTTCAAACCCACTGCATATATTATTTGCACCTGTCCTAAGTCAGAAACCTGTTGTTCAGTGGTTGTCGTTTGTTGTTATGTTTCATAGAAGTTTCTGCTTTCTCAAAAGTTGCTATGACAGGGCTATGAATCAATCAAATTGAAGTCATCACTCAAGAAATTTTACGGTCGCCATCATGAGCTGATTGGCCATTATGACAAAAGTGTGTCAGAAATCATATCTGATATTCTTCCTCAGTCATAATAACCTTCCATCATTACCGGACTGAATAAAGAAATAACACGACGGGTGCCGTATACGGTGTAGGAAATGCTTACCCTTCCGGAGTAACTGATTTCACTCCCGGTTTTTAGTGGAGTTCGTATTGTTTCTTATTTTATTTTTACTGTTGTTGTAAATGTCTTTTGGTTTTATGAGTCTTTGTTTACTCCTTGGTTTTGATTGTTATTGTCTTTCTCGTTTCTCGTTTTATAAATAGATTAGACTGTTGTTTTTCCAGTTTGAATTGTGTTACACTGGTCATTTTGGGGCCCTTTATAGCTTGCTGTTCGGTTTTAGCTAAGACTCCGTGTTGAAGACCGTACTTAGACCTATAATTGTTAACTTTTTATACATTGTGACTTGGATGGAGAGTTGTCTCATCGGCACTAATACCACATCTTCTTATTTATATATGCAGTAACCTAAAAATCGGTTACCCAATTCGGCTGAAAATTTCAGGACAGGTAGACCTTGGTCTAATGCATGATTAAACTACTTGTTAGATTTGCTCTAAATGCTTTAGTTTTTGAGAAAAAAAAATGCATTTGATCCGTATGTTCTATTTTTATCCATGGCTGCCGTGTTTGTTAGTGGATCAAAACTTTGGATACAATTTATAAACTAGATACCTAAGGAACATTCAATTTAAGTTTGGAAGTATTAGGCCCAGTAGTTTCAAATGAGATTTTTTTAATGTTAGCAAACATGATGAACAAATTATGTAAAATTATCTTTAAAGGGCAATAACTCCTTAAGGCGTCAAATGACTTTTTTGGTCATATTGACTTCTTTTTTGATCTTATTTTGATGAACAGACAGACGACAGACGACGGCAGACGACGAAGGACGACTACAGACGACGACGGACGCAAAGTGATGGCATAAGCTCACCTGGGCCAGATGAGCTAAAAATTAATATGAACTGTCAATAATATTGAAAATATATTTTAATTAAATATGTATTCGAATCAACAAGCTGGCGTTTCAAAAGTTAGATGTAAATATTTTGTTTTTGGTTTCTCGCTTCTAGCATCTAGGGAGTAAGCGATCGTTCACTGGCAGTACGTGTATATATGACATTCTGAATTGTCAGTTCGAGTGGCAGTACGTCTATATCACACATTATGTCACATATAATACCTCTCTGTATGGTAAACCCATCCAACCCAAAACCTGAAATATTCAAACAACACAGCTGCTAATTTTTTCTTATATTTATTGTGGGGTAAATAGTGGTAGGGTGGGATTTTAGCAAACTGTGCTGGCAGCATTTTGTACTTGGTAAATAACGCATGAATGACCGCACGAAACGACGTATTATGAAATCTCATACTAAATTCGAACACAATTACATTTGATTCCAGAAAAAAACGGAGTTCTACTTTTATTAAACCAATTTATCCTTAAATGATAATATAATATTTAAATACTTAACCAAATGATAACACAAAGCAAGTCACAAATTTGAAATTTTCCCTGCTTGTCCTCGTATCGGTTGACAATAATATTTCCTTTGTTTGCAAAATGATCTGTCGACTTCGGAAGCATACGATTCTTTCATTCAAAAAAGTAGATTCGCATTCAATTGACACACGCACTGATATAAAATGCGGATGGAAAATCTAGGCTTACATATTTGTGTACAGACTTTCCTCTTTCAAACGATATGCAATATGTATGTGTGTTTTTAAGTTCTAAGAAGTAAGAAAAACTTATACCAAACATCAAGACAGCTGTAACGAGGCCAAATGACAAAGTCTAATAAGGAAATGGAAATCTATTAAGAAAAGAAAATCTAAAAAAAATGGAAATTGAATAAGGAAATGAAAGTCGAATAAGAAAAAGAAAGTCGAAAATCGAATAAGGAATTGGAAGTCCATAAGGAAATGAAAATCGAAAAAGTAAATGAAAATTAAAAAGCGAATAAGGAAATGGAAAGAGAACAAGTGTGAACACAGAATTCTGAGAGTATTGCATGGTAATACATAGTCAACTAGTTAAAATTCATAGTTTCCGAAAAAAAAAAAAAGAACTATTGTCATGTTAAAACTATATAGATACCAAATATCAAATCAATATAACGGTAGTCAAGCATGCCTAAATAAAGTGCAGAAAATTGATTAATTGTGTGATTTTTCTAGGTCTAAGGATCATATAACTCTGCAAAATATCATCAAATCAGAACAAAATTCAAACTTGATTTGTAACTTGTAATGGTAAAACTATAAACCAAATATCAAATCAAAATCTTTAATTAAAAAAAAAATAGTGGAAAATTTATGAATTTTCTAAGTCCGAGGACCACAACTCTGCAAAAAATCATCAGACCGAAACACAATTCGCACTTGATCTGAAACTTGTCATGGTTTAACTATATGTCAAATTTCAAGTCAACATCTTTAAGCATTAAAAGCAAAATGTGGAAAACCAAATATTTCAGAGAATTTCCAAGGTCCATCAGACCGAAACAAAATTTAAACTTGAATTGATGGAAATCAATATCGAAAAAGGAAATGAAAACCAAATAAGGATATGAAAATCGAATAAGGAAATGAAAATCGAATAAGGAAATAGAAACCGAATAAGGAAATGGAATTGGAATAAGGAAATGAAAATTGAATAAGGAAATAGAAACCGAATAAGGAAATGAAAAATCAAATAAGGAAACAGAAACCGAATAAGGAAATGAAAATCGAATAAGAAAATAGAAACCGAATACAGAAATGGAAACTGAATAAGGAAATAGAAACCGAATAAGGAAATAGAAACCGAGCAAGGAAATGAAAATTGAATATGGAAATGAAAATCGAATAAGGAAATAGAAACCGAATAAGGAAATAGAAACCGAATAAGAAAATGAAAATTGAATAAGGAAAAAGAAACCGAATAAGGAAATGAAAAATCAAATAAGGAAATAGAAACCGAATAAGGAAATGAAAAATCGAATAAGGAAATAGAAATCGAATAAGGAAATAGAAACCGAGTAAGAAAATGAAAATTGAATAAGGAAAAAGAAACCGAATAAGGAAATGAAAAATCAAATAATGAAATAGAAACCGAATAAGGAAATGAAAATCAAACATCGAAATAGAAACCGAATAAGGAAATAGAATCTGAATAAGGAAATGAAATATGAATAAGGAAATAGAAACCGAATAAGGAAATGAAAAATCGAATAAGGAAATAGAAACCGAATAAGGAAATAGAAAACCGAATAAGGAAATGAAAATTGAATAAGGAAATAGAAAACCGAATACGGAAATGAAAAATCTAATAAGGAAATAGAAACCGAATAAGGAAATGAAAATCAAATAAGGAAATAGAAACCGAATAAGGAAATGAAAATCGAATAAGGAAATAGAAACTGAATAAGGAAATGAAAATCGAATAAGGGAATAGAAACCGAATAAGGAAATAGAAACTGAATAAGGAAATAGAAATCGGATAAGGAAATAGAAACCGAATAAGGAAATGAAAATCGAATAAGGAAATAGAAACCAAATAAGGATATGAAAATCGAATAAGGAAATGAAAATCGAATAAGGAAATAGAAACCGAATAAGGAAATAGAATCTGAATAAGGAAATGAAAATTGAATAAGGAAATAGAAACCGAAAAAGGAAATGAAAAATCAAATAAGGAAACAGAAACCGAATAAGGAAATGAAAATCGAATAAGAAAATAGAAACCGAATACGGATATGGAAACTGAATAAGGAAATAGAAACCGAATAAGGAAATAGAAACCGAGCAAGGAAATGAAAATTGAATAAGGAAATGAAAATCGAATAAGGAAATAGAAACCGAATAAGGAAATAGAAACCGAATAAGAAAATGAAAATTGAATAAGAAAAAAGAAACCGAATAAGGAAATGAAAAATCAAATAAGGAAATAGAAACTGAATAAGGAAATGAAAAATCGAATAAGGAAATAGAAACCGAATAAGGAAATAGAAACCGAGTAAGAAAATGAAAATTGAATAAGGAAAAAGAAACCGAATAAGGAAATGAAAAATCAAATAAGGAAATAGAAACCGAATAAGTAAATGGAAATTGAATAAGGAAATAGAAACCAAATAAGGAAATAGAAACCGAATAAGGAAATAGAAACTGAATAAGGAAATAGAAACCGAATAAGGAAATAGAAACCGAATAAGGAAATAGAAACCGAATAAGGAAATCGAAAACCGAATAAGGAAATGAAAATTGAACAAGGAAATAGAAACCAAATAAGGAAATGAAAAATCGAATAAGGAAATAGAAACCGAATGAGGAAATAGAAACCGAATAAGGAAATGAAAAAAGAATAAGGAAATAGAAACCGAATAAGGAAATAGAAACCGAATAAGGAAATGGAAAAAAATATTTGAGGAAAAAAAAACATTTTGAGGAAAAAAAAAATTGAGAAAAAAAAATTTTGAGGATAAAACAATTTTGTGAAAAAAAAATTCAGTTTGGACTTAAAATATTTTTTCAAAATTTGAATATCGAAAAAGGAAAAAGGAAAAAGGAAAAAAACTTGTGTCTGGTCAACAACGGAAGCATATCAATAATCATTTGTGAAATAGACATTCAATTTCTAAAGTGACTTAAAGACTTTAAGAGTGAGATGATGTGCACCTGGAAAATAGGAATTTCTTACTCTGAGCATGGTACCTGTTTAACCCAGTCATTTATCCAACTAGTCAAAATGAAGTCCATTAACAAACCAAAATACAGTTTGTATAAAAAAAAGGAATTAAAGTTTTCCTTCGATATAACAACACCGTCTTCAGGAATGGTATTCGAATCTATGTGTTCCGCCTTTGTTAGCGACAGCGACGACGTAAAACGACGGTGTTTTAGTTTTGACGGTATAGTTTACTCTCACCCCATCCCGGAAAATTACGCAATTTCAAAATTTACTATAGATTTAGAGAAAACAAATAACTGCCATGGATTTATAATTTGTATGGCGTTTGTGACGTCATATTAGCAATAGATTTGAAATCTGCCATAGATCTGGAAACCACCATAGATTTGAGTCCTACATATATATAGAGCGTCTAGATAGTAGTCAACATTCATTCTTACGAGGGTGTCGGATTGTTATGGAGAAGGATACTTCTCACAGTAAATAAATAAGACAAACGTCTAAAAAGGTGTACAACACCACCAAGGCAATATATGAAACAAAAAAAAATTAAAATTCAATAAAAATTTCAAATAACAAATATTCTTCATCAGTATGAGCAACCTGTTGTAAAATGGCGATATAGTTAAATATATGATATATACATACATTCTTGTTTTTGTATATTTATGGTAAGCATATAATATTTAGAGAGCAACCATTTAACTTCAAAAGGGGTGGGGGTGGGGTTATGGTTTTTTGTTGAGTCAGAAATATTTTGGCTACATTTTCGACGTTATCAATTATTTTTTTTTTTAAATTTAACAATATTAGGTATTGGGAAAATCTGGATTCAGAATATTTTTTTTGTCATCTGAGTTACCACAATATTTTTTTTCATCAAATTGGTGATCAAAATATTTTTTTAGGAGCAAAACCATACCCCCCTTTTTTGAAGTTAAATGGTCGTTCCCTTACATGAAGATATTAATGGATTTTTGCTCAAATGAATAAAACTAGAGTTATTCCTCTTCATACAACTGGTTCTCTTTCAACTATTGGTTGTGTATTTAATGTGTGTGTGTTTTTTTTTAAATTTGATTTAGAATCATTACTTATCAATAAGAATGTTTCAGCTTTGTATTTTTTTTTAAATTTTATTTTTGTCTTCTATATAGACTTTCAAATTATCCAAACAAAAGGCACATTAACTAAAAGTCGAACAAATGATATCAAATTATTGTTTACCTTGAATCTATACTTAACCTGTGGAAATTCCGTCATCGGAAAAACCAAACTATTTTTAACAACTGGAAAATCATATTGACTCTTTTATCTGTAGATAAAAATAGTGAACATGATTTTCCAGTTGTTTAAAATAGTTTGGTTTTTCCGATGACGGATTTTCCACAGGTTAAGTATAGATTCAAGGTAAAAATAATTTGATATCATTTGTTCGACTTTTAGTTAATGCGCCTTTTGTTTAGCTTGTTCTATTTGTATCACCCAGTTTGTATTTTGGTTTGACAGGAGAATGGTTTGAAAAATACAAGTTTCGACAAACTGCTTTTTCGTTGAAAGGGTTGCTTGCTGCAGTGATGTTTCGCATTGTTTCTTTTTTGATATTCATAAGAATAGTAAAGTGTAGTCGTCTGTGTTTCTAAATCCTTATACATTTCTGTCTTCAGTGTTATGTTTAACCTCTACACTACCCTCCTTACCTTCATTAACTGCGTGATACATTCCGATATCATGTCAAAACAATAGTGTTTAAAACTTTACGTTATAAACTTCTGATCCTTTTTCGACCGACTGGAATTCATGTTATATTTGCATGATATTCCTTTACTGGTTCTGACAACTATACTATTAAGGGACTGTGTTACGTTTCCTTAACGCAATAATAAGTTTTTTTTATAATACATGTATATTCATTGAAAATCAGATTGGTTGGATTGAAAACTTTCTATAAATGTCGTAGATGTTCTTTTTAGCAAATTTTAGAAAATATAGACACAAATATATTCATATTACACACTTATTTTATGTTGGTATTGGATTGTGCTGTAGTATTGGTCGGCTTATATGCAGTAGTAAATATTCTATGGTAGAGAAAGATCAAAACTTACAAAGTAAATCATTTGCCTGTCCTTTTTTGTTTGAACGAACAACACACAAAGGGGTTTCCTTCATCAATATGATCACCCCGCAAATTTATTAGACCAGTTCTACGGCGGGTCAACAGGATCACATTTCTCGCTATGTAATGTTTTCCGGAAACTATTGCTACTAAAAATCTCTGAATGTAACGATTGTTTAATTCATTTTTATTATCGTCTTAACTTAGTGTCTATCTAGAGTCCGCTGCTTAACCAATATGATAAAAACCCAGAAATTGCTACTCTAGGTAACATGCATAAGAAGACACTACTATTTGGTTGACTATAATTCTGTTAGGGAATGTAAAATTCTATTCTATTCTATTCTTTCTTTTTTTTTTGGTGAATATACGGTTTGGAAAAAGAAGATTTGATTTTGGCATGTGGAACCTGCTTCATTAAATTCGATCGAATGCTTTCTTTCAACCGGCAATTTCGCGAGTAGCTCCGATACCGAGAACGGGTAGAATTGTTTTCAAACAGATATAATGAACTTTTCGAGTGCAGTAATGAAACCATCAATTAATATTTGTTGTTCTTATTTGTGTTTCGATTCCGTTACAAGACGCTTTCACTTTCTAGTTTGTGTCTGATATCTGTGTGTTGCTCAATGCATTAGGAAGATATTCTATGTGGTTGTCGGCAAGTCACAGTGTAAGAGATGTTTTATTTTTGTTCGCTTTTGCTTGATTTATTTGCTGTCCTTCAGATACATCAAAATTGAAGTTGATGCATTCATTATTTTTTGTATGCTATCTATATTTCATAGAACTAATACTGGTATATAATTCCCAACTGTATCAAGAATAATATCCTTTTCATTCAAAATAAGGGCGTATATTTGAAAGTTGTCAGTTGTTGCAGAATTGAGTTTGAATTCTAGTATAAGTGAGTTTTTTTCCATGCGGGTTTCCTCCCTAACATATGGCAGATCGAAATAGATCAGCCCATATATATTTATAGGTTTGCCTAGATTAAGCATATTACAATCTTTGTTTTTGGAATTAGTTTTAAATTGCAGGCGTCTGGACATTTTGTACTAATGTAATTAGAGCTTTTCGCAGTTTCTGGATAGTATATATTTAGTACTAATTTATAATAAAGCGGTTAATCGTTGAGAATTCAAATCGGCTATATTTAGCTTGAACGTGTCTTGAAGCAGTGGATGTACTAACTGAGAACTTTACTTTCCAACTTTTGTAAAAACCCAATACCATGGTTTTGATGTATCGAAAAGTATCTCTGACAGGTGTACCTTTTTGATAGTGTGAACTGATTCTTTTAAAATAATAATAACTAAGAATAAAATTTATTTAATATTACTGCTTATAGTGTCACATACACATTCGCATCATATTCATATACACAGAAATAACAATCAATATCCATTAAAAAAAGAAAGACTCATGAGACAATGATCCTTAAAGCAAAATATATACACAAAACACTACTATTTAAACTTGTTAATAATCTCGTAAACTTTTTCACGGAAAGGGACAAGTCCATTGCTAACATGCTCATAAGACACGGTTTAAAGTTGTTACATTGAATAAAGTTGTTTGCTGAATTACTCATATCTGTCGTATTTTATTTCTCTTAATATAAAAATAAGAAGAAGTGGTATAAGTGCCAATAAGACAACTCTCCACTAGGGACCAAATGTCTATTTTACAAAACGTTATTGTACATTAGCACAACTTAAACTAGATAAAGACAACAACATCATAAGCAATAGGACGACACTTGTTAGCAGAAATTCAGACTAGAGTAGAAAAAACAACACAAAAAAAAAACCCAAACACTACAGTGTACTCTTCGTTGCGTAATTGTGCTAGTTTAAATGTTCTAACCACAACTGATGCCGATGTCAAAGCAGCAACAGATGTAGGCGTTTTTGTTTGCATTCATTGAAGGCCAAACAGCAGTACTGAATACCATTGCAATATTGCGCTATGCTATGGTAAAAGAAAAAAGATACAGAAATAATAAATGACCTAGAACATATGGATATAAGAATATAAGACTGACAATGTAACCAGTAACGCTTTAAAAAATGGAAGTTGTACAGATGAGAAGTATGAACGTATCCTTGAAAAAGGATATGAGTTATGAGTATTTTTTATTAAAAGGAATATAATATCAATCAGTGGAATTGATCACCTTTGGTTGCTGATCCAAAACTAATTTAACAAAATGGAACAGCAGTTTTACCGAATGGCAATATTAAACTGGCTGTTTCTGTATTGGCCCTTTAATAGATTCTCGATCAACTGTATTGGTCCTCGATTCTTCGAGTCTCTGGTCCAATACAGCTAACCTCGAATCTATAACAGGGCCAATACAGAAACAGCCAGTTAATAACACCATAGGAAAACTTTACTTTAGAATAGCAATGACAATACATCAAGTATTTCAACATTTCATTACTAAGATTTAAATGCGAAGCATAATCAGTTCAGATATGCATTTCTGTATCTTCTTTACGGTAAGATTATTATTCTAATCAAAGAATTAAAATCATTTAATAAATGTGTTATGAACTGGCTGTTTCTGTATTGATCCTGTTATAGATTCAGAATTAGATTTATTAGACCAGTTCTACGACTCTTCGACTCTCTGGTCCAATACAGCTTACCTCGAATCTATAATAGGTCCAATACAGAAACAGCCAGTTAATAACACAATAGTATAGGAAAACTTTAATTTAGAATAACAATGACAATACATCAAGTATTTCAACATTTCATTACTAAGATTAAAATGAGAAGCACAATCGTGTAATATGTTTTGCCTACAGTAAATTGAGACAGCTTTCGAAACACAAAAGACTAGTATATTTTAAAATAGACTTTAACAATGGGAACGGCGAGCTTACAGTTCCATCTATCTGTCTATTTGTTTTTCGTGTCAACTGGTGTTTATGATAGACTCCATACTCCGGTGGAATTGGTCTTTCAAGGGAAACCAGGAATTTTGGATGAGCCGATTGTATGCTTCACAATAATAGAATGTATGTAACCAAAGATTTTGTGTCATTATGTGTCGTAAATGGCAGAAACTATATAGAGAGTTCAACTTTTCCGGAGTAAAGAGAAATCACAACGATCAACACATTAAGTAGTTTAAATGACTAAATAGTATATACACGTATATGTATATAATAGTTAGTACCCTGTAACAAAGACATGAGACTACACTCAAAAGGTCGTCCTCTTATTGTGACAATTATTAATCCTAATATGACAATTAATAATCTTATTGTGACAATTAATAATCTTATTGTGACAGTCAATAATCTTATTGTGACAATCTGTATTAGGGTTAATATAATAAACATAAAATTGAGAATGGAAATGGGGAATGTGTCAAAGAGACAACGACCCGACCATAGAGCAGACAACAGCCGAATGCCACCAATGGGTCTTCAATGTAGCGAGAAACTCCCGCACCCGGAGGCGTCCTTCAGCTGGCCCCTAAACAAATATGTATACTAGTTCAGTGATAATGGACGTCATACTAAACTCTAAATTATACACGTATGTTCTAACATCAACAATGAAATCTTTTTCGTCCAATTTAAGGACAGGTCGGGGCAATCCCACACAGTAAATCTATTTAAGCATCATTAATGCCAAAGGTTAACAATTCGAAACTAACTCCGACTACGTCGGAAAAATCAATCAAAATATTGCAATGAATAATAGATAAAATTGAAAATATTTACATGAGTATTCAATAATCATACATGAATGATTAAAACGTTTAAATAAACATTCAAGATATATACATAAGTATTCAGTAAATTTACACGAGTATTCAATAAATATCAATAGATGTCAGCTTGGTTTACAATTACTACTAGTAATCGAGTACTCGTTTGTTTTATCGAGCGATACTCAACTACTAGCTCGGGAATATGTCTACAACACGGAAACACGTAAATACGTATTTTACATTCTGTAGTTTGTTGCTCAACGAGCGAAACCCTATCTTCATAAGTATCTGGGACAAGGAATTACACACCATAATTAATAGCTCATTACCCACAAGTACTAATTAAGTAAAAAAAAACAACAATCTCATGAATACATATGATTTAATAAACACCTATCTAAAAAGCACGAAAAAACCATATCAAACAATAGTATTTGGTAATCGTTAAGAAAACACATTTAATGTTTACAAAGGCGTAAAGTTTCGAGGTTTAACTCTTCACTGAGGGTCATTAGAGGGTGCAACCAATTGCATAGGTTTATGTGATCATTTAAACCAATAGTAAACTAAGACCTTCTTATATGATGATTCTTGTTTGATGTAACTTTAATTTTAAATCGTATACTATTTGCACCCTTACACTGTATAGTAACTATGTTGTTTACTTCCAATTCACACCAAATGGAGTAACTATAAGATGTCGGGTGAAACCGTTAAAGTGCATTCTTAAAACAAATAGTCAAAAGCATAAAACATTTAAACATTCCTTCTTCTACCAGAAAGGATAACTCTACAGTTTTGTGTGCTCGAAAGTTATAATAAAAAAGGATTTTTTTTTTAATTTTCAGAATAATATTCATTTCAAGGTAGAGGGTCATTAATGACAGTTTTTGGCCCGAGAAAGATTTATCATCATACAAGAAAATGCATAAATAAAAGAAACAAATATGAATAAGACAATATTTACAATTGAAATACATCATCATATGACAAAATTTAAAAATGGAGCAATATAATTATTTTATAGAGGTTTTCATTCATATTATTTTGAGTGGAAAAAATGTAGCTACAAAACAATCATTAGTTTTATTATAGCTTTTAAAATTTTCTCACTAAACTATAAAGTTGTTAATTCGATGTGCCCGTACTTTTCCAATCCAAACTTATTATGATACACTCGAAAGTTGATATGTCAAGGAACATAAAGATAATAAAGAAAAATTAACAAATATAATAATTTCGCAATGCCTATTGTTTAAGATAACTTGTGTTATATCTTCTGTGTTAACTTTTGTTTTACCTCAGTCACGTTAGAGTCAAATCAATACCATGTTTGATTGCTTAAAGATGTAGTCTTCTGACGTTTCAGTCTCGTTCTGACATTATTTCCAAAAAATGTGATACAAGTGGAAAATAACAATGTATTTAAATATTGTTATAATCAAACTTAACTCTTTGAAAAAATTGTGTATTTACAATAAGTAGTTTTTGAGTAATACAGTTTTGAAATAGCCAAAATGTTGGGAAAATGGGTTAAGGGTACAAGAAATGATTTTTATCAGAAACATGTACATCGCATATTAATTTTTTCTTTTCAAATTTCTTAGATATGTATTTTTTTCAATTATTTATAACAAAGAAGTTGAAAAATACGCTTTTTGTTCTACAAAAACAGAAAATCCCAAATTTACAAAATTGACAGCATGGTAAATTTGACACGAAAAAACAACAAAATTTTATAAAACTTTCTTATATTCACACCTACCTATAGTTTTTTTTTAACTTTAATTTATTCAGATTGGTCCATTTCATCTTTATGGAAAGTATGAAAAAAAGGTTTAATTTTGAACCTGTGATTTTTTTTTCATGATAACAGCCAAAAAATGGGTAAAAAATGATGAAAAATGGGAAAATCGTCAGAATTGGGTACTTTCAAATGGCCGTAGCAAAAAAAGAAGTGCACCACCATATGATTTTTTCTCCACCAATTATTTTTTTACAGTCATATAAACCCAAAAATCAGGTTTATAAAAAAAGTTTTATTCTAGATATTTTTGGCTTCTCAGAGGTGTACATCCTTAAAGATTAGCAATAAATTTTCTGGTTAAACAAGAGCATTATTCATGTCCCTGCTCCTTTATTGCAATAGTCCAAGGTGTAACAAAAAGTCATTGGTTTACAATGAAAGTTCAATGTTAAGTGACACTTTATAGATTATCCTTCTGTTACGAATGGGTTACGATGTTTCTCAATTCTCGATAGATTTAGGCCTTGTTACGAAATGGGGCAGTAGTTCAGATTTCAAATAATATTGTTTGATTTTTTGATTTCCCATTCCATTACTAGAAAATGGACTTTGCGATTTCGAAATACAAATATATGTATTCACGAAGCAGTTCAATAATTATGATTTCAATCTTAACAGCAAAAGATATACACTAAAAGATGTATTCACCAATTTACCACATCTTGCTAAATTAACAATTGTATAACTATTGTAATCAAAATTTAAGAGAAAAAGAGGACGCCAGTTCGACAAGAGTTTTCTGTCTTTATCTTTCGTTGGGATAAGGGTCAGAATACCCCGTCTTTGGTCTATTGAGAGGGTTCCGGTCTCGAAGGAATATTCATAGCTTTCTAAAACAATCCCAAAAAATTTGTAAAACTCAGCAGTTAGCCCGTCTGTATTAGGGCTTTTATTATTTTTAAATGTTTTCAAAACTTTAACGCACTCAGATTCTGAAATATTTGCATCGCATATATCTTTTACCACATCTGTAAGCTTAGGAATAAAATCCAAATTAAAAAAATAGAATCGTCCGATTATTTATCACTGTCTTCTTTTGATGAGTATAGATTTTCATAGAAATGTCTCTCTTCGTTTAGAATTTTTTCTTGTGACATAATTTCAATGTCGTTTACAATTAATTTGTTGACACATTTATTTTTATAATTGCGTTTTTCTAATGACAAGAAATATTTTGAATTTCTTTAAAATGCCTTCGCAGTGCTCGGCATGTGATTGTATAATAGTCCCTCTTGTTTTGATTGTTTACTATTTGCTCTAAATCCTCTTTAACAAGATCTAATTCAATCAAAAGTGTATTTATATCTTTATCTAAATATGAGAGAGTTTTCTGAATTTTGTCTTGTCGTTTTTTTTAAATTGGACTCTCTTTCCAGTAATTTCATGTATTTATACTTGGAATATTTGACGGTTGCGCCTCTTATTTCACTTTTTATGGTATCCCATTTCAAATTTTTATTTTCTAAATTGTGATATTTATTATCACATTCTGATAAAGTATTTTTTAACTATTTCCACATAGTCTTTATCTGTCAGTAAACCGAAGTTGAATTTCCAGATACCGTTACCTCTCTCAGCTAAAGTTTTCGCCAGACAGTGTCAATTTAATAAGACTATGGCTGGTTTTTATAGACGGGACAATGGATGTTTTGGTTACGCTGCTTGACAAGAAAATTCGATATCAACCAAAAATCTAAGCGAAATTGTATAAGAGGGTTTCTTTGACGCCATGTGTATAATCTAGAATCAACATTTTTAGTCCTCCAAATATCACATACATGTAACTCAAATTCTTCTATAAAATCTTCAAATTTACTCGTATATAATTATATAGCTAATTGCTGATGTTGTGATCGTCAAGGTTTTCATAGTAGTTTCCTCATCGGTCGTATTATTATAGAGGCCTGTAAGACAAAATTGCTTCATAATTATAATTATTTGGAAACTCACTGCCAATGTGCTTTCTCAAGTTCTATAAATTTATTCGGCGCATCGAATTAATTCCTTTACTACTTTCTCGTTAAAATTTCTGTTCCAAACCAGGAATATGACGGGCGTTCTCCAAGTGTTCTAATACTGCGATTAATAGATCCGGTTACTGTATGTTTTATTTCATATTGATCCTAGATTACTCTGCTATAATTTGAATAACGTTTTTCATAAATATTTGTGAAAACAGGAAAATTAATATTGATTTAGTTACAAAAACCTTAAACTAAACAATAATAGACTGTTTTTGTCAATCTGGGAACTTCAAATGTGACAAAGACAAGGACGAGTTGATATCAATCTCTACGCAATATTATATAACATTTAAGTGGCAATTAGCTTCCGGTGTATCATCTGAGCCCCTGACCTCATGCCAATGATCAACCTTCTTCATTTTTTCGGAGGATTCCGCATGTATACCAATACACCGTTTCAATTCGATATCACATGTCTGTTGATTTTCATGATGAATCATCTCATTTTCTTCAATGAAGATTGGAGCTTTAACATTTTTGTCGATGTCCAATTTGTCTTCATAGACAGGCGACTTCAATTTTTCACATTGATTTTCATTTTCTTCCGGTCCAGTATATTTGCCTGATGTATTATAGCTATGTGCATCAGTATATGTGTCTGTAGGACTTTGATTTGATAAATCAGATACGTCGTTCTTCTCTAAACACGAATCGTCGTTTACCTTTAAATACTCATGTTTTTCTTGATCCGGTACAATCATTTGGTATGGATTTAGATATCCAGAAACCCTCTCACCATTATTTGAACTAGAGCAGTCTGAATCACTCTTATCAACTATTGAAGAATATCCATGCTTTTCAAACTCTTGTGCCATTGGTTGATAAGGGTTTACGTAGCCATCATTGGGAAGAGGGTCGCTGTTATCATCTGACGAGCTACCTACACTTTCATTGCTTTCGTTTCTGGTATGCATTAAAAGTGGAAAGTCGGGAATTATACTTGATTCGTCGATTGTTTCATAAATTCCCTCACCTACCTCATTCGAAATGCCTATTGCTTGTTCATGTAAATTAATGTCGTTAAAAGGCTGTTCCGGTGTTGAAACATGTAGAAAAGATCGTGTATTTGCACCTCTTTGTTTATATCGACGGAGAAGGAAAGTGCAGACTAACAGAATTAACGATACCAATCCTGTGCAAATAGAATACACAATGATTTCTCTTCTGTGAAGTCCTAAAATTGAAAAGTTGAGTCCAATAACTTTTGTGTAGCTATCGTGATCTATTTGAACATTTTAAGCCTCATTAAATTCATGAGATTATGAACAAAGAAAGAAAACTGTGTTTGATTATAAAAGTTAATAAAATAATTATATAAGAACTACAAAACCAGTAAAGGTAAATTACGAAATATATTAGTATTGTAAACGCCTGTTTTAGTTATGCTTTAGTGAAGTTAATACTTTTGACAGGTGCTTATCTTGTTGTGGGCAGTCCATTTAGGGTATAGGTTTCTAAAAATAAGTACCGGTCAAAAGATGAATCAAGCAAGAAGATTCGTTCTAAATTATAGTCCCGATTATAGAAGTATTTAAAGAACTGTCTCGAACAGACAGTTCAGATTGTAAACGATCAGCTTTATCAAACGTATTACCAGTGCAGCCGCCTTTCTGTTTCGTTGCTTGTGCCTTTGATTGTTAGTCTTGAAATGAAATTACAGGCTAATTTGGTTGAATAAAATGTATAGATTTAAAATCAAGCAACTGCATGAATAATCAATATTGACATGATGACAAAAGAGTAATTACATTCTTGGTGTGGATAACTGCAATTTAAAAATGTTTATATTGTGAAACTTGGTCACATATGACCATATGACAAATAAATAAATGATCATTATGGATAAGGTTTCTTTCTTATCTACATCACATTTATTTTCTATGTGTACATATTCTACATATCGCAAAACAGTCAAGCCAATGTAAACGTAAGAGTTACGATGCAGCTACAACACACCACATTCAATCAACTAAATATATTTAAAACATTGTACACGTACCGTCAAAGACTGAAGTGTCGCCTGTCGTTGAACCAGTGGAAGGTGTGTTTTGAGATATTGTTAAGAGTGTTGATTGTTTTTCATAGGAATACATTTTTCCAGCTCCAATAAAGGAATAAATAAACAGTGAATAGTTGAAACAATTGAAACTATTACATGATACACAATTGTTTTTATTTACCGATACATCTTAATTTTCACAAGTAAAATAGAGAAGATACATGGTATGTCAAACCAATTGTTATGTTCGATATTTTCTCATTTTCATGTTTTCTGTTTGAATTGTGATGTTTTCCTTTTGTAGTACATAAAAGTTAATTTATATTGTGAGATATTTCAAAGTTTTCCAATTTTGTTAATTTGTGGTGTATGGTTTTAATACTGACCTTGCGAGACCCTCATGGGTAGTCAATGTCGTTAAACACCCCCTAGTAGTAGAAGTTTCTATTCTATTTCTGTTTCATTGCATTGAATATTTTCTATTTGTATTCTATAATCATTCATTTATATTGCAATACACATATGTACCTTATTTACATAATGTACTGTAAGCTTGTCGTTTGCATTATATATATGTTCTTATATTTGAATTCAAAAGTTGGAAAGAACCTCTGTGCAATCGTGGTAGCCATATAGTGTGCTCACATCGAGTGGGTATTAAAAAAATTGGAAACCTCTTTGGTGGTCTCATGGTAGTGTGCTATCTTCAATGCAAGCACACCACCACGAAAGTACTGATGTGGTTTCCAATTTTGTTAACGTTAGAGGTAATTGTTTTGATCCACAGCTGGGATTTACGATTGTATGTATATGTATACACACACTTAGATATAAAGTGTTTTATGGTCAATTAGTATAACTTTTATTTTGAATTAAGCTTTTTTTTAAGGATGTACTTAGGGTCAGGTTTAGGAAATTATGTCCGATGTTCGAACTCCTTGGTTTTTTTCCTACGATACAGGATAACATATTTTGCCCCATAACACCCATTTTTCTTTTCCTATAAGACTGCAATAGCTGATAAAAGGTCTTTTACCAAAATATAAGCCGATTCTAGATTTCTTTTTCTTCGATTTGAGATCCAAATAATACCAATGCAAATATAAGGTAAAAGTCTGCGAAAAGGAGCTCCATAACGTATAAATATTTGTAGCTAATTTTGTTCCTTAACTAATGCTCTTCCGACTTTAAGCATCAATTTTAAATTATAGATTTTTAATTTCACCTAAGTACATCCTTAATTCTGGTGCAATGCTTTTTTATTATTATTAAACGGCACAAAAAAGTAATTATAACAAGGACGTGTGCTATAACAAGTTGAAATATTGAGATGGTAATTTAACCCTAGATGTAATAATAAAACTGCATGAAGCTATAATGCTTTCTGTGGGGACGGCCGTAGGATCAGAAGAACAAAATCATATATCGAGTTTTATTATATTAAGTATTACCTTAAGGTAAAAGTAGGATGTGAGATACCACTTTTTGTTGAAATCGTACAAGGGAAATCGTGCTAACACAATTAATCGCCACATTAGCGAAAACAATTGTAAACGTTATCACCAATTAATGGAAAAAATTGACGGGATTGTAGTTACGACAAACTTACGAAGGGAAGATTTCAACTTCACCATTTGAAACTCTTGGTTAAATAGCTTTCGTATGAGAAACAACACTCTATCAAGGAAATCGTGAGAGGAAATACAGCTCTTGAATTTCATATCAAATGGGAGATATATACTCCGTATGCAACCATCTGATTTATCAGACACACAAACATCAACAGAAAATGATTTGACACAAGAAAATATACCTGAAGCAAATGATACAAATGTAGAAGATAGAACTAAATTTACACCAATCACTTTTAGTACATCAGTTTTGGTGAAAACACGCACAGGAAAAATTGTGAAACCTCGTAATATATACAGGCCTTAACCGTTATTCAATATGAGGGAATATATTTTATAATTTGATTGCACATGTATTAGTAGAATAATATCTCAGCTATTCTACTATGACGTTCAAACGCTTTGAGTACACACCGGGAGTAAAATTCGAATATATTCATATGTCAGCTGATAGGCAACGTCATGAGTTGTTTGGGTTGTTCCAATCCTACTGATTGTTTTTTCTATGCACATGTTAATTAATCTATCCTAGTGACATTTTGAAAAATGTATGTTTTATATTATCAAGTTTGTATGAATGTCATATTGATATTCTTGAATATTAACAGATTTTTGTATAGTTTCATAAACGGCAGATGTTCTTGAGCTTCAACCTGATTCGCATGAACCGGAGCAGTTTCACTGCGAGGTTAGCAGGTCAACTCAATCTATCTTTATCCCACTTGGACAGTACTGTCAGATAAAGAGATGTTCCTCAATGGTGAGATACCACAAATTGAGAGGACGTGTTTTTCAACAAACAATCGGCATTTCCATGGGAACCAACTGTGCTCCTCTTCTTGCCGACGACTTGTTCTTTTATTCTTATGAGGCTGACTTCATACAGGAACTTCTTAGGAAGAAAGAAAAGAAGTAAGCAGTATCCTTAAACTTTACTTTCCGCTTTTTAGATGATGTTCTCTCACTAAATAATTCAAAATTTGGTGACTGTGTTGAACGCATCTATCCCATCGAGCTTAAGATAAAGGATACAACAGATACAGTTAAGTCTGCCTCATATCTTGACTTACATCTAGAAATTGACAATGAGGGTCGGTTGAAAACAAAACTTTACGACAAAGGAGATGATTTCAGCTTTTCAATTGTGAACTTTCTATTTCTATGAAACAATATTCCAGCAGCGCCTGCATACGGAGTATATAGCTCCAAACTGATACGATTTTCCCGGGCTTGTATTTCCCATCATGATTTCCTTGATAGAGGGTTGCTGCTCACAAGGAAGCTATTAAACCAAGAGTTCAAAATGGTGAAGTTGAAATCTTCCCTTAGTAAATTTTGGTTGACTGTTATGGAATATCCGTTTCACAGATGATAGCGGATATGTTCTTAATGTCGTCACTAAAATCCCGTCCCCTTTTCACGAATGTGACTACCGAATTAGACTTATTCCCGGGTTTGTACTAACATGAGCAACACGACGGGTGTCACATGTGGAGCAAGATCTGCATACCCATCCGGAGCACCTGAGATCACCCCCAGTTTGTGTGGGGTTCGTGTTGCTTAGTCTTTAGTTTTCTATGTTGTGTTTTGTGTACTTTTGTTTGTATTTTTATTTTTTAGCCATGGCGTTGTCAGTTTATTTTCGATTTATGAGTTTGAATGTCTCTCTGGTATCTTTCGCCCCTCTTTTGATCAATCTTTGGCAGCACGTCCACCAACGTAGACGACAAACTTTCATATGTTAACACTGTAGAAAGGTGTTTCCCATAAAATCAAAGTGCTGCCCTCATTTAAAACAACAACATAAGATAAAAATAAACAGTCAATTATTTCCATGTCCTTGAAAATTCGGACTATATCCCATCTGTAGACGAAAAAATGATGCCACTGCATCAAAAGCGTTAGAGTTGTCCGAGAGGGAGCATGCAGAACAACAATTAAATGAATGGAACTGACTGCATCCGTGTACATTAACGCCAATCAATTGTCATTTTAACTGAAAAATAAATTGTGCAAATTGCTATGCAACTTTTAAAGTTATTTGTTTTGAAAAAAGTAAAACAGTCTTTTGAAGTCATTTTTGAAAAATCATTTTCTTAACGAGATTTGAAATTTGTAGTTTTCATGAAATTACATTTTTTGTTTGATTTCACGAGGATATTTTAAAAAAACTTAAAAATAATTTTTTGCTAAAAATGATTTAAATTCATCAGTAGTTTAAATTAATTAAAACATTTGCATTTGCTTGTTTAAGAAATAAAAAACACATTTCAATCTCATCCTAAAAAGCAAATATTGAAATTGCTGACCTTAAGCATTTTTCAATTTGACTTTAAATATTGTGTAACATTTTTCAATTTGACTTGAAATATTGAAAATTGAAAAATGTTCTGCCAATCTAAATTCATTTGCTTTGATATATATTGACTTTAACTTGCATTTATAATGTGTGCATATTGATTTGATATTTGTTTATTACTTTTTGATATTTCTTTATATAATATGCAATTCCTACAACAGTTTCAAAACGTTTATATTTGCTTAATCAATTTTCAAAGTAAAATAGTCCTTAAGGGAGGGGGAATGTAGTAAAACTGGATTCTTGTTTTACTTTTAGAACGAATTGAGAAGTAAAAATACACATGTATGTTCCTTTCTTTAGGGTAAAAAAATTGCACTTACTTATTTTCATTTGGCAACTTTGATAAAGTTAAAATTATATGAATTTTCTTCCCTAATGTGCACGTTGAAAATCAGAGGTACTCGATCCATAGCCATTTTATGTCCCTTTTAGCCGGTGGTCAGTTTTGACCAGTAAAATACACATACTCAAAATTTACTTGTAACTCTCGAGTCTTACCCGTGTTTCAACCGATGTTGTCGGTGAATGTCTCACTTCTGTTGTTTCGCAGAGTAAAAATAAAGCGAGTTTTGAGTTATACTTCACTTGCAGTTTGAGCTGACCAGTACGGAATTAAAATAGTTCCAACAGGTTTACAATATCTAGGGAATCGTCTCAAAACATATAAGTATTGCTACTATGTTCATTTTATTCCAATATAGATTATAGGCATAGGATGGACTTTATATTTTGAAAAGATTTACTGTTGTTAGGATATTGTGATGATATAATTTTGTTGAATTTATTTTCTATTGTTATTTTGTCAAATAAACATGGTTGTTATTTGAAATATCTTAGTTTAGTAAAAACCATTCGAACAAGTACAACAGGTGTATCCTAGATGATCGAGTTCTGTGAGAAGTACTAACCATCACACGCACAGAAAGGTAAGCAAATAAACTTCTGTATCCGTATGCATAAAGCTACTTAAGTTAAGATTTTCCTTAGTAAATACTCAAGTTAAGGAAACTCCGCCCTTTTTACCTAAGTGGTATTCATAAAAAAATCTTAAACTAAGTATTGTCCTTAGTAAAATCTTAGTTATTTTAAATCAAGCCCACAAAACTTAAGTGGTATGCATAAAACCCCTTATACTAAGAAAACGCTTAAGATTTCACTTAAGTCTAAGGTACCTTAGAGCAACCTTAAATTTTCAAAAATAGTTAAAAATCAGTCGAAAGTATGCGTTTTTTTGCAGAACATTAATATATTAGCTACAATATAATTGATTAATAATCATATCAGTAATAAAATACTTATAATTCATTTGTTTATTGCTAAATATTAACGATCATGGTAATTTTCTTCAAATCACGTATAATCAACAAATCAAGAGATAACAGAGGGTAGTTATTTACTTCATTCTACCCCTATTTCTCAATCTCGTTGTTGTGTATCCCGAAAAGTACTCAGTGTTTACACGCATGGAATTCATGCTACTATTTTTCTTTTGTTTACTCTGTACGTGCATGTTTACACAATTAACTTTGAACGTTATATTGTTAAAATACACCGCTTGGTATCAATTGTAACCGTTAGTTAAACAGTATGAAGGAAGGAAGAGTTGAGGAACTTCGGGCATGCAAAACCCTGGCTATTGGTACTTTACGGAACCGAACGGAACGGAATTTCATTTGTCCTTTCCGACGATGATTAGAAACATTGATTCTGATTTTCGGAATCGAACGTAAACAGACATCTATAATATAATTAAAGCAGTATGATAAAAAAAGATTGTCTGACCCCCTTTTTTTGGAATGAGTGGTATGTGTTTTAGATAGCATTCTTGACCTGATCTATAAATTTAACACAAATGCAGGTTAGGCAAAAAGTCTTTCTCCTTCCATTAGTAATTATATTTAAAAAGAGAGGCCTTCCTCTGCCCGTTCCGACGATGATTAGAAAAACTGATCAAATTGTATCTGATTTAAATTTTTTAATTTATTATTCCGTTCCGCAAAGTACCAATTGCTATCACAAACAAATTATTTTTGTCAGCAAATATTAAAAACATTTTTTACACAGTACCGCTTCTTGTGACATTGTCAAGGAAGTTCCATGACGTAAAAAATGTGTTTCTGCTATTTCAAAATATCTTTTAAAGTTGAGTTTCCATGTGTTAACTTTATTTTATTCATGTACCTGTATATACTCAGCCAGGTCAGTTTATATCTGAATATTTTAAAGGCCAGGAGAGCTTTTGTCATCATTTGTCTGTTGTCTTTGATAAATCAGTTGACAATCTAGCTGTCTATGATCGTCTATATATAAAGTCATAATGATGATATATACATATTTACTAGATATATTAAAAAGGATCGATATGGGTCAATGGCACGAGGACATCACCGAATCACCCAATGTATTAAATGCATAAAAAGACATCAAGAGCTTACCACATAACCGTCAACAGAGCGGGAACTACCAACCAACAGGCAGTCAGCTCTGGATGGCCCCAACATAATAAAATCAATCAAATCTAAAGGCACGGCAAAATGGCACAATATCTAACCAAAACTAAAAGATCAAACAACACAGACCTATAAGAAACACATAATTTGTTTACCCTAATAAATATGATCTAATAATTTCAATTGCAAAATTTACTGAATACCTTCTCTTATTTTCTCTTAATTTTTCGCAAAAAGTATACCAAAATGTTTTTGCACATCCTCGTATACAGCAGTGTTTAATTTGATTTCTGATTTTTTTTTATGTTTAAACGCCACTTTTAAGCACCACTTTTGGGCTATTTAGTGGGGCCATGCAGTTTTGATTGGTGGAGGAAGCCGGAGAGCAAGGAGAAACCACCGTTCTTCGAGATTGGAGTCCAGTGTACCCACAAAAATGTTTTTCTATGCACCATTTTATTTTTTAATAAAATTCAAATATCAGCTGTATTGCATGTTAGCTCATGGAGCAGTCATTTACAAGACTGCAACTATTAAAGAATTTGTATGTATGCTACCGCCATTGAGTGTGAGGGGCTGGTAGTTTACCCTTGTAAACAGGTCTGTCTACTACTTAACTAGGTATTAATGACGGCAACCCTCGCGGAATATGAACTGCTATTATAGCTCCCTCACTGTTATTGCGCCAGATTGCCATATCAATGTAAGAATGTAATGGTTAAACTCTCACTTTGTTGTCATTCCGAAATAGCATACTTGTACAGATTTATTCGCTAAGCCTGCAGATATTGAGCCCATATTCCATGTGAGTGAATAATGACGAGTTTCAGATCTAGTTCGCAATTCTTTTCGGTTGGCCAACTCTTAACGGAAGTATTGCCCTTGGATTAGAAAAATGTTACAGGGTCGTTTTTTATCGCTATGCCTACAGTTATGTCGTGCTTATATTTGGAGGGTAGGCATACGACAATGAATTACAGACGGATTTACGGTCGTCTCTTTGGTATGCCTAGTTTCAATGGATATCGAAAGCGCGGGTTTCAAGACGTTAGAGTGTACGTAAACATAAAAAAAACTCACCGAGCAGAGCGGGTGCAAATTTGTTGGGACCGTTTTTTTCATTTATTGGGTGCGGGCACGCCAGTTGCGCCTCCTCCAAATACGCGCCTGAATACTGTATTTGACTTTGAAAATTGTACATGTTCAGACTAGTTTTAGCATGCCAAAAGATATTAAGCAGATTTTTGACCTGTAATTATAAGCGTGTAATGATAACTTGCAGATTGAATTGCATTTTATGTTATAATTGGCCTTATTGTTGGAATTGCAATCCAGGTCAACTTTAACTTGCATTAAGCGCGGGGTCATTCGTATCGTTTCGAAATGCCTAGGTGTTTTATATAATTTGTAACATCTTTGTACATTGTAGATCATTATAAATTAATGCATTTTATAAATTAATGCATTTGTCCTGTAAAAAATAGTATTGTGTCTTATGTTATAAGACCGCAAGAAAAATATTGTTTGAATTTTGTGGTTTGGGGGTATACAGCCAGTCTGCTATGAAGAATATATGCGTACGTTAACAGTCTGTCATGCCGTGTCTTCTAATAACAAAAAGTTTATTGGCAATAAATGAAAAAGAATTAGTTAATTGAGCGGATGTTTTTATTTATTGGAAAAACCCTATTGTTTTGGTGCCGGACGTTAAAAAAGTCAGTTTCATTTGTTACCGGAGAGCATGTTTTATCTACAAAATAACTACTGCGTTACCGGGAATCGAACTCTGCAGTCCTGGCACAGTAGACTGCCGTTCTAACAACTGAGCTAAAGGAGTACTCCACTAACTCAGTTAATGGAGGGTGTAACTGTTATCAACCTGTTACGGTTCTGTTATAATGATGTTGAAGATAGGTCCGTTACACGTTGTTCCTAATAAAATTTGTATGTTTTAATATATATTTAATAAGATGCTTTCATTCTTGTGAAATTCTTTAGTAGGTTTATCTGAGGCAAATTAAAATTCTTATTTACAGTTAACAAGTATCTCAAAGAATACATATTTGGGTCAAACGCAAATGTTATGAATTAAAATATTCAATATGCTATAGTAGATATGTCAAAAGCAACTAGAATAAATATTTCAATTTATATTAAGTTTTCATCAAAATGATTTGCAAGTTTTCAACTTTAAAATAGGAATGGGCTACAAAAATCCTCGTGCTTCATCTTCTATCTGTAGTCCACAAAATACAAGCTATATGGTTTAAAAAAAATAACCTTTTTTTTGTGTTATATCATATTTTTATACTTTTTTTTCATCTCCAGCATATAAAAAAGAATGGGTATAGCGTAATCGCACACGTGACATTTTTATCACATTATTGATGTCTGTTTCCGTTCGATTCCGTTAACTACCAATTTCTCAGAGCAATTGGTACTTTGCGGAAGGGAATGGAATTATATATTTAAGAAATTTAAATCCGAATCAATGTTTCTAATCATCGTCGAAACGGCTGACGGAAGGCCTCTCTTATTGGATAAAATCACGAATGAAAGGAGTAAAACATTTGTCTTACCTGCCTATGTGTTTAATACATAATTTTGGATCAGGTTGAACATTCATACCTTTATCACCTACCACCACATTAAAAAAAGGGTCAGAAAAAAAAAATAGGCTATCCTTTTTTATTACATAGATGTTTGTTTCTGTTCGATTCCGTTAATTACCTATTCGTCAGAGCAATTAGTACTTTGCGTAACGGAGATGAAATTACGAATGAAAGGAGCAAGACATTGTGTCTGTCCTGCCAAAATGTTAAATACATAAGTATTGACCAGGTCAAGAATTCAAATATAAAACACATACCACCTCTTTAAAAAAAAGAAGTAAAACATAAAATGTTTCAAACTTTTTTTATAACATAGATGTCTGTTTCCGTTCGATTCCGTTAAATACCAATTTCTCATAGCAATTGGTACTTTGCGAAACGGAACGGAACGGAACGGAATAATAAATCAAAAAGTTTAAATCAGATTCAACTTGATCAGTGTTTCAAATCATCGTCGGAACGGGCGGTGGAAGGCCTCTCTTTTTAAATATAATACGAATGAAAGCAGAAAGATTTTTTGTCTGACCTGCATTTGTGTAAAATTCATAATTATTGATCAGGTTGAGAATGCTATCTAAAACACTTAAATTACCACTCATGCCAAAAAAGAGGTTCAGACATTTTTTTTTTATCAAACTTCTTTAATTATATTATAGATGTCCGTTTCCGATCGATTTCCGTTAAATACCAATCAGTGTATGTAATGTGCGAATCCTAAAATGTCATTTTTACTGTATCCGTGATGAATTTCTGATGTAGAGTGTTAAATAAGCAGACGACAATTCAAGATTTTTTAATAAAATAAGAAATAATATATAATGTGTACTGTTTTTATAAATTCATGATATAGGTATGAGATGCGGACGGGTTTTCATCGCGCCTACAGCCATCTAGGTGCAAAATTGATACACAAATAGATAAATATTAAGAATAGTTCACGAACAGAGCGTGCAAGAGATTTAAAAGTAGCAGTTAAGTTTCATTTGCAGAAAAATGTACCTTTTTAACATAATTATTAATGGTGTTTAACTTAAAACAGGTTTTGTTATTCAGCTTGTTGATATTGAATCAAATTCCACTATGCTGTTTTCGTTATGCGATTCATGTTCACTGTCGAATAATCATACTAGACTTTCATTTTCACTGTAGGGCGATTCATTTCTATTGTATATGCGATGCATTTTCACAGAAGTAAATTAAATAATTTTCATTATATAAAGTCTTAATTCAGCCGACTCTCTAACAAAATTTATGAAGTCTGAAGGATTGATTATTATATATACTTAGTGAGTGAAAGTCTGAGGTAATATATCAATAAATTCCTTAAACATGGTATTTATTGCTAATATAGTCAATTCTATTTTCTCAAATAATTTGTCCTGATCTATATGTAGGATAAAATTTATTCTTTCCTATGACACGTCATCATTAAATACATATATCTTGGACAGTTAAGCCAATCCATGTCACCGGAAAAGCAAAGTTTCTGTTTCGGTCTAAATCTACATCGCATACTAATAAATGAAACGTCATTAGAGATAATTTCCTAATGCTTGTAGTTAAAAGGTGTGGTTGGCCTTGATTGTGTAAATGTTGCCTAAGCATTGTAATTAAGATTGAGCAAACGTTTATACAAACAAAGCAAGCAAGCCAGCCACACCTTTAAACTACAAGCGTTAGGAAAATAGCTCTAATGGATGCATTTGAGATAACAAAGAGCATTCACAAAACATTCTTCATTTCACGATTGAATGAGTGGAAACGTTTTCATCTTGAACAAACAATTGACGCTTGGATTACTGGATAATTGATATTTATCATGCCATTGTGTATAAATCTTATACAGTAAAGAAAGTTCGAGCAACAGTCTAGTCACCTTAAATATGCTTGAATTTCTTATAAGTCGGTGTTACAAATAAGCCAATACGCAATTGTGAGAATACAAAGAAATATTGAAAACAGTTTATTGTTACATGTTTAAATGGTTCTATACCACGGGGTATAACCGCCGTACAGTTGATTCCGGACGTAAATCGCTATACATCGCGAAGCAATGTTGGTAAATATACCGTTCTTATATTTGCACCAAAGACTAATTGACTAACTGTTCAGTTAAGTATTCAATTTTTACGAAAACAAAGTTTACTGCTCCTGGCAGCATTGTATATCATTTATATTACATGAACACCATGTGACTATTTTAAATAGACAGGTATGTGAATTACTTGTAAACATCGCGAAACAAACACTATATGTAACTCAAACTTGATTAAATTACAAATAGAGCATAGTTGGTTGGCTCTTTCACTAAATGCGACCGTGTGACGGCGTGACAAATGTTCAAAGCTTTTTTAAGCGAGTTATAAAACTTTTCAAAGAAAATTCGTCGTAGAAAAACGTTATATTCATGGATGTTCTGCTCCAGTAAATTTTCGGATCCATGACAAGCTAATAGCAAACTCACCAACACTATTTGAATATTCATGATATTAACGTGGTTATACCCGTGTATATTCAAGTAAGCATCTACGACTAGCTTGCATTTCAAATTATAAATATCATCAATACTAAAGTCATTTAAAAACTATTTTCAGTTGTTGTATGTCGAATAATCATATAAAACGACAATGAAAATTCATCGCACTTCCAAAAATTCCACATCAGAAATGATTGCACTTACAGTGATAATTCATCACATCTATAGTTAAAATGAATCGCATTCAGTAATCAATATTATGGATTCTGCTGCTTAAACAACACTTTTTAGGACTTTAATCATGTTATTGTACATAAAAAAAATTATATTCTAATGAAATTCTGTTAAAACATACATTCAAATCAATTATTTTGTATTTTCAAAAAGTAAACAAACGCAGTTTTTCCGATCATCCTTTATTCTACAATAGACATACTCGCAAACAGTGAAAATGAACTAACTGGATTCGCACTTTATATACACTGCCAATTCCTCGGAGCAATTGGTACTTTGCGGAACGGAAAAACAAATTTAAAAAGTTAAAATCAGAATCAATGTTTCTAATCATCGTTGGAAAGGACGACGGGAGGGGTTGTCTTCTTAGACATAATTACGAATGAAAGGAGTAATACCTTTTTTTCTGACTTGCTTATTTCATATAAATTACTGATCCTTTTATTGAATGCATATCTAAAACACTTACCACTCATTTAAAAGAAAGAGGTGTAAGACAAAAAAAAAAAAAAAAAAAAATCTAACCGTCTTTTACATAGATGTCTGTTTCCGTTTGATTCCGTTAAATACCAATTCCTCAGAGCAATTGGTACTTTGCGGAACGGAATAACACATTTAAAAAGTGATAATCAGAATAAATGTTTCTAATAATCGTCGGAAAGGAAGACGGGAGGTCTGTCTTCTTATATATCATAATGAATGAAAGGAGTAAGACTGTTTTCTCTGACCTGCCAATGCGTCAAATTTATGATAATTTATCAGGACATGAATGTACATCTACAGGATATTTCCCGATGTCATACATTATTACATATTTTACATGTGAAGATGAGATTTAGTATACAATTGTGTTATCTGTATATGGAAAACCGTAAACAGAGAACTTTAAAGTTTGTTATGTTTTACAGATTTTTCGAAATTTTGATAGATGCCCCCTATGAATACCTCAAATGAAATTCCGTTCCGTTCCGTTCCGTAAAATACCAATAGCCCAAAACCCTGATGTCTGTGTGTGTGTGTGTGTGGGGGGGGGGTATCATTTGAATTTTCAATTATTTAGTTTTATTTTAAAGATGTAGGGCAAATTTCCCCTAAGTTTTAAGACCTACCAAAGGGCGGATTTCAGGGGGGGGGGGTGTGATGGACCTCCCTTTTGTTGAAACAATTAACTTATGATGATGGAAGTTTTTAACGACCTTGACTGGCTATACAGCCCTCGCACGGTCGGTATTGACCAATGGCAGGGCCCCATCCCTTATGAAAATTTCTGGATCCGCCAATGCTACCCGCTAGAATTCCAAGTATATATACGTATTTATGATACCTAAACCGTATTAAATTACTTTTCATATTTCCTTATATATTCAGTGTTATATTGCTTTTAACGAAAATATTGCTACGTATAAAGTACGCTAAGATGTTGATAATACCTTACCTTAAACATATGAATCTTATAATGTGTTTTTGTAAAGATTGCAGGACTTTTGAAAAATGCCCTAGTTTTTGTATACATTAGAAGAAAATTGATCCTATCCCCTTTTTTTGTTGTGATAAAAAGGAAGTGATAAAAATGTTTATTTCAGATCGAAATAGATATTTTAAAACCCCAAAAGAAAATGTAAGCAGGGGGTCTGGAAGGGGAGACGGCAGCCCATAAGAAGCTGAACGATTATAGTAAAATTCTTATTGAAAAAAAAAATTTTTTATAAAATTATTTATAAGCAAATGCTTACAATGCTACACTTGTGCTACGCCATTGAAACCTTTATCATGTTTTGTTAAAACATATTGTTGTCTCCAGAAAATATTACATCCATGAAAGAAGAATTAAAGATTAAGTAGGGGAAAGTTTTGGATTACAAATATTTTTGTTCTTCCAATGCTCATCCATCAAAACGTCAACCTTTTCTCTTTTGCGCCAATTTTTTACTGTTTCAACATTGTACTATGTTACGTACTTTTGAATTGTTTTACAGACCAATATCAATTTAACCTCAGCTCTTTAAAATAAAAGTATGTATTGATCAATCAATGTAAATAAACATAACAAACTTTTACACGGATGAGTACATTTGATGAGCTAATATATATCATACGGTAATTAGAGAAAGGTTCCGATTTTTAAAAGTATTCCTTACTTAAGTGAAAACTTAAGTAAGTTTATGCATACGACTTAAGAATTTTACTTAACTAAGGAAATTCTTAGTGAAATCTAAGTTTAAGGAACACTTAAGTTAAGATATTTTTATGCATACGGGCTCTGTAACCCTGTCACCGCTTTGTACATGTAGTAGTAATGCAAAAAAAATACCGTTCATTGAAATCTGAGGTATCTCTGCAAATACGCGTGTATCTCGAACCGACTGAGAAAAAATGCACCTTACATTCCAATCAAAGACAGGAAATGAACAATAGGAAAGGAAAGTTCTACCTGTTTGCTTGTTATGAAAATTACCATGAGATATGTAAACATCAAGGCCTCAACAACGGTAACGACCATTATTAATGTTGTATTTAGTAGTGAGTTTAATATTTTATAAAATTTTATTACAAACACACATAGGTCTTAAAACTATACTGACCTTGGTATATTGTTGAAACAGGAGATATATTGGTAGCATTAAGACAACCTGATACATGGTGACACCTAAAACCAACAAATGCAAAATCATAAAATCGCAATAAGTTCAACAGCCGAGTTGCGATCTTTGTCCATATTTCACACTGTGTGGGACAAATTTGCCATTCCAGAATTGGCAAATCAGACTTTGCTGTTTTACAAGATAACAAAAATATTTTGGGCCAAATGATAATAAAAAAAAATTAGTTTCCCCATATGTCCAAACATGTCACTGTTGTCACTGTTGTTACTAAAGCTGATTAAAAGTACATTTTCTCATGGAAAATAAAAAAATTCCCATGGGAATATTAGAAGTTCCCATGGGAAAATTTAAAGTTCCTATCGAAAAAAGTACTTTTCCCATGGAAATTTTAAAGATTCCATCGGAACTACAACTTCCCATGGGAACATAAGTAGATAGTTTCTTCCCATGGGAAATTCTAAATTTCCCAAGGGAATTTTTGTTCCCGAGGGAACTAATTTTTCTTCCCATGGGAAATTCTTTTTCCCTTGGGAACATTTATTCTTCCCATGGGAACATAAATTTTTCCCATGGGAACATTTATTTTTCTTTTATTTTTTTTTCGGAATTTGTAAAAGAGCTATAAAATATCGCAATGAACTGACGTCTACTAATAACCAGGAGCAGTTCATAAAATTTTCATTTGGTAAAAAAATATATAATAAATTAAAAGTATTTCTTTCATACTTTTACATTCAAAAGTCTTTTATTGTCATTAAATGATTGATAGAAATACATTGATTGTATTGTATCGACGTTTATTGATAACTTCCAGCGGCTGATTTTTTCAATTTGAATCATTCACCTTTGTTTTCGATTAATAGCATCGTGCATTTCATATTATATTGTTCGCTAAACTGACGAGGATCAGAGGTATGCCTGTGTATTTTAGAATTTAATTTAAGGAGCGGGGGTATGACAGGAAGTCAGCCAGACTACTCGAATTATAAATTCTAGCCTCCTTACTTGTATGACCATTTAATCCGAAATTAATAAAAAATCAACGCTTTGGTTTAGAACTAGAGTTGAAAAGTAGAATTTGCTTACAATCCATGCAAAATAGTATGAAGTATATTCCTGAGCATATAATGCACACAAATAGGGTTGAAATGTAGCCTTAAACTTAGTTAGATGGTATGGTTTCCATGCACCTTCCTGTTATAACGGATATGATCGACGTGCACTACAGCGGAATTACGGCTTCACACAAAAATTAATTGGATATCATTGGCGATCAAAGCCCACATGGAATAGGATCCCAGTTACGGCAACCAGTTCGGTACCCACGAATGTAGTTCTTAAAAACAATATATAACTTTTATTTAAAATGGTGTAGTTTTATCATTACACAAGTTCTGTAACTGAATGTAGATTTATTTGAAAGGGTAGGCTTTCTAGCTTGAATTTCTGTAAAAATTTTGATTGATTTAAATGTAATCAGGCGTCGGTACATAGAGTAAATTGCCTAAATTCTAGCCTTTATTCTTCCCCGGAAGTAGACTGATTGACCCTGTTGTCAATCAAAACAAAATTTTGCAACGGAATGCCGGTCATAAGGCACTGAGATTGTACTTAGAAACTTCGAAACAAATGCCTAACATGAAACAGAAGTCCAAAGGTGGCTATCAAAATTATTTATTGGACAGCACCCCATTTATTTACTATGATTTTCAATGCGTTTCAATGGGGCAAATAACTGGGTCCCCGTTCCACATCTTTTTATTCAAGAAAAGTCGTAAACTTGAATATTCTGTATCAGTTTATGATGCTTATTTGAGACGTAGATTCACTGATACCGATTGTTATCATTTCTTCTATTACACAAGTCGAGGATTCGGAATATAGCAGTTATATATTATGTATGACTCAAATCTATGGTGGGTTCCAGGTCTATGGCAGACTCCTAATCTATGGTAAATATGAAGTCATGCCATCCCCAATCTTTCAAATTATCAGATTTTTTAGAAACCTAATCGATGGCAATATATTAGTTTCCTAATGTATGGCATTTTTGTTAGTTTCCTTATGTATGGATTTTTTTTAGTTTCCTAATCTATGGCGAATTTCTAGTTTTTAAATCTATGACTGATTTTCTGAAAATGGCGAACCAGTCAGTACATATATGACCTATGATTTTCAAAGTAGTCTTAAACAAGTCGAATTGTCCAAAGGGAGCGAAAAAGCTGCTTTTAAGTAAAAGCCAGTATAAGAAAAACGGATTAGGAGTACTACAGGAAGCATATCCATAAGCATTTGTGAAAGGAACACAGACTAACTGTAGGGTTGAAATCATGTGCCCGGAAGAATAAGGCTTAGCATTCCCTACTAAGTGCATGTTACCTGTTTGACCCTTCATTTAACCAAGTCTCTTAACAACCCAAAAAGCAGTTTTAATTTTTACCAAATATTTATTAGAGCGTTAATATAAATCTGTTTTGACTGATGACGATTTAAGTCCTATAATGAACAATGACTTGGATCAAACAAGTGGTTTTCTTTTAAAAAAATCCTTATTTCTCCAATAGTACGTACAGTTATCCGACATAAATATAGCGAAAAATAATGTAAATATTTATTACAAATCTAGCACATATTTTTTTTTCCAAATCTAGAGAATGATTATTTGCTATAATAGTACAGGTAGTCGCTGTTATAAAGCTAACAAAATGCTTTTCGTTATGTCACACTTAAAAGAAAATTAAAGAGACCTCAGAGATAAAAAAAATAACACGAAAACAGCAAAAAGCAAACCAAAATGCACAGTAAAAATTCGTACAAATAAGGAAAAGGCAACACAAGGAACACGAGATGAAGAAAACAAGGAGCGGAAACAAACACAATTCTGAAATATAATTTATTATGGATAAGTATCTTTGGCTTTTTCGAACTTTTTCTTTTCCTTCTTTATAACAAAACCAAACAAACAAACAAACAATTATCTTATTAGCCAATCACGGCGCCCAAAATGAGCAGAAAAATTATAATACAATTTCCAAACATAACATAAAAGTAAATTAAAATTAAAAACCAATTGTTCAGAGAACAATTGAAGGTCTTTTCACTTGAAACGATATATTTTGATTTGAAAAGATTAAATTTTGGTTTAAAATGTCATGTCCAGTGTCAAATGATTGCTTATCGTATGCTGATTCCAAAAATATATGGTTAAAATACACCTTTATTGGAAATAAGGGATATACTTTGTTACTTCCGGTATAAAAATGTATAATATGATAGTTTATTAGACACTGATTCCAAAACTATATGGTTCTTTATACTTTTACATTAAACAAGTACAAAAAATAGCTACTTCGAGTTTACAAAAGATAAATTATGTTTGGCTTTTTTAAGGTCATATGGCTTGCAACCTAATGCAAGAAGTCCCATGGCTCTATCATTTATCAATATAAAGTTAAAACAAAGGTCAAAATCTAGAATGTCAAATTTACCTATGACCTTGACCTAATTATCAAGGTCATAAAGTAAGGACCTCAAATCAAAAGACCCTTTATCTCTACTATATATGGTTAATGAGTTATATCATCATACAGCTAGTTTTAAATATGAAAGAGGAGAAAACTCCCATTTTATGTCAACCTACCCGTTCAACCAAAAATTATGTGTTACGACATGTCGCATATAACAATTTAGTAAAAATATTTTGTAGATATCTTAAACGGCTTCTGTTATAAGAAATAACAAGCCAAAATCAAACTTGTGAAATGACCTTGACCTTTGACCTTGATCAGATTTTTCTTTTAGTGGACCAAAAACCTCAAATCAAAACACCCTAGGTCTCTATTACTTATGGTTTACAAGTTACAAATACATATCACTAATTTCAAATACATCAGGGGGAATACATCTCATATGGAGTCTTCGTAATGCTTCGGTCAAAATTAAACGTTACATTCTGAGGATATAACGAGCAATTTGGAAAAGTAAATTTGTCCCTTTCTCTTACGGTAACGAAGGAAAAACAAGAAAAACAGTGTTCGGGGAAATAACTCTTACAAAGAAAAGTGTTCGGTTAAACAGGGTCAGTTTCATAAGCGTATAGACTCTATGATATAATTTACAAAAAATCTAAGCGACATATTTTGAAACATCAATACAGCGCAAGAAAAAAACTAGGCGGTGGAAAAAAAATAATCAGAACAAAATCAATAGGTCTTTCCACGGAAAAACGGAAAGACCTTAATAGGTTAAACAAAGTACATAACATGATTAATTTTGATTTAATTTATTAACATTAAATATCAAATTAACTGAAATAAGAAATTTGTAAAAATAAAAATATATAATATGACCCATTGTTTGTTACTCTGGACCGTCATCGTCATCGTTAGCAGTGGTTTCGTCTTAAAATTACGTAATATCCAAATCTGCCATAGATTTGGAGAAAACAAAAAAGTGCCATAGATTTGTGATTTGTTTGGCGATTGTGACGTCATATTTACCATAGATTAGGAATTTGCCATAGATCTGGAACCCACCATAGATTTGAGCCCTACATATGTATTCTAATTTGTATATAATTCGAAGCATTACCGAACTATGTCTATTGGGCTTTCATCTTTAAAATTCCATTTTTCACTAAATATCTAAATGAGATAACATAGGGATAACTTGGAGTGTATACATGTACATGTAAAAAAAGAAACCAACAGCAATATTTGACGAAGATGATTTTGATGGAACAGATCTTGAAATTGACAATAGATATTAATAGAACCGTCGGTCGGTAGTCAGTCACGCTTAGTTGGAATTTCACGTGCTATTTCACAAGGTTCACATTCTGTTTTAGAGCACCCCCAGTTTTTGGTGGGGTTCGTGTTGCTTATTCTTTAGTTTTCTATGTTCTGTCATCTGTACTATTATTTGTCTGTTTGTCTTTTTATTTTTGGCCATGGCGTTGTCAGTTTGTTTTCGATCTATGAGTTTGACTGTCCCTCTGGTATCTTTCGTCCCTCTTTTATAGTTATACAATATAACGAACAATTGTGATGACGAATTTTTAAACTGTTCTAGAACATTCTAATTGAAATATAAATCTGTGATTTTACTATGTTCATAACTTCGACGAAGTAAAGCAAGTCAGATGTAGATCTGGACTAATATGCATAAACTGAACAACTTAAGTCGTAGTATTAATTTATCGTAGAACATGTAGAACATTCTTTTCGTTCGGAACAAATCTTAACTTAAGTAGCTTTATGCAAGTGGGCCCTGAATTTAAAACAGTTTGTTTCGTGAGGTGTCTCTCTTATTTTCAAACTACATATTTAAATTGTGACTATCTAAAGTTTCGTAATTTTCTATCTGTCAACAAGTGCGTACATTTTTGTGAAATGAAATAGTTTTAAAATGTCCATAATTATTGACAACTAGTACATACTTACATTTTCCAAATTTTACCAATGGAAAATATTTAAATTGTTACTTCATCAAACATTTTGCTGGAATTATTTAGATTTTCATAAATATTAGTCATTGCATCAGAAATGTCATTCAAAAACAAGTAGTAGTAAAATTGACTGCACGTATGAGTTTAGTTATGTATATAATGTATCACTGTCGGACACAAGAAACAAAAAATGTACACATGATGTATATTATACCTGATAATTTTTAGAAATATAAAGTTCAAAATTACTGGCCGTGTACACTGATCTATATATACGCTCAGCATTAAAACGAGGCATTAACCTGCATTACGTGTAATAAGAGTTTTTAAGCCTGACAGGAAAATACCTGAAAGTGTCAACTCGCAATACCTCTGACAATAATTCCTTTAAACTGCATGTACAGAATATAATACGAAAGGAACCAAAATGGTGAAATAAAGAATTTCGTAGAAATACCGCAATTGACCACCTTAGTGCTCTAAAACAGAATTTCACACCAGGGACTTGATGGGATGATATAGTTGACACAAAGGACATGAAATATAGCAGTAGACTATGTTTATATAAATAAATAAATACTTCCAAATTATATAATCATATCTTTAGTAATAACGAAGTTATTTAATGTTTAATCGACACGTGTCACACTCTGTTGACTGTCATCTGTGTGTAATCGATTGCAATGCATGTTCATTCAACCAGAAACCGTTTATTACGCATGTGTATACAGAGGTTGTACATAAATATGTTCTAGTGTTTTTTGTTTTGTTTTATAGGTCTTGTATTTGGTATAAAAAATCAAAATGCGTGTTATTTCTATATGCACCGGAAAACAAATGTTTTACACATTTTATCATCTATTTTCCAATAAGTTTCTAACCTGAATAATTCAGTCATTATAGTCCGCTGATCTACGATAACTTCATTAGGTTAACCCTCGCAAGTAGGAGAGATCGATTGCAGGGAGGGACTGAATTATTCGGGTTAATAAGTTTCATGATGGAAAAAAGTTAAATACGATTAATCTTTTTTATTTTTATATTTTAATGATTTTTTAATAGAAAATCTTAAAACAAAAGAAAGTACAAATATAAGTCAAAAAGTAATTCAACAAAAACTGATAAATTTATTATTGTAACTTTATTTCCTGTGACTTTTTCTTCTATATTAATCAATACGAAGGTAGGACAGAAGGTCACAAAAAAGATATTGAAGGACAAGAAGTCACAAATTAGTTTTTAGAAAAAATTTTGGCAAAGATCTAAAAAACTTCTTCAACTTTTACATATTGAAAACATTTGTAGTAAACCATCAATAATTATACATTTTTGCTAGGGAAAAAAAGAATAACAAAAGGACTTAATGACTACCTTCATGGCACCAATAAATATATATCCTTCGTATGGTTCAAACTAATTTTAGATGTGTGGTATGACTGTTAATGAAGCAACTATCTACCAGTGAGAGTTAAAATGACAAAAAAAGGCTGCGACATGAAACATGTGAAACAATGCAAACTCGAATTCTAAAGAAATAATCTATACAATACAATTTACAATTTACGAAAAACAAATATGACAGACAACCACCAACTGCACACAAATAAAATTTGAATTTCTGTCCTGACTATTTTATTACTTTTAAATTTCATGAATTACAACAAATTCTGCTATGTGGAAGTATTTGGTTTATTTTAGAACTTAAAATTTCTTGTAATTTTATTATTGACAATGATAGAGGAAAACTAAGAGTTTCATTGTATATCACATTTAAAAAAGAGAAAAATACTTTCACTGGTGTTTCTCATATTGCGAGTTAAGTTGAAATTATTTTTGTTTAAACATTTTTATTTTTATGAATATTAAGCCCTCTTCATTCTCTGTCATGGGTAATTGTTGATGGTTGTTTTGTCAAGGTCTCTATTTAAGCCTTTGGTGTTTTTTTTTTAAATAACTACATAAATTATTTTGTCTTGTTGGATTGCGGTCTCGTTGATTTGTACCGTTATCTCCTCTTATTCATATTCATTTCCAAATAATGTTGCTGACATACTCTTTGTAAGAGGTTTTGATAGGAATTCGTATACAGGTCAAGGCAAATAATAGATTTGAAATCCTTCCATGAAACAATAATGCCTTTAATAAATATAGTTCTAATCATCCAGTCAGCATTTAAAAGGATATTTATGTTTATGTAACAATTGAATAAAATTTACGGTATTAAAAGAAAGAATCAAAGTATACATAAATATTGCAAAAGAATATTGTGTTTTTACAACACACACGTTAAACTAAATTTAAAAACTTACTTATCATTGCTTTATATTTTCTTGGATAATCAGAGTTTTATGGAAGTTGCATGTTGAGTGCAACTTCAGATACGGAACCATATTGATACTTTGTAAAAAATAACCTGCTTTCTGCAATAATTTAACATAAATCCTGTATTTTCAACACATTTCAATTTTTCTAGGAGAAAATCCAGTCAAAATGAAAATAATGTTTCCATCGTAAAATATATGTTCCAATGGGAAGAAAAATTGTTCCCATAAGAAGAAAAAATTGTTCCCACAGGAAGAATGAATGTTCCCATGGGAAGAAACATTGTTCCCATTGGAAGAAAAATTGTTCCCATGGGAAGATAAGTTGTTCCCATAGGAAAAATTAAATTTCCATGGGAACAAACTATTTAATAATGTTCCCATGGGAACTTTAAAGTTCCTATTCCCATGGGAAAAGTACTTTTTCCGATGGGAACTTTAAATTTTCCAATGGGAACTTCTAATATTCCCATGGGAATTTTTAAATTTCCAATGGGAAATGTACTTTAAATCAGCTGTAGTGACAACGAGGACAACAGTGACATGTTGGGACATATGGGGAAATTGATTTTTTTATTTTCTTTCACTTGACCTAAAAATATTTGTGTTAAGTTGTAAAACAACAAAGTCAGATTTGCCAATTCTGGATTGGCAAGTTTGTCCCGCACAGTGTTTGTAGTAGAACAAGCATTTATTTTGTTTTCTTTAGTGTATTTAGATATGTTTTGGTGAATGTAAAATTCAACGACAGTTTATGTCAAATTGGGGAAAAGCAAAATTTAGCCCTTTCATTCTATTTATAACTTAAGCTTAAAGTTTGAGGAAGGGTTCTCACAATCAATTGGTGCTCTTTTATAAGGTGGATATAGGGTACGATAAAAAAAAAAGGGGCGGGACATAATTATCCTAAATGGTAAAAAATAGTATTTGACAATGTGTTGCCAAAAAAGAACATTTTTATTCTCGATCATATGAAGTAGGCATAAGCTCCCTTTTCACTATAAATCGGCCACTACTTTTCACCAGAACACACTTTATCCATCAAAGATAGGTTATTCTTTAAAATTTTGGCTTATCAAATATTGTCCAAAAGAAAATTAAACTTCCACGAAATTTCAATTTAGTCAAAGGGACTATGACCTTGACATTTAACAAACTGAAATACATCAACAGGTTTTTTCTTTTCCGAAGGGACATGTTTCATTTTGATGAAAGTTTGACATGCAGATAATTTAGAAAGAGATCATCCACAGTGTATACAAAGTGATCCAGAAAAACCATTTGTACTGTATCTGTCACGTGTTTTGCGTGTAAAATGATAAATAAACAGACGAAAAATTGATGATTTTGAACAGAATAAGAAATAATATATCAAATATATTGTTTTAATAGATTAATGAGACAGGTAAAAGATGCAGACGGATTTATATCGCGCCATCCATGTGCAAAATTAATACACAAATAGGTAAATATTGATAATTCCTATTTCACGAACAGAGCTTGCAGAAGATTCAATAGTTGCAGTAAAGTAGTATTTTCAGAGAAATGTATCTTTTAATATAATCATTAGTTTTGTATAACCTAAAACAGGTTTTGTCATTCAGTTCGTTGATATTAAAATCTAACAAACTACAAAAATGAAATCGTAAAATTGTAAGAATCATTCATTAATGCCGTTCATTAGTATGTGGTGTTAGTCCTTAAAAACTGACAAAATCAAATGCTATCAATCGACGGAACAAGTGAAAAACAACTGTCATATTCCTAACTTGGTACAGGCATTTTCCAAAAAAAAATGTTGATTAATACCTGATTTTATAGATAAAATATACACTCATTATATTAAGCAAAAAACAAATCCAGGTAACAAACTAAAACCGAGGGAAACACATCAATTATAAGAGGAAAACAGCGGAACAACAGAAACAGTGAACTACTTATGGCTTGCCAAACGTCCCTCTTATATGGCAATGTTCAAAATATTGCTAAAATGACAACACTACGTGACAGGAATTAAGTACAAAGAAACGCAAGGAGACCCAGCACAGAGCAATACACAAATAAATAATATAATAATACATTACAACATGTACACAGTAGAATAACAACGGACACCTCCCATGAATTTAGGACAGCACACAAGGAAACCACAAATGAAATATAAACTGCTCGTCATATGAATGGATCAACGTCACAAAAAGTGACGTATTTTTTATGACGTTTGTATTATCACAGGTAAATTTTAAAAAATAAAATAGATTTGTGTTATTTATAGACACGTACAAAAATAATAAATTGGGATTGAGGATTGGGATTGAGTTTGTAAAAATGTAATATAATGTATTATCTACATTAATAATATTTTCTTTGCATAGGATTTTATATAATTGTGTAACAATTTTTCTAAAATAATTCATCTTTATCAAATTTTCTTGATTTAAGAAAAACAACTGGCAATTTTGCTGTATATTTATCTAGTTCTATCATCGGTTATTTTTTTTATCAAGCCAAATGCCATCATTTAAAAAGAGGGGTACGTGTACTTGTCCCAATATGTCACAGCATGAGGTCGCGAAAAATAACATTTTGCGTAAGCGACGTTTATCTCCCCTTTAAAGTCATCAACAAATACTGTCATTTTTTGCGTGTCCAGTTTTCGCATTAAACCACAACGAAAATTCATCGCAACCAGAAAATAACCAAACCAGGTCTTAAACACACAGTTTCTTCGTAGTGCATTTCTCTCAGACAATAAATCTAAATAAAAAAAAAATCCCACGTACCTACGCTTTCTCAAAAATGATTTTACAGGGAAGGGTATTACTTTTGGGACAAATTTTATCAAAATTGTATAAAACGTCATCAGTTCTAACCCAACAGTTTGATAATTTTATGTTAAGGCGGTCTTGAATTCAGGTTTAGAATTTCTGACATACTAATTTTGACCTTTTTGAACGGGACCAAATCACTACCTAACTTTAAAATTCATGACCCAAATATTTTGCATTCTGTTTTCACCACTTATTTGCTATTTGAGGGATAAAACAAGAAGAAATAAATTGGAATACAAGTAATACACTGTCCACACTATATTTGTAACTGTGTTCTCGGACCATCAGAAATGGTCGAACTTATAATGATAACGCATCGTATTTATAGATAAATGAATCGATATTCTAGAATCTGTTTCTTTTTCTTTCACATTTTTTGTTAGTGTATCAGTAAAGTCATTTCCTAATTAATTTGGTTAAAACATATATTCAAATCAATTATTTTGTATTTTCATAACGTACATGTAAACAAACACAGTCTTTCCCATCATCCTATATTCTACAATAGAAATATTCGCGTATGACAGTGAAAACGAACTAGCTGGATCTACTTGTTTTCACTGATCCAGAAAATAACCTCCACCAATTTTATTTAACGCTGCCGGACTAAAATCAATAAAGCAAAAAACGGCATTTGAGCAACATCCGTAAAAACTTCTGAATCACTTAATATTATAGTCCGAGATTACTCTGACGTCCAACGGCTGTTTTGTCAGACAAGCTGGGGCCGTGGGACGTCAGAGCTCGTCCCATATAAAAAAGTGGATATTTGCCCGTCCAAAATAGATGCGCTGCTTCGTCGCTTCTGGTGCCAACGGACGGCCTTGGAATTATATAAATCGGGTATCAATTTGTTCATTTTTCATTTATCTCTTCATTTATGTAAGTTTCACCTACCTGCCACCCTTTATTTTCTCATATTTAGACAGTTTTCACAGTGACCCACCGATTCTGGCATTTTAACTTTAAATTTTAACGGCCCCAGCTTGTCTGGCAAACAGTCGTTGGACGTCAGAGTAATCTCGGACTATTAATATTATAGTTTTGTCATGGTCATGTTAGTTGTTTCTGATTAGCATGCACATTGTGAAGATTTATTTTTGCTATATTTACACTGTATACCTTTCACTTTATTTCATATGCCAAAATTGATTATGTATGCAACAAGAGGAGATAATTCTGTCTGCAACGACAATATGATATACATTCAGTTACATGCCAAGATAGATCCATGCAAAAGCTTGATGCTTATAGCTACAGAGACTACAGATACCATTTCGAAACACAAACATTCATTTTCTATCATCGGTAGGTTCAAACTGCTTAATCTTATATTACTATGTAATGTTGTGAACAGTAACTATTGTTTAAGAGTTTTCTTTTAACCAATGAGTTTTCTGTGCTGCTGCAATTTTCAATTTATACGGATTCCTGGTATACCCTCATTTTTCTTTTTCAATAAAAGTATGCAAACCTATCACTCTCACAATCACAAACATCGCTACATTTTCTACCATGATATCCTTGGGAACACTTTTTACATGGTTTTCCCATTACTGATTCATATCCAGGCTGGCATTCTAAAATCATAAATGATCTATAATAATAGTACGAAAACACCATAGTCGCCCAAACATCAGATTGGAAGGAGTTTTCATTTTTTTCAGGTTGAAAGTGTCTATTATTTTATCTGAGTTTTAATCAACTCTGTATTCTGAACGATCGACCCATAGCAATAATCTGTGAAAGACTTATTCAGTTTTTGAATTTGCAATCCAAAAATAATATTTCGTCTGCTATTGTTTTTCAAAAGGAGTTTGTTATGAGAGTAAGTGAATGCTCCATGACTGTCTAAGCGTTTGAAGCATAATTATCATTATGTCCACATATTTAATGGCAAAAAGCTCAAAAAAGATTTTTTAAGCGTGATAAGTCCTGACACTGTTCTATCTGCTAAGCTTCTTTCGTTAAGATTGACCAATATATTACTTTTACTGATTGAATATATTCTCAGTAAAGTTTGGATCACAGACTAATAAATGTAAATAAATAATAATAATAAAAAATGCCACCTTTAATTCAACATTTGTCAATACTTAAAACCAAGGATGACCAATTTTAATATAGTAACAAAACGTTTTCTAGTAGATATTTAAATGTGTAAAAATTAAAGTAACAAAAATACCGAACTCCAAGTAAAATTCAAAACGGAAAATCCCTATCATATGGCAAAAATCAAAAACTCAAACACAATAAACGAATGGAAAATAACTGTCATATTCCTGACTTGGTACCGGCATTTCCTTTATGTAGAAAATAGTGGATTAAACCTGGTTTTATATCTAGATAAACATCTCACTTGTATCACAGTCGCATTTAATTCCCAATGTAACCCATTTCATCTTGAGTTGCAGATTTCGGCACAGTTTGCATGCATTTTGTAGCTGGACTTGTGGTTAAAATAGTTGAATATAAAAAATAAATATTGATAATCAAATAATTCTTGTTTGATAGTTGTATTACAAGATAATAAATCGATTTTAAAAGACAAAAACCACAAGTATAGATTCATAAGAAATCGGATTGTAAAACTCAAATAATACTGTACTTTCGATTTTCATATATAGCTTAGGTTAATTAAATTCTTTATAAATGCTTATACATAAAATAAAATTGAGAATGGAAATGGGGAATGTGTCAAAGAGACAACAACCCGACCATAGAACAGACAACAGCAGAAGGTCACCAACAGGTCTTCAATGCAGCGAGAAATTCCCGCACCCGGAGGCGTCCTTCAGCTGGCCATAAAAGTATATATTATCGTGAATATGTTGAAAATGCTGTCTACACAACAAAAACATGCCTTCTGATTTATTTGACACAGTTAACTACTTTGGTAGTATGACATGTTTGATACTGATACTTTTATGGATAATTTTCAAATATGCATATACAATAAGTAAAACCCAAAAATTATCTGTTGACACAAAGACATTTTCGCCTGTCCGCACAAAATTCAGAAAAAGACAATCTGATGGACAGCAACATTGCTTATAAATTCAAAGTCGCTGAACCAAGCTCTTATGGGCAGGGCCTAAAAATGGTAAACAAACTGAGATGTACTGATAGTGATGCAACTTAATACAAAATATCATCAATCGGTTATAAGTAGTTCTTATCAAACTGAGTTAAGCAGAAAACTTTACATTAAAAATAGCTTATTAATTCAAAGTCACTGGACCATGTCCTAGGGGCCAGGGCCTCAAAATTAGGCGTAAAACTGATATGTATGATCATAATGCGACTTCATACAACATATCGTTGATCTATCGCAAGTAGATCCTATCAAACTATCTTAAGCAGAAAACATAACATTGAAAATTTATATAAGTAATTCAAAATCACTGGATCATGACCTAGGGGGCAGAGCCCCAAAACCGTCAAACTGATATGCACTGATAGTAATGCGACTTCATACAAAATATCGTTGATATCTCACAAGTAGATCCTATCAACCCAACTTAAGCAGAATACTTAACATAAAAAATGCTAGTTAATTCAAAGTTGCTAGACCATAACCTAGGGGACAGGGCCTCGAAATAGTGGTCAAACTGATATGTACTGATGGTAATAATAACTTCAGCAGAAAACTTAATAATTGTTGACGCAACCGCCTCAGTCGTCGCCTCAGCCGTCACCAGAAAAGCAATCCCTATGTCTCACTTTCCGCGAATTTCGTCGCAGGCGAGACAAAAATTGCTGAACGTACCGTTAATTTTTATGTGGCTTTATCTTTTCAATTCGTCGTTATATCGTAATCACACGACGGTCGATGAAATATATAAATTAAGGCGACAGTAGTTTAAAATGTTCAAATCCCGCGAATCAATTAAAAAAGTGGCAAAAAGGTAACAAACAATAAAATGTTGACACAGATATATATCTCGACTATCGGCATAAATTAGAAAAAGACAATCTGATGGAAAACAACATTGCTAATTAATTAAGATTAGTTGCAACATGAACTAGTGGTCAGGACCTCAAAATGGTCAACAAACTGCGATGAACAGACAGTAATGTAACTTTATAGGAAATTGTAATTAGTTCCTATCCAACTAACTGAAGCAGAAAACTTAACATTCAAAATTGGTAATTATTTGAAAGACACTGGGCCGAAATAGTCGTCAAACGGATATGTTCTGATAGTTGTGTAACTTTATGAAAAATATCAGTGATCTTTCAGAAGTAGTTACTATCAAACTGACTAAATCAGAAAACTTTACATTCAAAATTGCCAATTAATTCAAATTCACTTGGCTTTGAACTAGGGAACAGGATATCAAAATAGTCGTCAACCCGATATGTACTGATAGTAATGTAACTTTAAAGGAAGTATCATTGATCTATCACAAGTAGTTCCTATCAAACTAACTTAATCAGAAAACTTAACATTGAAAATTGCTTAACAATTCAAAGTGACTAGACTATGACCTAGGGGGAGGGCCTCTTGATAGTCGTCAAACTGATATGTACTGAAATTTTATACAAAATATCATTATTCTATCACAAGTAGTTATAATAAACCAATTAGACTTAACAATTGCCCAGTCAACGACGACGACGTGGCCGGAAAATAAATACTTATGTCTCGCTTTCCGCGAAAAAACAAAAACAAACTGAGAGAGTCGTATTAACTCCAAAAAGAGACATACCTTGTTTGTCGATAGGATAAACGTCTTCGCTATACATACATCACCCGTCATGCTAACTGACCTTCAATCAAAAGGTCACAATCGGGAGTAAGACAAAATAGGTAAGATTACAAATAAGACGACTATACTGGTATTTAGAAAGATCTAAGGCCGAGAAAACATCGTTGGTGAGTTGAGATACCGACACATTGTATCGGTCTACCAATTCGTGTAACACAAATCAAAATCTGCTGAACACGAATGCAACATCCACTGTTGTCGGTGCAAATAGGAAAATCCTGCAAGCGGTAGCAAAAACAATTGTTTTAAAAGGAAATCAAAAACACGGATCCAATTTTATCTCTCGTAATGATATCTGATAATAGAGTGTGTTAAGGCATGAAACATACTTTAATTAAGATTTATTTGAATTCCGAAAGCATTTACCATATTATTTTTCTGTCATCATGACCTATTTTAGTTCATTGATAACCAAAATAGTAAGACTTTTAGAGATTGGAACCATGGTTTAGTTAAACATTCTCAATCTTTCTTACCGACACATATTCCATTTCGATCTTCATGGTTGTCACAGCAGAAGTAAACTGTCACTCCGGATCCTGGACTAAAAAATATATATATACAATACAGAAATGTAATGCCACTATGCATAGCTACATATGTTAAAATCCCGCTAAGCGAGAATCACAAATTTAGTTACTGCTTTTGACAAGGTAATTTTTTTCTCTTGAATTTGAAATTCAATAAGTACTGTACATCTACAATTGAAATAACATACTTCAAATAGCCATCAGTTCTAACTTCTAACTTCTCATATCTTATATTTAATAGTTTTAATTTGGTTCATAGATGATGTGGATATGAAAGAGATCTAAATAAAAAAAATCACCTTCCTGGATACTCTCAGTTCTCTTACAGATGGCATGATACCAAAAGACCTGAACGAACTTTAAACCTTCTCAATTTATTATTGTGAATAAACTTTCGTGTTATTTATGATGTTTACCTTCTTTTGTACAATGGCGTTTGGATTTCACAGGATGTAACTTATGTAGTTTTGATATTGTCAAACAGTTTTAATTGATAAATTCAACAACACTTACCGTTATCTTGATGATATTTTTTCGTTAAATAATCAAGAATTTTCTCAATATACTGCCGACATTTACCCAAAGGAACTTACTTTAAATAAATCAAATTTAAACGGTAACAACTGTCCTTTCCTAGATTTAGATATTTCGGTTTTACACGGGAAACTCCACACTAAAATTTACGACAAAAGGGACGATTTTTCGTTCCCTATTGTTAATTTTCCCTTTTTGAATGGTGATGTTCCTTTTGCACCATCTTACGGTGTTTATATTTCACAACTCGTTCGCTATGCCCGTGTCTGTTGTGACGTTTTTGATTTTAACGAACGTTATCTATGTATTACTGGTAAATTATTAAGCCAGGGATTTCGTTACCACAAATTACTTAAAACCTTTACTAAATTCTTCCACAGATATAGAGATTTGGTCTTGAAGTTTGGTTGTACCTGTAGAAAACTTATTTCAAACGGGGTTGCACATCCTCATTTTTACGGCAATATTGTTTACAGTGCCCGGAAATTTAGAAACGATCCTGGAAAACTTATCGATCCTTTGAATAAACTTATTCTAAAAGGTTACCAATTCAACACTGTAATTAGATCATTAAATATTGGTTTTATTGGTACTGATATTGATTTTGTTATCAGTAAATTAAAAGCAAACTAAATATTATTGTTATATACATATACACATTCATGGATCTACAATCTGTCGATAACCTGTATCTTGGCATTACACAAGGTCATGTTTTTCTCTGACTGTTTATGACGTCTTTACACTAAATCCATTGGATGTTGGATGTGTACGGATTGATAATTTAGTCTGAGATACATGTTTTTTTTATTAGTTGTTAGTGGCTTAGAACTAGCTGTCAGTAACTGCGAGTACTCTCAGATCTGTACTTAGTGTCTTTTTATTGTTTGGATGTACAAGTACCCGGCCACGTCCACTTGTATTTGTAGTATTATTATTTTTATTCATCTGATGAGTTAAGCCTCTTTCAACTGATTTTTATAGTTTGTGCTTATGTTGTACTGTTACACCACTGTCCCAGGTTAGGGGGAGGGTTGGGATCCCGCTAACATGTTTAACCCCGCCACATTCTGTATGTATGTGCCTGTCCCAAGTCAGGAGCCTGTAATTCAGTGGTTGTCGTTTGTTTGTGTGTTACATATATTTGATTTTCGTACATTTTTTGTACATAAATTAGGCCGTTAGTTTTCTCGTTTGAATTGTTTTACATTGTCATTTCGGGGCCTTTGATATCTGACTGTGCGGTATGGGCTTTGCTCATTGTTGAAGGCCGTACGGTGACCTATAGTTGTTAATTACTGTGTCGTTTGGTCTCTTGTGGAGAGTTGTCTCATTGGCAATCATACCACATCTTCTTTTTTATATTTACAGATCAGTTTTATACGACTGTAAAAAACTGTATATGTGTTGAAGAATCAACATAGATTTTTCTAAAGGAAAAATCAAGGCAAATTATGCTAGACTCAAGCTACTGATCATGTCATGGAGGTCAGTTTTTATAAATGAAGAAGCCGGAGTAGAGAACCATCGACCTTTGAAGGAAAACTGACAATCCTAGTAAAAAAATGGACTTCGATTTGGAATTTAAATTTATTATGATGTCAGAATGGACGATTTGATACCAAGATAACAATATAATAAGTTAAGGTATCGCTTAAATGTATACAACGATGTATATATTTTGAAATCACCTTAACAACGATTTTTCATACGCATTAGGGAAACTAATTCTGCAGATTGTCTGTGCATTCGGAAAACTCATCACATTTTTTTATTTTTTAAAAGCTGACAAAAACAAATTGTGGAGACAGCGGCAGCGCAAAAACCGCTATTTTGTCTCTTTGTGATGAAATTGACAGGAAACTTAGTCAAGAGATCATGAGTATGTTATGTTAGAAGTTTGTTCTGATTAATTTCGATATAAGAAACGAACATTGACAGTAACAGGTTTGACTGAAAAATGACAAAGGACATTGAACGTCTCAGCTATATTGTTTTTTTATAATACATTGTGTATGATTTACTGTAAACAATATACAAGTAGTTCATTGGTTTTAGTTTTTATTTAACTTTTAGACTCTTTTGACCGACCTATCGACGTTTGTTCATCTACAAAGTCAGCTTGTGTTGAAACATACATATGGTGCCCGACAAAATCCATCTTTTTATCTTGTGTTGACGTGCGTAAAATATATTTCAGTATTTCTCTTCATAATAACAATCTTTTCAAAGGATGAAAACGAATGACTCCAATTTCTGACGAATGCATTATTTTAATGTTGTAAAAAATAATTGTGTTGCGAAAGTTTTGTGCAAAAGTAAGAGCTGTCAAATCTACCATATCATACCTTTTGGTCCAAATTGAATGATAGAGACAACATAAACATGTGAAAAAATAAATGCAGGTTAAAGTGTTTTCAGAAAAGAAGTTTTTCATAACATACGGGATATCTGAAAAACAGGCAATAGTTGCCCTCAATTTTATAATTCATTCATACAGTTGTGTATTATTCAAAATTATCAGTCAAAACGTGTTCTACAAGGATCACCAGTCCATCACCTTTCATTTGATACCTAATATATTCTACATAGTTTGATATGGACCGTCTTAAACTTGCAGTGAGGTGAGTTTTTGGCTCCGTGTTGAAGGCCTAACTGCGATTTTAAGATGAAGAACAGTAATTAAAGCGCTGTTCCTATGTGTTTTTTTGCTGATCATGTACTGATTTTGTGTCATGGATGGAAACCACATATCCTTTGTTTTTTTAGGATATAATTATATTTTAAAGGCTAAAATTTTATATAACGAACTTTCAACAGAGAGATATGTTAAGGATCAGCACATTGATTTATTATAGTTATAGAGTACATCAGCGAATATGTTTTTCCACTTGCACATTTAGTATAAAGCGACGACAGAAACTATACCACATTATGCAGGAACGGAACTGTACGATATTTAAATAACAAGTTGCTGAATGTAAAGTTTGATTAACACACACATACAAAGTTTTTGATTCAAAATTTGGACATCAAATTAACCTCAAACCAAACAAATCCGTGGGATGACAGAGATTATCGGGAATTTTTGAACCACTGGATTACGATTTAAACTAGATTAACTCCACCTTTTTGTGTTTCATGACATCACTATAGTGTTAAATATAAAAATATTTTGTTAAATGGTATTTTCATCATCACATGGAAACCAATAAGAGTATTAGAGTAACTAAGGGGAATAACTTTTGAACGGTTAATGTCAAAATCATCACAATAGAACTTGCCATGCAGTTTTATAAACCATGACAGTATGTTCAAAAGTCAAAAGATTTGGTCAAGCGGTATCTCAGACAAAACACAAAAAATACCAATTTTAGAGGGGCATTAGCTACGAGATATAATAGAAAATAAAATATGATTTTTCTTTGTTCAATCAGTAATGAATGTGAAATAGTGAAATTAAAATTCGTTTCTAGCTGCCAGGTTGATTCAGTTTTATCAAATTAAGCTAAGAAACATTGCTGATGAATTATTCACTTGCAAGTGAATAATTCGACCTCATTGAATCGGTATTCATGTGACCTTCAATTAAACCCCTTCGCTGGAGATTGGCTACACATGTATGCAGCTATTAAAAATACACACGAAATATTATCGAGTTCAATCATTGTTAATCGTTTATTTTAGACTTTTTGTAATTTGGATATACGTTTTAGTATGTTATTAATCAAATATGAGAATTTGAGTCAAATCGGTGAACATGAATTTGAAAGCTAATGCCCTTTTAAGGTAACCAAGGACATAAATCGTGCTCAGTAAATGTCAAAACCATCAACATTGGACTTGACGTGTATTTTATAGTCCTTGACTTTTCATGCAAGTTTTAAAAGATATGGTCAATGTATTATCATTACCTTTTAGAAAAAAAAAAATCTTTTAAAGGTCAGTAAGGGATATAACTCTTAAACTGCACATTTCTTTACCATCAAATTTGCACTGGATCTGAAATATACAGTCCGTGACATTGAGTTAACATTTTAAAAGATTTGGTCGAGCTGTTACTTTTATTATCATCCAGACTAAACTTATAACGACGAACGAACGGACGGACTGACGGATATGTGCATCACTATATAAAACCTCTTCGAGGGGGGGAGGGTATAAAAAATCTAGCCAACCATATGATCAGTTATATATCCTTTAGTTTCATTCTGCTTTTATCAAAGTTTTGAATTTGGCCTACCGATTGTACAGTAAAGGCCCAAATGATTGTACAGTAAATGCACAAGCCGTTAAGCAATCAATGAAATTTGCCGAAATTAAGTTAGGACAAAAAATTTATTTAAATTTCAACTGGGACAATGGCTTTTAAACGTTCATTGATATAAAATTAATTCTCTATTCAGATTTATCCAATCTCGATAGTTAAAACATTGATTTTTAAAGTGCTCGATGTAGCTCAAACTTTACAATTCAATAATTTAACTATATCGAGTCAATAAATCCGATAATCCCCTGGTACCAATATAAGAATCTTTATTTCTCTAATCTTTGGCAATTTAACTTTTTCTGAAACCTTTGTTTAAAAGAATTTAATAAACGTGTGCATTCCAATGATCGCAGTAGATGATTGGCTATCAGCTCTCTGGATGAATAGAAAAAGAATTTATATAAATTTCTACTGGGACAATAGCTATATAACTTTATATATCCTTAAGTTTCATTTGTGTTTTATCAAAGTTTTGAATTTGGCCTAGCGATTGTACAGTAAAGACCCAATTGATTGTACAGTAAATGCACAAGCGATTAAGCAATCAACAAAATGTTCCGAAATTCAGTTAGGACAAAGAATTTATTTAAATTTCTACTGGGACAATAGCTATAAAACTTTCACAGATATAAAACTATTTCTTGAATTCTTTTGCAATTTAACCCTTGCTTGACCCATTGTTTAAAAATATTGAACCAACGTGTAGTTGCCGATGATCGCAGTTGATGATTGGTTTAGTTAAAATGACATAATCTTTATCAGCTATCTGGATGAATCGAAATGTGCTCACATATGGCATGTTATTGGTTGCAAAAATTTGATATTTTTCATTTAAATGCAATATTTTTTATTTAATTGATATATTTCTTCATTTAAATGCAATATTTTTTTATTTGAATGGTATAATTTGTCATTCAAATGCAATATTTTTTATCAAATTGGTATAACTTGTCATTTTAATGCAATATTTTTTATTCAATTGGTATATTAGTTTTTTTTATTTATATGCAATAATTGCATTATGGGAAATTCTTTGACGTCATAAGGTCAAATTTGCAACAACGTTTGTTATTGGTCGGTAATTGTTTGGATTTCTCCCCTTTCTTTCTAAACATAAGTGACCAAGAATTTAAAAAACGCGTCAGAATATCTTGCTGTTCGGTGTAAGCCAAGGCTCCGTGTTGAAAACCGTACTTTGACCTATAATGGTTTACAAATTATGACTTGGATGGAGAGTTGTCTCATTGGCACTCATACCACATCTTTTTATATCTATATACAACGTAAACCAGACGTTTCTCAGAGTGTTTTCTTTTTTAATAAATCCTTTGCCGCGCGTTGTGTACTGATTGATACTTCAGTCTGGGAGAACAAGATTTATTTCAGTACTAGTTGTTATTAGCTTTGAGCAAACTTCCACTGAGTAACTGAAAATACTCTAATGTCGGTGCTTTGTCTTAATGTTAGTTTTTTTGTGTGTCTCGTACCGATCTTTTGACTAATTGCAACTGATTAGTGCAGGTTGTTCTTTTATTGTACTGTTACACCACTGTCCCAGCTTCGGGATGGGTTGAGTGCTCACAAACATGTTGTTGTACTGTTACACCACTGTCCCAGGTTAGGGGAAGGATTGGGATCCCGCTAACATGTTTAACCCTGCCACATTCTGTATGTATGTGCTTGACCCAAGTCAGGAGCCTGTAATTCAGTAGTTGCCGTTTGTTGCTGTGTTATACATATTTGTGTTTCGTTCATTTTTTGTACATTAATTCGGCCGTTAGTTTTCTCGTTTGAATTGTTTTACATTTGTGATTTCGGGGCCTTTTATAGCTGACTATGCGGTGAAGGCTTTGCTTATTGTCGAAGGCCGTACGGTGACTTATAGCTGTTGATTTCTGTGTAATATGGTCTCTTGTGGAGAGTTATCTCATTTGCAATCATACCACATCTTCGTTTTTATATCAACCCTACCATATTCTTTATTTGCCTGTCCCAGGTCAGGAGCCTGTAATTTAGTGGTTGTCGTTGGTTCATATCTCGACTCATATTTTATACTTTGTAAATTGTTTTGTTATGTATAATTAGGCCATTAGTTTTTTTCGTTTGAATTGTTCACACTTTTCATATCGGGCCTTTTATAGACGACTTTACAGTATCAGGTTTTTGTCATTGTTGAAGGCCTTACGATTGTCTATAATTGCTTACATCCACTTCATATTTTAACTCCGGTGGATAGTTGCCTTATTAGCAATCATATCCCATCCCATCTCTTCGTTTTTAAATTATATACCTGACTTCTAAATTCGTGTTTTCCTGAACAAGCATGAAATATGTGTCACTGGGCGTTAAAAATTAGCAACAAACAATCAATCAATTTAAAATTGTGTTAAATAAGTGGAAAACCATTTGATATTTATCTATTTGTTGGGTTGGGGGACAGAAGGATTTCATATATGAATATGGTAGCCTGGTAAGAGCTGAAAAATAGGATTGATTAGCGACAGATTAAAATGAATAATAATACCCTCTCTTCCCTTCCCCATCCTTCATCTATAAATTTAAACTGACCACCACGGAATAGCCCAATAGTGTTCAAAGTAGCGTTAAACACCAATCAATCAAAATCCCCTCCCTAGAATATCAAATAATCGTCCCTTAACTGTTATTGTCCGACGGTGTAGTTCTTACATTTATCCAGCTTATCGTCCTACAGGGATGTCCTACTAAGGCTGTCATACCATAAACACGTTTATAACACAGCTCACATTCTAATATATCTGCATTCATAAATTTATTAGTCATTTAGACTAAACGACGCCATATGTTTGTTATGTGCCTCTGCCGTCTAAACAACCTATCAAAAAAGAATATGTGGAAGAGAGCCAGAAGATCTTCCCAATGCAAAAAAAAAATAAAACAGAAATGGACTTCTTCTGGCTCACTACCGAAGAACAAAAAAACGCGCCCCATTAATATGTTTTAAAAACGCCTTGTCCCTACCCTTTTTTCCCAAAAATTGGCATTGTTAAATATATATACATATATATATATATAATCATCATTACAATGCTATTGTATTTTTATAAGACCTACTTTATTACATGATCTGGGACTAAAGACATCTATCTATAAGTCCAAGCATACAGTAAATTATTATAATATGAATATGTTTCTTGTTTTAATAACCACATATGATGCTATGCATGAGTCACCATTTATGAGGACAGGAATTGGGTTTACATAGAGAGAATAATGTGCAAAAAATAGATAAGGGGCGGGACCAAACCTATAGATAACATAATGAAGAAATGATAAAATATAAAGAATACGTTGATTGTTTTTTGGTTGCCTAATGTCCAGTGGCAAATATTTCACGCATGTTTAGGACAAATATAATAGAGATCAAAGGATAAAGAAAAGAGTGAAATGGTAAAAACTAAAAGATTTAGAATTATAGAAACGATCATTAATCTGAACCCCCACCCCTCCCCTTACACACACACCATAACCATTACTGCCAATACTCGCATATATACATCTCTATACAAATATCTGAATCTGAACCCCTCCCCCCTAGACACCGAGGTTCTGGATCCGCCCCTGTTAAATGTATCTTATTATATACATTTTGTACGGGTCTAGATAATAGCTAAACGTACAATCCTACAATTTGTTGGATACAAATCATTAGAGATTTGTATCTAATTATATTATATACTGTGTCACAAAATAAAGTTACTTGTATACCCCCCCTCCCCTTTCCCAATGCAGTATTGAAAAGTAAATCAATTAAAAGTCCTGAAGAAAAAATATGTTTTGAAATATGCCCTGCATACTTATTTATGCAAAGACATATAATAGTTATTGAACTACTGTGGGGCTTGAAAAAAAATCTATTTAAGGGATTCGGAGATGGGAACAGTAAAAAAAAGCTCAGCAACGAATCCTTAGTCTAAATGTAAAATGATATGCGGTATAAGACATGAGAGCACATATTATAGATAGTCCAAAATATGAAGTTCACGCCTTCATATACAGTGTACGTCTTATGTCATAGGACTATTGTTGTAACATGGGTTAGTAACTGGTTCCAATTTATCCCGAATTGTCTTTATTAAGGAATTAGTCCCGGAGTATCACAGCTCACGTCTCTTCTTGTGGCTGGTTCTGCTGTCGTAATTAGGTGATTTTTTTTCTATATGTAGCAAAAAAGAGGGGATTTGTCCAAATAAATAAAACGTCCTGGAAGGCTTTTTATTCTTTGTTATGTTTGCCTTCCTGCAATGTCTCTGAGGATCAAGAAAAGTAAAAAATGATATAGCATCAGAGAACGTCATGATTACATGTTTCTGGACTTAGAGGGGGAAAGGGGGGGGATGGGGGCTAGCCATGTATGTTTTTTTCATTTCAATGTGTAGACTGTAGGGGAGTTTCTTCAGAAAGGGTTTTCATTGGAGGCGTTTTTGCCATGCACGCAGGTATCTGTTTCTATCCATGAACAGGTTGTGTGTCAAATTAATTATTATTACTTGTCACTCGCATTTTTTGCTCGACCTGGCCATTATTGGCATTAACAGCCAGTGCACGAACTCGCACGAACGGCAGATTTAGTTAGAGGGGTGATATTCCGATGCGTTTTTTAAATTCTTGGTCACTTATGTTTAGAAAGAAAGGGAAGAAGTCCAAACAATTACCGACCAATCACAAACGTTGATGCAAATTTTACCTTGTGACGTCAAAGAATTTTACATAATGCAATTATTGCATATAAATAAAAAACTACTATACCAATTGAATAAAAAATATTGCATTAAAATGACAAGTTATACCAATTGAATAAAAAATATTGCATTTGAATGACAAATTATACCATTTGAATAAAACATATTGCATTTAAATGAAAAAATATACCATTTAAATGAAAAATTATACCATTTGAATAAAAAATATTGCATTTAAATGAAGAAATATACCAATTAAATAAAAAAATATTGCATTTAAATGAAAAATATCAAATTTTTGCAACCAATACCATGCCATACTCACAGGTATTAGAGAAATTAACAACTTTATTAAAACGTTTTGCTACGCGGAAATTGTTGTTCAAGTTATACCCCTTCAATTTTAACATCTTAATTTATAGGTAGGCTACACCTTTTATATCCTAGCACATACATTATAAAGTGAACAAATAAACCATAAATAGGGACATTATTCAACTGCATTATACGTATTTGACTTTATCAATCTTTTACTGATAGCAAACTATCTATATCCCACTCACTCATATGAGAACATTATTACATCTGTGTATATCAATAGTAGTTCAAGTATTCGTGTAACAGGAATACTTGCAACTCAACTGAAGTAAACAAATGCAGACCAGTAAGTAAGTAAATACATATTTATACTTCATTTAGCAAAGCATCTGACACAGCCAAGAACACATAAGTAGCCTTGTGGTACATGCTCAAAAGCAGTAACGTGGAAACACCAAGCAATCTGCTGTGATAACTGATAAACATGGTTTCACATAAAATGCCAACACTAAAGCGAAACAAACTAAAATAAAGAGAACCATTAGAATGATAAATATAAATTTCAATCACTTTGTAATAAAAACAAGATTTACAAGAGATCATTAACTAACTTTAACTTGTTAAATAAAACAACACCTTCATCTGAATATTTTCCACCAAATCTTTATAATGTGTACAAAAAAGACGGAACACCTAATATTTAAGTAAAAAATCATGGAAGGGTACTTTTGGCAATAACAAAAGCGTTCATCAGCTCAGAAATTAGCAAGTTACAAAAAGAATGTTAACGTGTATGGTCCGAAATAAATATCACAGGTACCTAATATCGACCTCCCTCTGATGTTAGAATATCTCTTAGAAAATTAAAACATATCATTGAATAGAATCAAAAATACTTACAACATCAAATATATGGATGAGAGGCGACTTTAACTTGGGTCATATTGATTGGTCTTTACCATCAGTAGTTACAGGCAAACATCAACAATTACTAGACATTACAAATGATCAGAACCTACATCAAGTGTCAGATAAAGCTAAACGTAAAGATAGAATTTTAGATCTTTTCTTTACAATTCAATTCAATTAAAATGTTTATTGCCATATGAACTTTAAACAATAAGTTACAACAAATCCAAAAAGTATAAATAAAATCACAATATTAAATGGTTCAAAAGAGTACGGGAAGTACCTAGAAAAATCCTTTAATTTGATTAAGCTAAGTGGGAAAATATAATTTGATTTACAAAAAAACTTAGAACACTAGAAAAAGATTATGAATCAAGTAATGTTGACACATTATAGAACACCTTAAAGTAGATCTTGTTACATCAATCGAAAAAAATTTACCTCACAAAATGATGACATATAAACACATATTACCTGGGTGACAGATAAATAACGAAAACTTATCAACAACAAAAATAAAGCATATAGTAAGGGAAAGAAAAAAAAAAAAACTTCAACAGCAAGTACAGAAAGAACTACGTACAGAGTACTGGAACTACATAGAACAAATAATTTGTGATTTACTTGTAAATGATGCTGATCAACACGACATCTTATTCAGCTATATTAAAAGCACAAGAACAGATAGTACAGGTATTGCACATTTAAAAAAGGGCCGCATTTTAATCATTGAAACAAGAAGAAAAAAACAAACATCATAAACCAACAGTTTCAACCAGCCTTCCCAAAAAAATCAAACACAAATATCCCAGACAAAGGTACTAGCCCACATCTTGAAATACCACAAATATCTATTAGCAAACCAGGAGTTACAAACTTATCATCTAAACTTAATCCACACAAAGCATTTGGACCTGACAATATAAATGGAGTACTATAAAAATTAAAAGAGCAAGTTTCACCAATACTTGCATTAATATTCAGTAAGGCAATACAGTCAGGTGAAAAACCGAAAGTTTGGAAACACACAAACGTTGCTCCTGCATTTAAAAAAGCGGAAAATATAACCTGTAAATTTTAGACCCATATCATTAACATGTATATGCTGTAAGATCATGGAACATATCACCAAAGTAACATAATGGCACATTTAGAAATCAATGACATCTTATATAATCTACAATATGGTTTCAGAAAAAAAGATCTCGTGAATCCCAATTAATTGACTTCATCCAAGAACTAGCATCTAGTAATAATTGTAACATTCCAACTGACTTCATCATTATGGACTTTGCTAAAGCGTTCGATAAAGTTCCACACAAGCGACTATTTTACAAACTAAATTACTAGGGTATAAGAAAAAATACACTAAACTGGATCCAAGCTTTTTTATCCGATAGAACACAAACAGTTGTTTAAATGGTATATCTTCTACATCAGCGCAAGTCACATCTGGAGTTCTACATGGTACTGTACTTGGCCCTATATTATTTCTCATTTACATCAATAATTTCTCTTAATATCTAACCAAAGCAAATTAAGATAGAATGATCTATAAAGAAATCAAATCTCAATCGGACTGCAATCAATTATAAGAAGATATGTCGCTGCAGCAAGGTTGGAAGCAGATTGGCTTATGACTTTCCACCCAGACGAATGCACAAAACTCGCAATTTCTCATAATAAGAATATGTAAACGATTACATCCTACATAACCAAATTTGTGAATGCGTTACATCTGCTAAATATCTGGGCGTTACAAGCAATATTCAGACCGAAACTAGAATACAGCTGCAGTTTATGGGATCCTCACACAACAGATGTTACTAAAAAAAAATAGAAATGGTTCAGAGACGAGCAACTAGATACATTTGTAATGACTATCATAACACCAGTAGTGTTACATTAGCTGAACGCCGCCTTAAAACACGACTTATAATATTTTATAAAGTTATTCACGGTCTTATTGTCATACAATCCAAAAAATATTCACAACAGACAGTAAAACAAGAAAACACTACCCAAATAATTACAGGCACAAAGGAAGCACATGGTCTTTCTTTCCACACAACATCATTTAGTGGGGCATGCTACCAATAGGCACAGTACAGTCAACCACAGTTTACAGCTTCAGTGCACACCTTATACAAGGTGATCTCTGTCAACTGACTTAAACCAGGTACTAAATTTTCAAAATAATGTCAATTTCAATCACTTGTTTTGTATTATACATGCATATATTGTCAAATTTATATATATATAATTCTTTTGCATTTACAAGATAAATAACTTTTGGTAAATACGACGCATGCGCAACGACAAGTTCTCTTAAGTATCCTGAAGTTTTGTTGTATAACTGAAGAAAGAAAAAGAAATGTTTTACTATTTCATATGAATAGACATTAATTTTCATTAAATGCAATGTTGATGATTAAAAGTTGTCTTGTGTTAGGTCTTTCCACTTTTCCGTGGAAAGACCTATTGGTTTTGTTCTGATTATTAGGTCTTTCCACTTTTCGGTGGAAAGACCTTTTGTATTTGTTCTGATTATTATTAGGTCTTTCCACTTTTCTGTGGAAAGACCTATTGTATTTGTTCTGATTATTATTGTTATTATTATTTTCTTCCGCCAAATTTTGTTCTCGCGCAAAATTTTTGTTTCGCAAGATGTCGCTTAGATATTTCTTATATAGTATCATACAGTTTATGCGCTTTTTATTTTCACCCGTTCTAAGCCGAACAATTTACTTTGTAGGAGTTATCTCCCCGAAAACTGTTTTCCTTGTGACTGCATCTCCTCCGTAACCGTAAAAGAAAGCGACAAATTTATTTCATAAAATTGCTCGTTATATCCTTTGCATGATTTGTCCTATTTTGACCGAAGCGATATGAATATTCCATATGAGAGTTATTTCCCCTTATGCATTTGAAATAAGTGATATGCATTTGTAACTGGTAAACCATAAGTGATAGAGACCTAGGGTCTGTTGATTTGAGGTCCTTGGTCCTTAAGAATAGAAAACTAGGTCAAGGTCAAAGGTCAAGGTCATGTTGTGATTTTTTACATTCAGTTCATATCGCTTCTTCCTAGAAAGAGTTAAAGATATCGACAAAACAATTTAACCAAAAAGTTTGTCGCGACAGGTGTTTACTAGAAAATATTTGTCGAAATGGTACGCGTCATTTTATTGCAGGGTCAAAGTCCCTGTTATGGTCGAATCAACAAATTACTTATCAAAACTTCAAACTTTGCAGCTATCATGTTGTAAATGTTTCTTATCTCAATTATCAACCACAGTCTACCACTACACTCTCCCCCCCCCCCCCCCCCCACCCCCCCCCCCCCCCCCCCCCAAGAAAATCGCTTTTAGTCCCGTACATTATACTGTAAAATGCCAATCCTTCTTATGTACAAATTTCTTTCTGAAATAGAAATCCATCCCTGCAAAAATCTGCTCCAATTCATTTATTTTCTGAAATTAATCTATGAGAGACGTGCGGTCCGCTTGATTGCGAAATTAAAATCAATATCGTAGAAATCGCTCCTTTAAGTTCGTAAATATTACTGAAATCCTACAATCAAATTTCTAAACATGCATTAAAATACAAATCTGTGCTCCCGTAAACATGTGTACGTAATATGTATGCATGATCCGACATCAATGACCTGTACAAAATAAAAACAATAGTTATCGTGTTTCTTTGATCAATACACATGTGCTCTGTTCAACGGTCTCCCCTGAAAAGAACTCCAGACATATATATTCGAGCGTCACGTGACTTCAAAACATCATCACGCGCGCGGACCTAAAATTAGAATAAAACATTAGAGATCCATATCCAAATATGGAAAGTGAAACTTCCAAGACAAAATGTTACTCATTTTTTTTCTTCCTACAAGTTGAAACAAAATGTACACACAACACATAAAAGAAACCATGAAGTATCAGTTCTCGTAGCAAATAGAGAAAATTAGAAAAAAAAAAGAAGATGTTAGGATTTTTATTTATTAGGAAATCCTGAAGCTGTCCATTTGGGAGTGCGGGATATACAAGTACGCAGCCTCGTCAGAATATGAACGTCAAGTCCGATGCCTCGCATAGAGAGAGTGTCATGCAAACTTTCAATCAATCAATCAATCAATCAATCAATCAATCAATCAATCGACCAACCAACCAACCAACCAACCAACCAACCAATCATGTTTCGGAGGGGAAAGACCGTTTAACAATTGTTTTTAAAACAATTGATTTATATTTATTTTTTTTTTCTTCTTCCGCCACTTTTATTTCTTGCGTATAAATTTTGTTTTGCAAGATGTCGCTTAGATGTTTGGTATATGATATCGAACAGTTTATGCGCCTTTGAAATTCACCCTGCGTAACCGAATACTTTTCGTTGTAGGAACTATCTCCCCGAACACTGTTTTCCTTGTGACTGCATCTCCTCTGTAACCATAAAAGAAAGCGACAAATTTATTTTATAAAATTGCTCTTTATATCCTTCGCATGATTTGTCCTATTTCGACCGAAGCGATATGAACACTCCATATGAGAGTTATTTCCCCTTATGCGTTTGTTATTAGTGATATGCATTTCTATATTGTAAACCATAAGTGAAAGAGACCTAGGATCTTTTGATTTGAGGTCCTTGGTCCAAAAAAAAAAGAAAATAAGGTCAAGGTCAGAGGTCAAGGTCATATTTTAAAATTTGATTTTGGCTTATTTTCACTTCTTTTCAAAAACCGTATAAGATATCGACAAGATATTTTTACTAAATTGCAAGTTGCGACATGTCGTAACACATAAATTTTGGTTGAAATGGTACGCTAACATTAAATTGGAGTTTTCTCCCCTCTTATGTTATAATTTAGGCGTAAAGTGATATAACTCATTAACCATATATGATTAAGACCTATGGTCTTTTGATTTGAAGCCCTCGGTTTATGACCTTGAAATTGAGCTGAAGGTCATAGGTAAATTTGACGTTCTAGATTTTGACCTTTGCTTTTTCCTCGTTAGTATACGTGATAAAGCCATAGGACTTTTTGCATTACGTTGCAAGCCACTTGACCATGGAAAAGCTAACCGGAAGTGACCTTGTGTAAACCGGAAGTAGCTATTTTTTGTACTTATTTAATGTAAAAGTATATAAAACCATATATTTTTGGAATCAGTATCAAGTAAACTATCAAATAAAACCGGAAGTAACAATTTATCTCCCTTATTTTGAAAAAAATGTATAGAAACCATGTATTTTTGGAATCAGTGTACAATAAACTATCATTAGACGCTGAATATGATATTTTAAACCAAATTTTAATAGTTCTATTTCAAAATAGATCTTTATGAGTGGAAAGACCTTCAATTGTTCTCGGAACAATTGGTTTTTAATTATTTTTTTTTTCTTCTTCCGCCACTTTTATTTCTTGCGTATAAATTTTGTTTCGCAAGATGTCGCTTAGATGTTTGGTATATGATATCGAACAGTTTATGCGCCTTTGAAATTCACCCTGCGTAACCGAATACTTTTCTTTGTAGGAGTTATCTCCCCGAATACTGTTTTCCTTGTGACTGCATCTCCTCCGTAACGGTATAAGAAAGCGACAAATTTATTTTATAAAATTGCTCATTATATCCTTCGCATGATTTGTCTAATTTTGACCGAAGCCATACGAACACTCCATAAGAGAGTTATTTCCCCTTATGCATTTGATATAAGTGATATGCATTTCTATCTTGTAAACCATAAGTGATAGAGACCTAGGATTTTTTTATTTGAGGTCCTTTGTCCCAAAAAAAGAAAATAAGGTCAAGGTCAGAGGTCAAGGTCATATTTTAAATTTTGATTTTGGCTTATTTTCAATTCTTTTCAAAAACCGTATAAGATATCGACAACATATTTTTACTAAATTGTAAGTTGCGACATGTCGTAACACATACATTTTGGTTGAAAGGGTACACTAATATTAAATTGGAGTTTTCTCCCCTCTTATATTAAAAAATAGGCATATAGTGATATAACTTATTAACCATATATAATTAAGACCTATGGTCTTTTGATTTGAAGCCCTTGGTTTATGACCTTGAAATTGAGCTCAAGGTCATAGTTAAATTTGACGTTCTAGATATTGACCTTTGCTTTTACCTCATATGTATACATGATAAAGCCATGGGACTTTTTGCATTACGTAGCAACCCACTTGACCATGGAAAAGCCAACCGGAAGTGACCATGTGTAAACCGGAAGTAGCCATTTTTTGTACTTATTTAATGTAAAGGATATTAAACCATATGTTTTTGGAATCAGTATTAAGTGAACTATAAAAAAAACCCGGAAGTGACATTTTTCAAACCGGAAGTAACAATTTATCTCCCTTATTTAGAACAAAAATGTATAGAAACCATATATTTTTGGAATCAGTGTACAATAAGCTATCATTTGACGCTGGATATGATATTTTAAACCGAATTTTAATAGTTCTATATCAAAATAGATCTTTATGGGTGGAAAGACCTTCAATTGTTCTCTGAACAATTGGTTTTTAATTTTCTTTTTTTCTCTTCCGCCAAATTGTTTTCTTGCGCTGTCTTTTTGTTTCAAAAGATGTCACTTAGTTTGTTTGTATATAATACCATACAGTCTATACGCTTTTGAAACTGACCCTATTTAACCGAACACTTTTCTGTGTAAGAGTTATCTCCCCGAACACTGTTTTTCTTGTTATGAGATCTCCTTCGCAACAGTAAAAGAAAGCGATAAATTTATTTTTCCAAAACGCTCATTATATCCTCAGGATGTTACGTTTTATTTTGACTGAAGCTATCCGGAGACTCCATATGAGAGTTATTCCCCCTTATGCATTTGATATAAGTGATGCATTTCTAACCAGTAAACCATAAGTGATAGAGACCTAAGGTCCCTGGTCCAAAAAAAAGAAAATAAGGTCAAGGTCAGTGGTCAAGGTCATATTCTAAATTTAGATTTTGGCTTATTTTCACTTCTTTTCAAAAACCGTATAAGATATCGGCAATATATTTTTACATGTCGTAACACATGCATTTTAGTTGAAAAGGTAAGCTAACATTAAATTGGAGTTTAAAATTTCTCCCCTCTTATATTTAAAATTACGCGTATGGTGATATAACTCATTCACCATATATAATAAAGACCTAGTGTCTTTTGATTTGAGGTCCTTGGTTTATGACCTTCAAATTGAGCTCAAGGTCATAGGTAAATTTGACGTTCTAGATTTTGACCTTTGGTTTACTTCATATGTATACATGATGAAGCCTTGGAACTTTTTGCATTAGGTTGCAAGCCATATGACCTTGGAAAAGCCAACCGGAAGTGACATTGTGTAAACCGGGAGTAGCTATTTTTTGTACTTGTGTAATGTACAAGTATATAGAACCATATATTTTTGGAATCTGTCAAGTAAACTATCAAATAGTACCGGAAGTGACATTTTTCAAACCGGAAGTAACAAATTATCTCCCTTATTTAAAGAAAAAAAGTCTAGAAATCATAATTTTTTTAAATCAGCGTACAATAAGCTATCATTTGACGCTGGAAATGACATTTTAAACTTAATTTTAATTTTTTTTTGTATCAAAATAGATCTTTTCGGATGGAAAGACCTTCCTGAACAATTGTTTTTTAATTTATGTTTGCTTCCGTTTTATCCAGAGATGCGTTTTTGCGCATCAATATATAGTAAGTGTTTGACGTAGAAATCAGGAATATGGATGGTACTCAAAGAGGATTTTTCGTTGTAAGAATCCAAATTTTTCAATCTAACCCTTTCTGGACCCATTGTTTACATTATTTATCAACGTGTGGTCGTCGATGATCTCAGATGATTGGTTAAGTTTAAAGTTCATAACCTTTTCAGCTCTATTAAATGTTCTTACAACTGTTAGAGAAATTGACAACTTTATAAAAACCTTTACTAAGCGGAAATAGTTCGACCTTCATTGTTTAAGTTTTTAACTAATAAATATTTCATAAATACTATGTTCTTGCTTCAAAATGGTCTATTTAATAAATACTTGCTTCCATATGATCCAGAGATGCAGAAATAACGTTGAAAAAGGAATATGGAAGGCACTCGCAGGGGGATTTCGTTTATCAAAAATGAAAATTTATTTGATAATCATTAGAGATAAAGAATCTTACATAGTTACTCGTGGATTATAGGATGTATCCAATCAAGTTAATCAAATTATCGACTTTTAATGTCCAAGCCGAGGCTCAGACTTTAAAATTCGACAATCAAACTATCTCCGATAAATACGATAGAAAAGGGTCAAATGTTAAAATTGCTGTAGCAACAATTGTTTTGGGCATTTTTATCGCTGTTGCGTGACAGTTTTGATCGATTTACTCGGAGGTCCACCATTCTATGGAAAACTTTTGTTGCATTTATCTTTTTTAAATTATTCTATTTGGTTTATGCTTACAAATGGAATGTTTTAGCTACCATATCTTGAATCAGACACGTTATATAGTTACATATGTGGTCTTTTGAATGACCGAAAACAAATTAAAAACCTCGTACGGTTCCTTTACCACACTGTGTATAAATGTTAATAGCCAAATAAAAGTAATATTATTATTTCTACGATAATTTTTAATTTAAGAGATGCCATTCGATCGATCGATCGAGAGATAGATAGATAGATCTTTATTCTCATAAACTAAATTACATAGTTACAGAGATAATAATATACACAATATAACATATTTTGCATGTGTGAAAATAACATAAACAACTATACTTTAACAAGGAGGACAGACTTTCACTGATATATAATAAATAAATCTACACAACTTTTCTAGTAAAACAATATTGGTTGTTGTAAATACATCATTAAGTTTAACAATATTAATATTTGTACACCAATACAGTGATAAATATTTTTATCGTTATTTTTTTTCAAAAAAGGACAAGACATTACATAATGGAATTCATCGCCGATGTCAGCAGAGCCCCAAAGGTGGCACAACCTCTCTTGTCTTTGGACATTATGCCACCTCCCTGCCTCCACTGGCAAACGGTGATTGCCACATCTAAATTTACATAGTTTCTCCATCGTTTTGAAATATAATTTTGATTTTGCCATATATTTGACATTCCACAATTATCAAAAATACTCTTGATAAATGACAACCATTTGTTTTCAATTCCTTAATTGTCATAATCAATATATATCAACTTATATAACTTTGACGAAATCGTGTATTCAAGTGTGTTATCAAGAAGGTAGCACCAACATTTTATCATCCGTAAATTAACTTGTATAGAAATCGGATATCTTCCCAAACCCCACAAAATCATAAAATTAGGAGTCGATCTTTTTAACCGTAATACATGTTTACAAAAACTCAAATGTACCCTTTCCAAAATGTCAAGGTTTTGTATCCCCATATTTCGGCCCCTTATAAAATAGTAGACAAAACGGCTTTATCAAATATATCGAGCTGGTACTCTATAGATAGAAGGTTAGATCTACACTTCTTAATAACACAATACATAGCTATAATATCTTGATCTCTAAGATATTTTCTAGTTGCAAAAAGATGCATTTCTAGAGAATATAACACCAAGGTATTTATAGTTCTTAACAATTTCTATCTCTTTGTTATCAATATAAAACTTCAAATTATTTTGTGGTCTACCTTTTGAAAAAATAATTACTTTACATCTTGCTAACATTAATTTCAAGTTTCAACTTTTCACAATATTTAGAAAAAACTATTTAAATGTAACTGTAAATCTGTGCATGATTCAGCAAGTAAAATCGAATCGTCAGCATACAATAAGACAAATATCTTAAAATAAATATCCAATTCATTTTCTTTGTCAGATTTGATTGAATGTACACCTTTAAATTACTATTTTCTAAAAATTCTTGAAGATCATTTAGGTACAAAGAAAATAATATAAGTTTCTCCTTGACGGACTCCAATATCGCTAGTCAGATGCTTCATTATTATGAAAAACTCGTGATTTAACATCTTTATAAAAATTTTCTACAATTCTAAGAAATTTACCAGATATCTTATTTAAAACAAGTTTATACAAAAGTGAGTTCCATAGTCGAAGGCTTTTTCAAAGTCAACGAATACACAATGTATTTTTTCGTTTGATACATAGCAACTTAAAAAGTGCATACAATGAACAAATATGATCATTGGTAGAGTAACCCTGTCGGAAGCCTGCTTGATTTTCGTTAAAGATATTTAGTTCGTCAACAAATTCCCCAAGTCTATCATTAAGGATATATGTCAAAATCTTTCCCAGGCTTGACAATAAAGTAATCGGCCTATAATTTTTTTCGTCTTATTGACACCCTTTATTCTTGAACACTGGTATAATGTTCCCAATGAGCTAGGCCTCCGGCAGAATACCCGTATCAAAAACAAGAATAAACAATTTTACATACACATCAATGATATAAAAAGAAGATGTGGTATGATTGCCAATGAGACAACTCTCCACAAGAGACCAAATGACACAAAAATTAACAACTATAGGTCACCGTACGGCCTTCAACAATGAGCAAAGCCCATACCGCATAGTCAGCTATAAAAGGCCCCGAAATGACAAATGTGAAACAATTCAAACGAGAAAACCAACGGCCAAATTAATGTACAAAATAATGAACGAAAAACAAATATGTAACACAGCAACAAACGACAACCACTGAATTACAGGTTCCTGACTTGGGACAGGCACATATAGAATGTGGCGGGGTTAAACTAGTTAGATGGTGCTAAACCCTCTCCCTAACCTGGGACAGTGGTGCAACAGTTCAGCAACAGAACACACTATACAAAACAATAAACGAAAAAAAATATGATAAACAGCAACAAACAACAACGACCACTCAATTACAGGCTTCTGACTTGGGACAGGCACATATAGAATGTGGCGGGGTTAAACGAGTTTGAAGGCGCCAACCCTCTCCTAACCTTCGACAGTGTTGTAACAGTACAACATAAGAACAAACTATAAAAATCAGTTGAAAAGGCTTAACTCATCAGAAGGATACAAATAGAAACACATCTAACAAAAACACAAAGTGGACGTGGACGGGTACTTGCACATCCCAAAAACAAAAAGACACTAAGTACAGATATGAGAGTACTCGCATTTACTGACAGCTAGTTCAAAGTCAATAACAACTAATAAAAAAATCATGCATCTAAGACTAAATTATCAATCAGTACAAATCCAACATCCAATGGATTTAATGTAAAGACGTCATAAACAGTCAGAGAAAAACATGACCTTGTGTAATGCCAAGATACAGGTATCGACAGATTGTAGAGCCATGAATGTGCATATGTATATAACAATGATATTTAGTTTGATTTTAATTTACTGCTAACAAAATCAATGTTAATACCAATAAAAACAATATTCAAAGATCTAATTACAGTGTTGAATTGGTAACATTTTAGAATAAGTTTATTTAAAGGATCGATAAGTTTACCAGGATAGTTTCTAAATTTCCGGGCTCGGAAAACAACATTTCCGTAAAAATGAGGATGTGCTATCCCGTTGGAAATAAGTTTTCTACAGGAACAACCAAACTTCAAAGCCAAATCTTTATATCTATGGCAGAATTTAGTAAAGGCTTTAAGTAATTTGTGGTAACGAAATCCTTGACTTAATAATTTACCAGTAATACATAGATTACGTTCATTAAAATCCAAAACGTCACACCAGTAAGATGGTGCCAAAGGAACATCACCATTCAAAAGAGGAAAATTATCAATAGGGAACGAAAAATCGTCCCTTTTGTTGTAAATTTAAGTGCAGAGTTTCACGCGTAAAACTGAAATATATAAATCTAGGAAAGGACAGTTATTACCGTTTATATTTGATTGATTTAAAGTAAGTTCCACAGTTTACTATCAAAATATCACACAGTTTACTATCAAAAAGTAAAATAACAAAAAATACCGAACTCCAATGGAAATTCATACGGAAAGTCCTTTATAAAATAGCAAAATCAAAAGCTCAAATAAATAGACACTCTATAGACAATGTACATAAGCCAAAATGAAAGACAAGGATGCACAATTGACCTTAACGCAATACCACAATGGCGTGATGTACAAGTACTGAGCCACGCCAAAAGTATATTACCAAAAATGGACTAAACAGTAAAGGTTAAAAATGTACAAGGACAAATAAAAAGATCACTATAACACGTAATTAAGATGATAAGCAACGTCAGTACCTAGTGTCTACACTTCAAGACCATCATGTATTATTTGTGAAGTTGATACGAAATATTTACCAACAAGGTCTTAGTATCTTCTAATTAACTTGTTTATAAAAAGGGCGAGAAGTTCTTTGACATAATCTTGGCTTATCAACTTTCTGCTCAGACACTGGTGACGTTTTATAAAGTCTGAGTAGCAGCTACAAGCTCTTGAATACCGAATGAGTTGTGAAATGTATATCTCATATGCAGGTGAAGCTGGTATATTGCTGCTTATGTGGGGGAAATTTATAATTTCGTAATTAAAATCGTCTCGTTTGTCATAGATTCTGGTACTGAGATGACCGCGTATGTCAAATTCGAGGTAAAAGTCTAAAAATGAGGCAGATGAAGCCGTGTCTGGTGTTTCTTTAATTTCTAGTTCTGCAGGATATATTAATGGAACCCAATCAGAAAAGTTTGGATTGTTAATGAAAAGAAAATCATCAATATATCTGAATGTGAAATTAAATGATCTGGCTTCTTTGGTATTCTTGTTTTCAAGAGAATTGGCAACACATTCATTGATTACTTTATCTTCACCTGGCGATTTGTTGTTCTTCGCCTTTTTAATAGCTTTATAATTTCGTCATGTATAATTACACTATTCAGTGTCTTATTTACAAGATGTGAGTTCAAATCATAATCGATGATAAACTCGTCTTCAAACTTGTTTTTATTCAATTCTTTTAAAAAATCAAATAAAGTTTCAATATATATATTGCTCTTTTCTCGTTTTCTGCCTCGCACCCTAGTACAATTCAGCATATTTCTACTATAATTGCGTGTACCAAATGTTGCTTTGGCAGAACCAATTAAAATATCAGTAATATTTGTAACTACAGAATTTATTTCATTTTTTGTTACATTTTCTAGATTAATGAAGAATTCACGTTATTAATAGAAAATTTTAAAGGTGAGTGAACATCAGAAAAAAGTTTAGAAAATTCAAGAACTTCAAAATTCGTTATGCATTGTAAAAAGTGTGAAGTCTAACATTATAATCTATAACACTATTATTTCTACTGGTACGTCGACCAATAACATCTTGACCAACTCTACCGTTTAAAATAAATATTTGTTATTTGTACAAAATTCAAGGAATTTTCTACCATAACTATTAACACCTTTGTTGGGGTTGTTTCTTGTTGTTGATATATTCAAATCGTCTAATGCATATTCATCAGTAAAATCAGTATGATCAGTAAGGTTGTCAATAACAAAATCATTTTCATCATAAAAATCAGCCAGGTTAGCTGAGCGACTGTTAAAGTTTCCTAACAAAACAATATAATAAGATTTTTTGAGAAAATCCCTGAAGTTCAAGTTCTATCCATGAAAAGCATCTTCAGATGTGTGGTTTGTATTTACTGCCAGTATGCAAACTATACCAATAAAGACGTTTTCTGGTAAATCGAGAATTTTTTTGTCAACAGTAAACCAATTAACCAATTTGCATTCAGTTTCAATGGGTTTAATATAATGTGCTAAATACTTCCGATAGCCTAAAGCAATAACACCAGTTCTATGGTTAGAAATTTTATGTCTTTTTTAAAACTAAAAATAAATACATCACAAATAATTTTGTCGCAATCATCTAGTTTAGTTTCTGTAAGACAGATAAAATCATGATTACACAGTAGGGATTTAAATTTAGGGTAAAGTAGTCTATTTTTAATACCACATACGTTTAAACATGACAAGTTAACAATATTGTCAGTTTTATTTACAGTTTAATTCAAAAAGCTGAAAGTCACAGGTACCGTTTGACAGATCACTTCTTGTGGTATCGTTGCCTCCAGGGTTGTCTAAACTAATTGACCATATTTTACACCTCGCTAACGCTCAGTGTAAAATATCGACACGTATAATGCCTACTAATGTTAAAATGAGCATAGAGTATGACATGAAGGAATTATTTCGATTCTAATAGGACATATATGGTATTTCTATATGATGAAGCGTACGCAAATACCTCAGGAATGTTTGGCTATTCCCGTTTACTCCCCATGAATAATGTACATTACATTTTCATATTTAATTTTATTTGGCATTGCACAAGTCATGTCTTCTTTGACTGTCCATGGCGTTAGAACACTAAATCCCTGATATGTGTTTTAATTGATTTTATTCTCTGATGCATGATTTTTTATTATTAATTGTGTTTGGCTTTTAACTAACTTTCAGTAAACTGCGAGTACTCTCAAATCGTACTTTCGTGTTAATTTGACCTGTTGACACAATTTGTAATGCATTTTGGTTATTCAATGTTTACTTATTTTGTGCTATATCTCGTCTCACTATTTTTAATATGTACCACCTTTGATGAGTGTTGTGCCACGATTATTTACAATATTCTTTTAATAATGAACTTCATTCATTGCTTTTTGCGTAAACCCCTGAGGACGGATATATTGGACGATGTCCGTAGTCTTTCGGAACACCGGATGTTATTCGGAATACATCTGTTTCTTTCTGTGGCCACCTTTCATATACATGCGCAATAGCTTATTACTTGACCTGTTGAATCATTAGCATCTTAAAGTTGCTATAGAGATAAGTTACATATGATGCGAAATTTATTATGACGCAAGCTACTTTAATAAGCATTTGAATACTTCCTTGCACGCAATTACAAGCAGCTAATATTTACCTTACATATACGCGTAGTTATTCTAATTAGAGTCAAACGTTGAAACCAGCTGTGTTTATGAGATATGAGATAAGATTTCACGTAAACAATGCGATTTATATTCGAAACTAGATTTGTTAAAACTAAAATCTATAAAAGAAGTATTACTAGCATTTCACTTAAGATTCCGAGTCGGGAAAATGTACATAATGTACGAAGCAGGCTATTTCATAATTTTCATACCTCAACGTCCTTGTGGGACTAACTAAAGGACAATACTGAAATTAAAATGAAGTCTTTCTTGCACTTTATTGAAATTTTACGTCTAGGATAGACCAAGGACGTATATAAATTTTATCTAAATTGATATACGTCCTTGAATAGTTTTTATTTTCTTTAAAATTGCAATTTTCTTTGTTTAAGTATTGCAACGTTATTTCCTTATCAAATGTCTATTAATTAATAGACACCGAGTGATGACAGATGCAGGCAGAGATAAGAAAAATTAATTTCTATTTATAGTTATCTTGGTCAGGGAACAGATTATCTAACTATATGTTCGGCCTGTAGTAATTAATGCTCTTCAAAATGTTCTCCCATAATACTATTTTTATTTGATCCCCCGTAAAAACTTTTAAAAATTGTGATCCCCCTCTATTAAATATGCCAAAGTTTTAACATGCAAAACACGTATCATGTTATTTCACGAAAATATTGAAAATGAAATATTCTCAGTGTATTGAGTCCAAAATCACATTTGAGGGAAAATTGCCATGCAATAGGGCTCTTCCATGAAGCCTCTTCCATGAATATTAGTAGGTAGAGCAAGCCAGTGCTTTGAATAGCTTTTTCTGACTTTTTTTTCCAATTTCCTATGTTGGGCTATTAAAGAAAACTTCATCCTAATTAACTCTGTAAAAAATATACATTAAAAAGTAAACTTTTTGAAACAGTAACAACACATTTTTTACTTAGAGGGATCTATTATATGTCCCTCTCTTGAACGCTGCTTAAACTTAAGTTTTACGTAAGGCCTTATTGAAACCTCCATTGAGCCGCTAAACTTTTATATGGATAGTTCATGATTACAGCTTGAACAATTCAATTACTCATTTATTGTTACATTTCATTCATAAATGTTTGATAGTAACCTCAAAATTTTGATTTATTAGCCTAAAAAGTACAAATTTTGAGGGAGTGAGAGGTATAAATGGACTTAAAGCGATCTTGTAATGAAACAAAAAGATACATTAGTGTTGTTCATCATCTCAGAATCATCTGTTGTATCAATACTCAACTGTTTGTATGCAGATTAGATGAATATTTAATAATTTATTGGAGAATTTATTGCTGTACACTATATTCTTCCATGATGCGGCGTGATTTGTATTTTTGGACAAAATTTTGCACAAATCGCTGTAGATTTCGTTTTGATTTATACTTATTTCTCTCAAACTATTAAGCTGATTATAACAAAACTTGGCAGTAATGCTTGTTAATTTAGTGATCGAAGTGAGTGAAATATAACGACTAAATTATTCGGATTATGAAGCACCCATGCATTTTATATGGGACAAAATGACACAAAATGGCAGCTTCAGATCCTACATCACTAAAGTCTTGTGATGTCTTACTTAATTGTATATGAATGGTGTTAAAAATATATTTCGATTTGATTGTTGTAATGTTCTTCTTGACATTTTGTCTCCGTTGAAGTATGTGAACTACTTATTTCTATGTGCAAAAAATATTGATCCCCCCACATTGAATTTATAAAAAAAATTGAACCTCCCTTTTCCACATACAGAAAAAAACTTGATCCCCCATGCATTTTGACCAGCCCCCCCCCCCCCCCCCTCCCAGATAAAAAATGATAAGTCCCTAAATACGAAAATGTAAAAAAGTGTAAGAAGATTTTGAGCCATCCCATGACTGATCAGTAGGCTACACAGTGCCCCCAAATGACCAGTATAAAACTATCCAGCAAGAGAGAAAAAGGATAGCCGGGTCAATGTAAGAAACCTACTAGGCAACTTCAGTTCAATTTCAATATCTCGATTATTCTAATGGATTTGTCAAATGTCAGGGAATATCTTTTTAAATGTGATAGGAAGACAACTCTCCATCAAAACACGGTGTAGTCAAAATTCGCAATTATAGGTTATAATTCAGCCTTCAACACAAAAGCTTGGCTCACATTGGACAGCATCCTACCGAGGGCCCCAAAACACTGTTATAAAACAATTTAAACAGGAAAAAACTAACAGATCTAATTTAACTCCAAACCAGAAACAAAAAGCAAATATGAACTGCACCAAAATAAGACAACCACTAAACAACATGCTTCGGACTTGGGACATGTGCTTATGAATACACCTGGTTTAAAAGAATTTACATACATACCATAAGACAGTAGTGTAATTTTACCATGTAAAAGACACCGTTTAATATTTAATGAAAAAATCGTGTTCAGATAAAAAAAATCGTAAGGGTTCCGCGGAACCCAGTGTCTCGCCTACTTTTGTTGAAATCGCAGGCTCAACAAAAATGAGGAAAAACATCAATAAAATTATTCCTCTCAATACTTTTTTTTTTATTTTAAGAAGCTTCTGTCCAAGTTTGGTAAAAATCCAGGATAGTTTATAAATCTAAAAAATTTAACTTCAGACTGTATGTAATGTTAACTGGAAGAAAAACTAAGTCCATTTATAAGTAAAATACAGATAAACAGGTACAAAATTTTAACAAAAAATTTCCTTCTAAATACTAGCTTTTAATCATAACCAAGCTTCTGTCCAAGTTTGGAACAAATCCAGGATAGTATATGAAAGTTATTAAAATTTAAAAAAAAATTTAACCTCGGAGTTAATGTATTGTATCCCAGCAGAAAACTAAGTCCATTTATAAGTAAAATACGGAAAAAATGGAATTTCATTTTTACAAAATTTACTTCTGGATACTATCTTATGATCATAAACAAGCTTCTGTCCAAGTTTGGTACAAATCCAGGATAGTTTAAGAAAGTTATTAGAATTTTAAAAACTTTAACCACAGAGTGAATGTATTGTTTCCCAGCAGAAAAAACTAAGTCCATTTATAAGTAAAATATGGAAAAATGGAATTTTATTCTTACAAAATTTACTTCTGGATACTATCTTATGATCATAAATAAGCTTCTGTCCAAGTTTGGTACAAATCCAGAATAGTTTAAGAAAGTTATTAAAAATTTCAAAAATTTTAACCACAGAGTGAATATTTGTGGACGCCACCGCCGACGACACCGACGGAATGTAGAATCGCTTTGTCTCGCTTTTTCGACTAAAGTCGAAGGCTCGACAAAAAGGAACACCTTACAACAGTTCATAAATGTGACCTTTAAACAAACTCATATTTAGGTGATGGGTATACTGATCAGTGGTAATTTCAGGTTTGACCATGTTAGTTTTTTTGTTGTTTTCAATTTTGTTTGTTTGTTTATAAGTACAAGGTGTAAGCTGTTTTGTCTAGGCTATAAATATCTTTTTTAATGAATTGGTTTCGGTCATCAAGGTGAAGAGGATACAGTGCGATTCAAATTGTATATATTTACAATTAAACTTGCAGGCCCTTTTTCATGACCCACAATTTGAAATATAAGAAAACATCAAAATAAAAAGGGACATCCGGAAAATATCTTCAAAGCGAGTTAAAGGTTTTAAAAGTGTTTGTTTTTAACAAAAGAGGTTTGTCATCTAAAACTTTTAAGAGCATACACAAAGCACAGAACTTAAAATTGCCAATGCTTACTACCCTAAGCATAAAAAACCTTGCAGAGCAGGTGTAAGGATCATATGGCAAAATTTGGGGTAATTTGCTAATTTGCATAGCGGCCATTTTGCCTTATCATGACGGCAGCCATTACAATAGGATTATATAAGCCCTTTTAATAAAAATGCCAATATGCAAATACCTATGTCGAATGAACAATTTGTTCGCATATAGGTGAATTGTACATGTTTTTAGGCTTCTGTCCGTGTACAAATGGACATTGTCTACTCTGAAATCTTTCGGCCTTTTTAGTTTAAAAATCGGAAGCGTAACCATTGTGTAATTGCTATTTAAGATCAAATAAAATGACGTAAAATCGTAAAATAGCAAGATTCAAAACAGAAATACACATGCAAGAAGATATTGTTCATGATTTGTTCGCATATAGGGAAACACCTTGTAGGTTGAATTTTAAAGTTAAATAACTTTTAACTTACCTGCTTTCTTAAGTTTTCGGCCAAATTCTTTTAAAAACATGATGATTTCAACCTTCCCATTTCGTAAAAAGTCAAATTTTAAGCATTTTCCCATAGAATTACACAGTATTTTTGTAAATATCCGCCAAAGGAAGTTTTTAAAGATACATTAGTTTTAGATACATGACGGAAAAGGACTGGATTATCCGCAAATCTATAATAAATTATATTTTCAATCTTAAGCTAAGGGAAGTAATTTGATCAAAAGGGACAAAGTCACGTGGTGCAAATGATTTAAATAAAGTACCTTTGATTTTGCCATATGTCTTAATAATGATAAATATCAAGCCATTGTTCAAATAACCATGAACATATCTCAAATTCCAATAAAAACGGCTATTTTACAGGTTCACGTATTGCATTTCTTAAACACATATAATCATTAATTGATTAAATTTCTTCACATTTGCATTTGAACTTTAGCCTAAAAACTAACTCTAATTTAAAAACAAAAACCAGCATCATAGAATGGAACATCAAGTGGGTGACTTAACATGATGTCTTTCGGGAGAGAGGAGAGAAAAAAATATTCCTTTAACAAGAATATTTCACCCCACATTGAACAGTATTTACTTTAAGTAAACAGTCACAGACAATTTCTAATTCTTATATAACAAAAATGATATAAAACAATAAATCTTTTTTTTAAACAATTATCTTATATCTAATGTCAAACAAGCATTTGGGTTTACGATTGCATTTCTTTTCTTAACCCTTACTATGCCGTAAAGCCTATATTTAGGCTTTCTGTACTCCTTTCAAATGCCAGTTAACGGTCTTTATTTAGGCTTAGCAACGGTTGCCTATGTCGTCTGTTTTATAACAATACACGTTACGTCACAGATGGGTAAGGACAATACATTGAGGCTCGACACGGGGTTTCAATGCAGGAAGATTTCTGTTTATTGCAGGGGACAGACTTGCCATTGCTGTGTCGTCATATGTTTTTGACGTAATGCTAAAATATGACGTCATTACTGTAGACAGCATCGTAAAATAATGGCCGTCTCATGAAAAATGTGACAGAAGCAAACAGGATAACTATTCATAACTATTCAAGTAATGTAGATCTAGAGGAGGGGTTTAAATAATAAAAAAAAAGATACAATGTATTCTTACTTTGATTAAATGAAGACTCGTGTAGTTTTCAAAACTATAGCCTAATAAAAAGTGAGGTCACGGAGATATTTATCAAGCTGCAGTTTTTGCAATTTTTTTTTTTAAATAATCGGAATAATACAGTAAAACAAATAACTACAATTATCTTCAGTTAGATGAAAAGTCTTATAAATGAATTGCATTCCTCATTTAAAATACATATTATTTCATTAAAGATCTAGACCGATTGTTTTCTAGTATTTTACAATCCGAGATGGCGGAAGATACCAGATATCTACTTTTAAATTTTATATCTTCAAATTTAACACCCTCCAAACACATTGATACACGTATTTTTCAATCAAAGAATTTTTAAAATGGGTCTCTAAATATTTGGCGAGTTATTTATTGACAGGATGAGAGAAATCCTGAAAGTCCGCAATCGCAGTCCATCAAACTGTTTTATCATGGTGATTCATGTTAAATGTATGATATATGTTCAATAGAATTATTCTACCACGGTTTAAACTAAATGTTGTACATGTCGTGTATTCGAAATAATTTACTTCAATTTCTGCCGGGTCAATCTTACTTTCAAAATGTTCATACTGTGAATCCGATGACCAACTGTTGAAACTCTAACGAACTTTTAAGAGATCACAGATTTGCATAAAATAATCGTTCTTTCTGAATGTACACAAGAGATAAAAATTAGAAGATGTGGTATGACTATCAATTACCCTTAAATGCAACAACTCCCTACAAGAAACCAAATGACGTATAAGTAAGCAACTAAAGGTCACCGTTTGGCCTTCAATAATGAGCATAACCCATACCGTGAAATGACAAATGCAAACAATTCAAACGAGAAATCTAACGGCCGGATTTATGCACAAAACAATAGACGACAAAAAAAAATATAATAAACAGCAACAAACGCCAACCACTCAATTGCATGTAGGCTCCCGGATTAGGACAGGCAAATATAGAATGAAAAGGGGTTAAACATGTTTGTGGGTACCAACCCTCCTCTAACCTGTGACAGTGGTGTATTAACATCACACCATAAGAACAAATTATAAAAATCACTTGGTTAAAACCGTAGTTATTATTGGAAAATTGTAACCCTGCAGTTACTGTAGTACAATTTTACATAAAATTCAAATATGGGATTCGGTAAAGTTGAAAAAACTTTTATAATATAAAAAAGAAGATGTGGTATGATTGCCAATGAGACAACTCTTCACAAGAGACCAAATGACACAGAAATTAACAACTATAGGTCACCGTACGGCCTTCAACAATGAGCAAAGCCCATACCGCATATATTAGTCAGCTATAAAAGGCCCCGAAATGACAAATGTAAAACAATTCAAACGAGAAAACTAACGGTCTAATTTATGTACAAAAAAATTAACGAAAAACAAATATGTTAAACAGCAACAAACGACAACCACTGAATTACAGGCTCCTGACTTGGGACAGGCACATACATACAGAATGTGGCGGGGTTAAACATGTTAGCGGGATTTTATAAATCTGTCTCCCGTGTCACTTGAAAAGAGATTGATACCAAGCACAAAAACGACTATTAAAAACACAAAAGGTATAGACATGAGAGTACTCGCACGCCGGTACAGAAAGCTAATTCATTAATAGGTTGAATTGACATACTCAATAAATGTTCGATTTTCAATATTTAAGTTTAAATGATATACTTTTACTAGGTTAAATTTGAAAACATTTCAAATCATAAATATCATAAATGTATCGCTTAAAATTACTACGGAACCCCTCAAATACGTAGGACTCGCATTTCATCTGCTGCGCTTCGGATCAAAATCTTAAAAACCCCAAAATACTTGATGTTCTGTGCACACCTCCATCTGTGCCCCTCTCCGTGACGTTCCTTCATTGTGGACGTCATAGGCGGTACAGTTGTTTTTTGTATACCCAAAATATGCCGTGGCAAAGTATTGAATCAGTGTGGCAGTGAAAGGGTTAAAGAAAGCAACTTGTCATTTGTATTTCCCGGTGTATATTTTCCGCGAAACTAGGTCATACATATTTTCACTTTTGAACACTTGCTTGTTATGCGGAATGATTTTCCATAGTTACAACATTAATAACTTCTGAATAAAGTAATTATGTTGTAACTATAGAAAATCAATTTTAACATTAATTATTCATATCTTTGTCGTATTCGATTAATACAATTCTAATGTGATTTGTGATATCCGTGATTACTCACGTGTCCAGAACTATAGTTAAATTGACAGAAAATATTTTTTCTTAATTTTAATATTCTATTGAGACAGCAGGTGCTTGTTTAGATTTTGTTTGATTGTACATGTTATGCTATTTTATTTTATACCAATTCTGGGGACAGAATTCTTTTTCTTGATGGGAGGCAGTGTTGTGCCACGATTATTTACAGTATTCTTTTAATAATTACCTTTACTCATTGCTTTTCATTTGTATTTCCCGGTGTATATTTTCCGCGAAACTAGGTCATACATATTTTCACTTTTGTACACTTGCTTGTTATGCGGAATGATTTTCTATAGTCACAATAAGTATTAAGTATGACGATAAATTTTCACTTCTGTACTCGTACTGTGAACAACAAATTTATATATTTTTGTAAAAAATATCTCCGTACTCCCAACAACAAAATTATTATATTTAAATTTACCTGTGTACGTTATTTTATTTAACGCCATTTTGTCACAGGTTATAGTTGATTTCTGACATAGTTTTACATCCTTTTATTTTTTTTTTATTTTTAATATTGTATTTATATTGTGTCATAGATCAAATTTATTCGTTCAGTGTATGTTTACTTGTTTTTGTTTTTGTTTATATGTATTTTTGATCGAGTTATGCCCTTTCAATTGATATTTTCTAGTGTGTCTGTTTATGTTGTAATGTTACACTACTGTTTTAGGTTAGGGTGAAGGTTGTCGCCTGATAAAATGTTTAAACCCGCTGCATTTGTATGCACCTGTCCTAAGTCAAGAGCCTGTTGTTCAGTGGTTGTCGTTTGTTGATGCGGTTCTTAAGTGTTTCTCGATTCTCGTTTTTTATAAAGATTAGTCCGTTGGTTTTCCTGTTTGAATTGTTTTACACTAGTCATTTTGGGGCCCTTTATAGCTTGCTGTTCGGTGTGAGCCAAGGCTCCGTGTTGAAGGTCGTACTTTGACCTATAATTGTTTACTTTTTACACATCGTGACTTGGATGGAGTGTTGTCTCATTGGCACTCATACCACATCTTCTTATTTCTATATATAGAGAGCATGATATGAAGGAATTGTTTCGTCAAACTGTTACTGTTTTCAAGATTTACATTCAACTGTATAAATATTTTAGTTTGGCATGAATTATCTCCTTTTTATGTGATTTTGAACTATATCACTGAGTATGTTTGACTTAATATAAACCAACAATTTGTATCCTTATTGCTGTTGTTTACTGTCAAAATGTAAATATATTTATGATGGTAATAGCCCCTAATACAGGAGTTGAAATATAAATATACTAGATTTCCAACTTCCATGTGACAAGAAGATATTTTATTTGGCATATATACAATATAATTAAATATACTTTCATAAGTACCCTATAATTTTAAAAAGAAATTGTCATTATCAAACAAGAAAAGCTTGACTGACTTGGTACATTGACACAACATATCATTTCTTACCTTCCATGAGACTTAAATGTCTTTTAATGGTTGCTTTTTAGTTATGGCTGTATAAAATATATAGACTGATGCTTAGCACCAAGAAGTAATAATACATTGCACACAGTGTTGCATGTATCAACACAATGTAGTGCAACGTACATTAATCACTACCAACAAATAATTGTATTTAGAAATTACAGGAAAAATCATATACTAGATATACTATCCAAAGATAAATTATTACAGTATATAAGAAGAGAGATCGTGTGTACTAAATGCGCATTCACATTGTCTTTAGTTTGTTCAACTCGCATGTACTTATTATTATTAATTTATTAAATTTTGTTATGATAACTCGATTTACGTAAGATTCACGTGAATCAAAATTTAACGTGAAATTTACGTGAATTTATCTTTTAGGCTTTATTAACGTGAAATATTACACGTGAAATTCACGTGAACAAAATTTGCATGTGTAAACTTCAATATGAATTTTGTTGGCAATACTCACTTTGTCATCTAATGTACCGCATTGTAATAAATATCATAAAGACAAATCCTTCTATTCAGATCTACCAATAATATCTTCTTTAAATTTTATTTTCAGTTTAGGCTAGGTAAAAGCTTTAAAATTAGCCAATACAATATGGGGTCACCGACCTCGTTTTTCGATTTAAAACACCATCTTTTTCATGGAATTTTTAAATCGCGATTTGTAGTTATTAACAGTGTAATATTTTATAAAAATTCCGTATCACATTAAAGTTGTTTGTTTTTTTAACCTTGTTGTTAGTATAAAGCTATTAAGAAAAGTCGGCGTTATGCTATCAGTTTTTTTTGGTTGACCTAGGTTTCAGGACAGCCAAATTTTAACACAATCAGAATCTGTGTAGAGGTAAAATACTTCCGGTCAATGTTCAGAGTCTAAACTACGTTATAAAGCATTTAAGGATAATTTTCGGCATCTTTGTAACATTATAGAAATTGTGAAAAAAAATACAAACCGATCTCTTGATTCTCCTAACCAAGGTGCTAATCTTTAAAATTAAGACCAATTATTAAATTCTGATTATACGCGAAGGATGAACAAATATATTTGAACACAAATTTATAATGGTGGGGAATATTTTTAGATTATCATATATCGTTTTCCATATCGGCCCTAATATAACCCCAAAACTTCCATATCGGACCGATGATTTTAGCCCAAGGTCCCGATATTGGTCGAGGGATGATACTAGTGCCAATATGGAAAATACCATGTAATGATCTGTTTATCACATATTTTATAGCTAATGAAGTTGGAACGAGATAATTGAATAAATAATGGAAAAAAAAACCCAATGTATTTAATTCATTTGTTTACTTTTAATTTGTGTTTGTTTGTTCTTCTTGATTTTATTTTGTTATATTGTTTTTTGCACTTTATAACGATCCAATAATTCCTCAATAATTCCCGTAACCACACCTGGTCTTCTCCGACAATCAACAAACATTTCTTTGAATGCTGCGCTGTTCAAACAGTTTTTTAAACGGCAGGGTTACTTTTAATCAAGTAAGTCTTAAATATTGTACTTGACTGTTCAAACCGGAAGAGGGCCAATATGGATTTTGCACGCGAGGGCCAATATGGCTCTCCCATTGAAATTGCATTGGAATCCCATATTGGCCCCGTTTATTTGCCCTGGGCAGCAATATAACTTGGGCAAATCAGCGTTTAATACATATGCAAAACCCAATGTATTCGTATCAAATATGTGATAATATTAGTTACACAATGTGGTATAGTAACCTTATATGATATAAATGGCGTCAGTAAATTCCATATTGGGTGACTGAGAGCGAAACCCCATATGGAATTTACTGACGCCATATATATCGTATTAGTTCACAAGCACACTGTGTAACGAATTTATCTTACGGACTATGTTGACATGAGACATTCAGACTAGTGGCCTAAGAAAGTGATCATGTCTTCAATAATAAGAACCTACTTCCATATGTCTATACAAAAACAAATGCCAATTATTACAACTTGTTTGCTTCTAATGTGTTTTCTGCATTTATTTCCAATCGTTCATCATCAATTTCTTCATCTGTTGTCCGGGCGAAACGTTTCAGATTTTTCCTCAATGCCGTGTTGATTTTAAAAAGAGACATGAAACCACTGTGTATTAAAATAAAACACGCCAACTAACTCTATATCAAATATACAGGGTCTGCACGTGTTCGCTTTTAACTAATTATATTCCTAGCAGTGAATAGGAAGTAAGACAAAGGTGTTTATGATTTCATTTAAACATTTGGATATTACTTAATAAATGTACCATTTCGTTAGTCACAGACAATATTATGCACAGAAACACCTTTTTTTTAACGTATAGACCCTACAAATTTTCTATAATATCGTATTTGAATGAATAAAAAAAAAGATACTTTTACAGCAAAATATTGGAATGCAATAATTAAATTTGCACCTTACACATGATGTACTTTGAAAATATAAAAAAAAACAAAAAAACTTGTGATATTGATTACTGAATACTGTAAAACGAGACACAACGACAAACAATGTAAAGCCGGGTGGGTGGTTGGGGGTTGGGGGGGGGGAGAACAATCTATACCAATATTGAAATACTGGAAGATATTCATTTGCAGTAATAAAAAGTCTATTGAAATTACCTTTTTGTTCCTAAGCATCTGGAAGTAGTACCAGGAATGTTGCTCAGAATATGTATATGCAAGGTGCAAATATAAAATGTGAAAATCACCACCATGGTTATTACTACACAGCGGAAACACTGACAAAAGAATTATAAACAAATGTATGTGAATATGAATGATGTGGTTTCAATTCCCTTGTTTGAGTCAACGATTTATCGAAGCTCTAAATAAAAAACGGAAAATAAATAAATAAAAAAAAATCTATAGATATATATATGAAATAAACTTAATGTACGTTTAACATTGGTTAACAGTTAATGAGAAAACATCGGGATGTTACAAAGATAATGTTACTGTAGCTGATAATAAAGGAGAAATTGGAATTGATAATGTTAGATTAATTACTGTACATATTTCAATTGTAGGAAATCATTACGACTGTTTAAAAAATATACTTCCGGGGTATGCAAATTACACTCATCCGGTGTATACGAGTTTTGTTTAAATCTATGATTGTGAGAATTTTTTTTATCATATTTCGAGGAAAGATAGAATTTAGAAAATTATAATTTAAAGTAAATTTTGGACATTTAGAGGAAATTTTATGCATGGCTAAGAACTTGGTAATAGAAGGAACATTTTCCACTTTCCTAAAAAATAAACTGAATATATGCAAGATTTTTTTTTGCATTTTTTTACGATTCGATAACTCCTTAATTTGATTTGCATTTTATAACGATTCGAAAATTCCTCAATTTTTTGCATTTTATAACGGTTCGATAATTCCTCAGTTAAATGATAAAGATGAGTAAATTCTTTTAACGCTGCGCTGTTCAAACAGTTTTTTAAACGTCAGGGTTACTTTTAATCAAGTAAGTCTCAAATATTGTACATGACTGTTCAAACCGAAAGAGGGCCAATATGGATTTTGCACGCGAGGGCTAATATGGCTCTTCCATTGAAATTGCATTGGAATCCCATATTGGCCCCGTTTATTTGCCCTGGGCAGCAATATGACTTGGGCATATCAGCGTTTAATACATATGCAAAACCCAACGTATTCGTAACAAATATGTAATAATATTAGTTACACAATGTGGTATAGTCCCTTATACAATATATATGGCTTCAGTAAATTCCATATTGGGTGACTGCATGAGAGCGAAACCCCATATGTAATTTACTGACGCCATACATATCGTTTTAGGTCACAAGTACACTGTTTAACGAATTTATCTTTAAGGCTATCTTGACATGTGGCATTTAGACTAGTGGCCCATCAAAGTGATTATGTCTTCAATATTAAGAACCTACTTCCATTGGTCTATACAAAAACAAATGCCACCTATTAAAACTTGTTTGCTTCTAATGTGTTTTCTGCATTTATTTCCAATCGTTCATGATTAATTTCTAAGACTTCATCTGTTGTCCGGGCGAAACGTTTCAGATTTTTCCTCAACGACGTGTTGTTTTTTAAAAAGAGACATAAAACCACTACTAACTGTGTATTCAAAATAAAACACGCCAACTAACCCCATATCATATATACAGGGTCTGCAGTGTTCGCTTTTAACTAATGATATTCCTAGCAGTGAATAGGAAGTAAGACAAAGGTGTTTATGATTTCATTTTTAAAATTTGGATATTACTTAATAAATGTACCATTTCGTTAGTCACAGACAATTTTATGCACAGAAACATCAAAGAACAAAAAAACTCTTTTTTTTAACATATACAATTTTCTATAATATCGTATTTGAATGAATAAAAAAAAAGATACATACAACAACAAAATATTGGAATGCAATAAGTAAATTTGCACCGTACATATGATGTATTTTGAAAATATATATATATAAAAAAATCGTAAGGGTTCCGCGGAACCCAGTGTCTCGCCTACTTTTGCTGTTAGTCGCAGGCTCAACAAAAATGGGGAAAAACTATTAAATATTTTCCTCTAGATACTGTCTTTTGATTGTAAGAAGTTCTGCTCAAGTTTGGTAAAAATCAAAGAGGGTTTATGAATCTAATAAATGTTTTAAAAACTTTAACTGCAGACTGTACGTAATGTTAACTGGAATACAGCTAAGTCCATTTATAAGTAATATACGGAAAAACAGGAAATAAATTTTTACAAAATTTCCTTCTAGCAAGCTTCTGTCCAAGTTTGGTACAAATTCAGGCTAGTTTAAGAAAGTTATTAAAATTTTGAAAGCTTTAACCACAGAGTGAATGTAATGTTAACTGGCAGAAAAACTAAGTCCATTTATAAGTAAAATACGGATAAACAGGATTTTTTTTTTAACAAAATTTACTTTTGAATACTACGAGTATCTTATGATCACAAACAAGCTTCTGTCCAAGTGTGGTACAAATCCAGGATAGTTTAAGAAAGTTATTAAAATTTGAAAAACTTTAACCACAGAGTGAATATTTGTGGACGCCGCCGACGACGACGACGCCAACGCCGACGGAATGTAGGATCGCTATGTCTCGCTTTTGCGACAAAAGTCGCAGGCTCGACAAAAAACATATTGTATAGACAATAAAAGAGGGACGAAAGATACCAGAGGGACAGTCAAACTCATAGATCGAAAACAAACTGACAAAGCCATGGTCAAAAATAAAAAGACAAACAGACAAATAATAGTACAGATGACACAACATAGAAAACCAAAGACTAAGCAACACGAACCCCACCTGGGGTTGATCTCAGGTGCTCCGGAAGGGTAAGCAGATCCTGCTCCAAAAAATTTCGACCAATCATTGAGCTTATCTTTAAATGAACGACATATAATTCATTCATTTTTTTACTTAACATGTGATATTGATTATTGAATACTGTTAAACAAGACACAACGACAAACCATATAAGGGGGTAGAAGAAGAACAAACTATACCAATATTGAAATACTGGAAGATATTCATTTTCATTAATAAAAAAGTCTATTGAAATTACCTTTTTGTTCCTAAGCATCTGGCAGTAGTACCAGGAATGTTGCTCAGAATATGTATATGCAAGGTGCAAATATAAAATGTGAAAATCACCACCATGGTTATTACTACAAAGCGGAAACACTGACAAAATAATTATAAACAAATGTATGTGAATATGAATGATGTGGTTTCAATTTCCTTGTTTCATTCAACGATTTATTGAAGCTCAAAATAAAAAACGGAAAGTAAATAAATAAAAAATCTATAGATATATTATATATGAAATAACCTTAATGTACGTGTAATATTGGTTAACAGTTAATGAGAAAACATCGGGATGTTACAAAGATAATGTTATTGTAGCTGATAAAAAAGGAGAAATTGGAATTGATAATGTTAGTTTAATTACAGTAACTGTACATATATCAGTTTTAGGAAATCATTACGACTGTTTAAAAAATATACTTCCGGGGTTTATATATAAAATATAGTATCGTATTCACTTACTCATCATCAACGATGCACAACCAGGATTCCATTTGAAATATGATTATGGGCAAAATAAATAAAGAATAGAGAATAATGGCCAAAATAAATAAAGAATAGGGAAAAATGGCATAATTATCTTTTTGTTTTTGTTTATTTACAGTTCAAATCAATAAATTTAAAATTTGAGCTACAACTATATTGTGTTTCACAGCCAATAGTGTAGTCTAGCTCTTTACATTAAATACTACTTCATTGTGTGAAGTAATTAACTAATAAATATAAGAAGATGTGGTATGAGTGCTAATGAGGCAACTCTCCATCCAAGTCACAATTTGGAAAAGTAAACAACTATAGGTCAAAGTACGGCCTTCAACACGGAGCCTTGGCTCACACCGAACAGCAAGCTATAAAGGGCCCCAAAAAGGACTTTTGTAAAACCATTCAAAAGGAAAACCAACGGTCTAATCTATATAAAAAACGAGAAACGAGAAACACTTATGAACCACATCAACAAACGACAACCACTGAACATCAGGTTCCTGACTTACCTTTTTGTTCCTAAGCATCTGGCAGTAGTACCAGGAATGTTGCTCAGAATATGTATATGCAAGGTGCAAATATAAAATGTGAAAATCACCACCATGGTTATTACTACAAAGCGGAAACACTGACAAAATAATTATAAACAAATGTATGTGAATATGAATGATGTGGTTTCAATTTCCTTGTTTCATTCAACGATTTATTGAAGCTCAAAATAAAAAACGGAAAGTAAATAAATAAAAAATCTATAGATATATTATATATGAAATAACCTTAATGTACGTGTAATATTGGTTAACAGAGAAACACTTATGAACCACATCAACAAACGACAACCACTGAACATCAGGTTCCTGACTTAGGACAGGTGCAAACAAATGCAGCGGGTTTAAACGTTTTAATAGGCGCCAACCTTCACCCTACCTGAAACGATAGTGTAAAAAAGAGGGACGAAAGATACCAGAGGGACAGTCAAACTCATAGATCGAAAACAAACTGACAACGCCATGGCCAAAAATAAAAAGACATCACAGCACAGAAAGATACACTATAAAATATCAATTGAGATGGCTTAACTCAATCAAAAGACATATTAACAAAAACAAGTGAACATACACTGAACGAATAAATTTGATCTATGACACAATGCAAATACAAAATTAATAAAACAAGGGGGTAAGATGTAAAACAATATCAGAAAGACAACCATAACCTTGGACAAAATGCCGCCAAATAAAATAACGTACACAGGTAAATAAAATAATTTTGTTGTAAGGTAAACATGGAGTACGGAAATAATGTTTACAAACTAAAACTAAATTTTCAAATATTGGAGATTACTGTTCTTATCAACAGTGGATCCAGTAATCTGAGTTTTGGTAAGCGTATTAGTTAAAGATTTAGGTTATATTTAATTTTAAAACGTTTTTCTTTTTTTTTGCATCGCTTTGATATTGTTTAATTTTTTTTAGTAAATTTGAAGTTATAATTATTCTTTTAATAACATTAATGGTACCAATTTTACTGCACCAGTAAACTTCAACTTATTTTGATTTTGTTGTTTGTTTTAAAATTAAACTTTTAGTCAGTTTCAATCACAAATCCTTTCCAGCTGATAAATGTGCTTCGGGGCATTTGTAACTCATTTATAGAAACTCTTTGTTTTCAACTGTAAATAGGCCTAAACAAAAGGATAATCCCTTACTGGTCCGTGTATATTTGCGTCCATTCGTTTTTCGTTTTGAAATATCAAATACAAAAAATTAAAAACGAAAGTGTTTTCATTTTTCGTTTTTGATTCCTTAAAAACCAAAATGAAAAACAAAAGTGTTTTCGTTTTTCATTTTTGATTTCTCGAAAACCAAAACGGAAAACGGAAGTGTTTTCATTTTTCGTTTTTGATTTTTCAAAAACCTAAATGAATATCAAAAGTGTTTTTGTTTTTCGTTTTTCGATTTCTCTAAACAAGAAAAGAATTAACATTTGCATTCAATTTCTGCATTTTGCTCTATTTAATTCTCGTTTTCTGGTATACAATATTTTCCTATCCTTTTTGATAGCCATGATACCCCGGTGTATTTACTACTTAATGTAGACAGAATAGACCACCTGACTTATGATTTGAACAAAGGTAATTAATGAATCAAAGACTTTCAAAGAAAAGACTTTATCAATCTGAACAATAAGGATGCATGATCTTTACTTTTCAGTTTTGAAAGGTTAGTAATCTAAGATGATTAGAACTGAAGACCTAGATCCATCTGTCAGTATTAGTACTTTTACACGAACATTCACGACGATAATCTGTTTTTTTTTTATTAAGATCGTTTGATTGAAAAACAAATTTTCGAAAGTTCACAATTCAAAATGGGATTAGCATTCAATCATTTTGCCATTCGGGGCCTATTCGTGATGATTTTTACTCCTTTGTGAAGGCTATATGGTGACCTATACTAGAGGTTACGGAATAGAGAATAATGGGGAAAAAAAATAAAGAATTATAGAGAAAATGGGCCAAAAAATAAAGAAAAGAGAATAATGCAGTGTTAGAATATAAAGAATAGAGAATATTTGGCAAAAAGTATAATGATTAGAGAAAAATGGCCTAAAACATTTAATGAATGGCTATTATTTATTTTGAATTTATTGAACCATAAAATTAATTTTTGACTCTTCACATTGAATAATCCGCGAAGCGGATTATGTAAAATGTGAAGAGTCAAAAATTAATTTTATGGTTCAATAAATTCAAAATAAATAATAGCCATTCATTATAAATAAATTTCTTTCAAAAAGAAGGCTCAAAGAGCTTTTTATATTATTTATATTAACAATAACAACGTACACATATGTTGGCGTATGAATATACACAACGTCAGAGTGGGCGTGTCGCCATAAAAATTGACAACATTGAAAATAAAGGTAATACTTTTAACCAATCAAAAGACAGTAACTACACCAAATTTATTTATTAAAGAATACAGAAATGAAGGACCCCAATCCAGACCATTATACTAGTTGCCTATACCAACGTTTTCTGTCTCCAGTAGATTGTTATTGGTAATCATACGTTTTCTCTTTATTTTTATGACTATCAGTTAAGACGTGAGCTTCAATAATTCGCCAGCATATATATATATATATATATATATAGTTACTTAACTTCTTTTGCTCCTGGTGACAAAATGGGAAAATATTATTAATTTATTGCGTCCAAAGCACTTTTCTGGTTTTATCAGGAGGGTTAGGCGGGGAAAACAACAGTATATTTCACCTGTTGGTACTGTAGCGTCACTCTTCATTCATTTTCTTGTGCCTGTTTTTTTTTATTTACACCAGGTTAGACTTTTCATTTTCAAAACCTGTCTATCCCCCACTACTCCCCCCGTGCGAAATAATATAATTTTATTAATGGTGACCCCTTTATGATTAAAAATAATTGAAAAAAAAACATATATTGCATACAGCTACCGATACGACAACAACAGAATTAAAGGCTCCTGACTTCAAACAGTCCAACATATTCGAGTGATACTCCCCAACTCATACCTGGGTGGTGTAAAAATCAGTTCATAAGAACAGAGTTGTCTTTCACATGAAACCACGTACAAACATTGGTAAATAGTTACTTCGGTATAAATGATCGAGAAATTAAGAAGGTAAAAACAAAACAAATATTAAAATTAAGACAGTATTCATGCAATAACTACAACTTGGATACAGTCACTTTGTTCAGTTAGTGTTTGATTTTGATAATTATTTTGCAAATCACCATAGATTTCCGATAATTGTTCTCCATAACACCCTATGGGAAAGCACATTATCTAAAGCAGAGTTAATAATTCATTTTACAATAACATGTTCTCGTCCTGAATATGCATTTAATTTGCCACTGGACATTAAAAAGCCATCCATCATTACCATCTCTGGCACAACCTTGCATAAAAGAGTGATTTTGCGGTCGTATAATGGTATGACGTTTGTCGTCGTCGTCCTAAGACATTTGGTTTCCAAACAATAACTTGAGTATACATGTACATGTAAGTGTATGGATCTTTATGAAATTGTACCACAAAGTTTCATACCACATAAGGAAGGTTGGAATGGATTTGAGGGTTATTGTCCCAACTTTGTAGGAATTAAGGACTCAAACCAAGCATTTTTCTTGTTTCAGGACAATAACTTAATAATAAGTGTATGGATCTCAATGAATTTGTGTCACAAGGTTCCATACTTCATAAGGAATGTTGTGACTGATTTTGGGGGTTATGGTCCAAAACGTTAAAGAATTACGGACCAAAAAATCGGTAAAAAAAACCTATGATTTTCTGGTTTCCGGACAATAATTTAAGTATAAGTCTAAAATGAATCGTTTTAGGAAAAAGGACTTAAAAACAATACTTTTCTTATACTTTTCATACGTTTTTCATTTCATGACCAACTTCAATGGGGTTTAATTCAAAGTCTTGAATTCTTGGATTTTTTTTATATGCAGAATCTCACCGTGTATTTATAGATTCTTATTTTGGGGTCCGTTTTCAATTTGGTCCACATGAAGGTCCAAAGGGTCCAAAATTAAACTTAGCTTGATTTTAACAAATAAAATAGATTATTAGGGTTCTTTGCTTTGATAAATCTAACCGTGTATTTAGATTTTTGATTTTGGGCCCGGTTTTCAAATTGGTCCACATTAAGGTCCAAAGCGTTCATAATCAATTTTAGTTTGATTTTAACAAAAAATGAATTAAAGGGGTCTTTTAATTGCTTAATCAAGATTTCAAGATTTATTGATAACGCTCAGACACATAAATGTGTAACATGAGGTCAAAGTATAATACATAAACAATTGAATGACGAAATGAGCATGCAGTACTATTTAAACACATAGAAATACATTTGTAAATATTTTAGAATAAACAAGCAATTTTCTTAATAAAAAATGATAGTCGTTTGTAGACTTCCATATTACATATGGACAATAATCCCTCCATTTTAATGTATTGCGGATTAATAGTATAATATCTAGGTAAGTATTGGTTTCTATAATTAACAATAGAATCATGTTGACATACAAATAAAATATAAAATTCATCACCAACAAATTTATGACATAATGTACATATTCTCTCTGGTCTAGGTATATTTTGCCAACGGCCTGTCTCGATTGGAATACGTAAGTTCGATGTCCTTAATTTAGTTACCCACCCTCTGTTCTGTTCAGATAGTCTGATCAGATATTTTTCTAACCCAAAGTCCTTTTTAAATGTCCCATAAAATTGTCCCCGAGATGAATTTTCTATATCGCCAAACCATGAGGTAATAAACTGATCACTCAATATTCGGTCGAGATAATTTTTATCACAAAAGCCAATTTGATTCATGAAAATGTATCCTAGACCAGTGTTGTTAAATATTGATTCTACAAAATCAATCCATTTGAAAGCATAATGACCATGATTCTTCAATGATAACATCAGCCTGTACAAAGCACTACTAAGTTTACTACTATTGTTTACAACTTTACACCAATACGAAATCATTCTACATTTAACTCGAATTTGCAGAGGAAATCTTCCCAATTCTCCATACACCATAAAATTGGGTGTAGTATTTCGAACTTTTAAAATTCTTTTGCAATATTTCAAATGCATCTGTTCAATAATTTTCAAATTCTCAAAACCCCAAACTTCAGAACCATATAAAAGAATTGGTTCTATCATGGAATCAAATAATTTCAGTTGCAAATCTATAGTAATGTTTTCGTTTCTAACAATTCTATGTATAAAATGCATCGATGTTTGTGCTTGATCAATAAGTTTCTTTTTGGTATCTAAAAAAGTACCGTTATATTTAAAGATAACACCTAAATAAGAAAATTTTTCAACAATCTCAAGTTCTTTGTCTTGTAATAAAAATTTAAATTTCTTTTTACTTTTCCTCTTTCTAAAAATCATAACCTTTGTTTTATTTAAATTTACTTCTAATTTCCACTTTTCACAATATAACTGGAAAATGTTTAGTGATCGCTGCATACCTTCTTCTGTTTCAGATAAAATTACAGTATCATCTGCATATAATATAACAAATAATTCAAAAAATATGTGCAATTCACTTTGAAACTTCTCTTTTACAGTTACTAGTGGAATCCCATCTAGACTCTTAAAGTAGTCTTCTAAGTCATTAAGAAAAATTGAAAACAAAAAAGGCGATAAATTCTCCCCCTGTCTTACACCTGTTAAACAGGGGAAAAAATCTGACTGACATCCATTATATTCTACACATGATTTGATTCCTTGGTACATATTAAAAATAACTTTGAAGCACTTCCCTTTGATATTACTCAATTGAAGTTTTCCCCATAAACCAGATCTTGATACCGTATCAAATGCTTTCCGAAAGTCTACAAAAGTACAAAAAAGTTTTTTGCCAAAGGAGAAATACAGCTCTATGAGTGCATGAAGTACAAAAATATTGTCTACAGTTGAATACCCCTTTCTAAAACCAGCCTGATTTTCATGTATAAGTGAAATTTCATTTGCAAAAAAATTCAATCGAGTATTGATTATGGAAGTAAATAATTTCCCTATACAACTGATTAATGTTATAGCTCTATAATTATCTGGATCCTTTGGACAACCTTTATTTTTAAAAACTGGTATAATTATTCCTGCTGTCCAGGTTTCAATAATAATACCGGTATCCAATATCACATTAAATAGTTTAGTGTAAATACATATCAAAAATGGTGGAGAGTTTTTCAAAAACTCATTCAGTATCCTGTCAGTACCAGAGGCTTTACCATGTTTCAAGTTCTTAATGGCATCCACAACCTCTTGTTCTGTAATGACGCCATTTAAAATTTCATTATAAATTGGGTCACTACACAACGCATTGATGTCAATGCCATCAAGATCTTCTTCGTCACTTGCATTCATGTTTTTAAAATATTCATGAAATGCTTCAATACTGATAGAGGGATTGTCTTTTTTGTAGCCAGAATATTTTTTAAGTGTCTTCCAAAATCCCTTTGAGTCATTTTTTTTTATCTACGCATGTATTTGCATGTTGAATATTGGATCATGATAGATAAATATCCAATTTCATTTTTTACAGCGGATGATCGTGAAGGAATTCTGGTGTTATGTTACCACAGACATTTCTACCCACTTGACTTGCGATTTTTGACTGATAACCGAACGTATTTCGTATAATTACGCGGATATCATGGAGTGCAAAATAACACTCCTAATCGCTTGTTATATATTAATTTCATCATTAAATATTCATGAAAATAATTTTAAGAATATAGATATATATATCTCAATAACAAATCAAGAATACCGAAAATTTGTGTTAACGCATGCGGAAGAATATCTCAAGAACGTTTTGCAACAAACGCGGGATAATATGAATGCCTACTCAAATCCAATCTATTAGAAAAACAAATTATTACAGAAGAGTGCCCACCATGCACTTGCACTGCACTATCATTAGAATAGTAGAATAGAATGACATACAAATGGATGAAAATGATATAAAACTGTTATACAAATGTTGATATAATATATAACACCAAACCAGAGTATACTGATAACAAATGATTATATCACTACAATATAATAGTTATTACGGTGAGGGTGAATTTCCTGTCATTTATTCGTCATCTACACACGAACTTGTCTCAGAAAAAAGATATATCTATGTACCTCAACCTAACTTTCATGTATAGAGATGTGATTTTTTCTGAGATAAGTGCTTGTGACCATCCACCAGAACTTGCGGTCATCCGATGTTCAGTACTTCAGTACTTTGATTTAAGTTCTTATGCCACATGTCAAATATTTAATCACAATCAAAATTCAGAGTTGTATTGCACAATTAATAGAAAGTATAAGTAGATTCACAGTTAAAAATAGATACCGCATTAAATTTTAATTTTATAGAAGAAATTATGTATACATATAGTTTGAAATGTTCAATTCAATAAAGATCTTTTTAATTAAAGGTAAGTTTTATGGATTTTTTTTTAAAGATATTGTATTAATGATGAATGATATTTTGCGAATTGTTTTTTTTTTTTTCATTTCTTTTGAAAGTATTTTAAGAACTTGGTGGTAGGTTTGTTTTTATTCTATATAAATTAATTTTAAGAATGCTATATATATATATATATATATATATATATATATATATATATATATATATATATATATATATATATAAGTCTAAATTGAAAACAACGTTCAAACCTATGATTGCGTTGGATAAAAATCGCAATTTTTATACGTGTGCATGCAAAACAAATTTCTTGGTAGAGGGGTCTAAATACAGCACAAACAACAGTTTCCAAAAGACCAAATGAGTGAAAAAGTATATTTTAACAAAACGCATTTGACTAGCAGGTCGAACAACTGATGCTCTTAAACCCTGCTGACTGCCATTGGCGATTGCCAAATAAACGGATCACAAGATGTAACAAAACAGATCTTATTATTAAATTATTATCAAACAGAAAACAATAAACGTGCGGAAAAGATGGTATACCGCAAACATGAGGTGCAAAAATTTGTACACCATATCCGGATTTCGACAATTAATGTCTCTTCAGTGATGTTAGGAATCGAAACGGTATTTGGAAGGCCATATAATTTACCTCAATTTAGGATAGACTCTTGAATTTTGAAAGAGTCAAAATAGGATGAACGGATCATATAAACCCAAAGGCAAATATAATACAAGCCCAAACGAAAAAATATAAACAAGTCTAAATTGAAAACAACGTTCAAACCTATGATTGCGTTGGATAAAAATCGCAATTTTTATACGTGTGCATGCAAAACAAATTTCTTGGTAGAGGGGTCTAAATACAGCACAAACAACAGTTTCCAAAAGACCAAATGAGTGAAAAAGTATATTTTAACAAAACGCATTTGACTAGCAGGTCGAATAACTGATGCTCTTAAACCCTGCTGACTGCCATTGGCGATTGCCAAATAAACGGATCACAAGATGTAACAAAACAGATCTTATTATTAAATTATTATCAAACAGAAAACAATAAACGTGCGGAAAAGATGGTATACCGCAAACATGAGGTGCATACATGTATAGAATTTTTTTATGAAGGCTAACTTGACAAACTTAGCTGTTATTATCCATTGACAACTTCTAGTAGATTAAATTTTTGGTACTGAATCTAACCTTATACAAATGTATTTAGATTTTGGATATTGGACCACATTCTGTACGTGCCTGTCTCAAGTCAGGAGCCTGTAGTACAGTGGTTGTCGTTGGTTCTTGTCGTTCATATTTGTTTTTCGTTAATTTTTTTGTTAAAAATTAGGCTGTTAGTTTTCTCAACCGAATTGCTTCATATTTTTCATGTTGGGGCCTTTTGTAGTTTACTATACGGTATGGTGTATTTCTCATTGTTGAAGGCCGAACGGTTACTTTTCATTGCTTATATCATAGTTGTCTCATTGGCAATTATACTTCATCTCCTTATTTTATAAAAGTCCAATTTCAAATTTTTCTGGTCTAACACCACCTTTATTCTGTGTCAGAAACCTATGCTGTGTCAAATATTTAATCAAAATTCAAATTCAGAGCTGTACCAAGCTTAAAATTGAGTGTCCATACTTGTCCCAACTGTTCATGGTTCGACAGCTGCGGTCGTAACATTCTGCGCCCCGTTGAGCATTTTGTTTATATTTTCAATTCGTTGGATATGTAATTTAACTGCAAAAGCCTCCAAGGGACGGTGGTGCATGGCAAAGTGGGAGTTAGACGCACATTGTATACATACTAGTATTTATAATCTGATCAAAATACCTCGTATCTGATGAAGTGGGGTTACTCTACTTTGTGATTTGACTCCAGGCGGCACCAAGGGAACATGCCATGCACAATTTACTTGTGAAAAGAACACCGAAGAAAAAAGTGCTTTAAAAAAGCTAATACGTGCAGAATATCCACTGTCATGTAGCTGAATAGGAATAATTTTACGTTAAATGAAAAGACTTTAAACTATATTTCATCTGTAATGCTAATAGCACACGTAAACTCTTTTCCTTCATTTTAAATTAACTTATATAATCGCATTTACTCTCATCAACTCAATCTTAGTTGATCTGCACTGATTTTTAAACTTGTCTGAGATACATATTAAGCTAAGACGAGGTCCATATTCGCTTCCGTATATATTTGCTGTCGCTATGTTCTTAACACGTATCTACTGTACAAAAAGAACGCATTAAATAATTGTAAATAATTTTACAAAAGGAAGACTAATGGCCAATTTCTCCCTGTATTTTATTCACACCATGGCCATTTTTAGCTCAACTGGCCCAATGGGCAAAGTGAGCTTTTCTCATCACTTGGCGTCCGTCGTCTGTCGTCCGTCGTTGTCCGTTAACCTTTACAAAAATCGTCTCCTCTAAAACTACTTGGACACAATCATTTTTGGGGTATCTAGTTTGAAAAATGTGTCCGAAGACTAAAATAGAAAAATGCAAGTTTTGTCTATTCTTTCGAAAACCGTTATGAATAGAGAAAATCTGACATGAGCAAATATGTTCAGAATGTTGAGCTCTGTTGTCCATACATGTCAAAATTGTCAGACGACCTCTTATAGGAGTTATTGCCCTTAAATGACAAATTTTACCATTTTTTTTCATTTTTGCCTATTATTTTGAAAACTATAATAGATACAGAGAAACATTAAAATGCAAAAATGATCAGCAAGACAAGTTCTACAAATAAGTTCAATTGTCGAAATCGTCAGCCGACTCCTTATTAGAGTAATTGCCCTTGGATGATGATTTTTACCATTTTTTTTGCGTTTTTGCCTTACAAATGTATATCTTAAAAATTATAATAGATAGATAGAAACTTTAATAAGCAAAAATGATCAGCAAGACAATATCTACAATTAAAAACAATATTGAGGAAATCGTCCGACTTTTCCTTGGAATTATTGCCCTTTAATGACGATTTTTAATCAGGTTTGGGGGGTTTTGCTTTACATGATAAAATTATAATAGATAAATAGACACTTTAAATCACAAAAATGATCAGCAAGGCAAGATCTACTAACAAGTCACTTTCATATCCTTTTTTGTGTTTTGAGCAAAAACTAGAGAAGATAAAGAGAAACTAAGCAGACTAAATGATCAGCAATACAAGACCAACAAAACATAGATTTTTGTCATGAATTTTATTCTCGTTTTATATATTCTATGTTGGAGAGTGTCCTTTGTTGAATATGCACATAAACCTAGGTGAGCGACACAGGCTCTTTAGAGCTTCTAGTTAAAAAGTATATCAATCTTTAACTAAATTCTTAGTACACGTATCGCAACCCAATGTATGTTTTCTATGGTTCTAACAATATAATGGTAATTCTTAAACAGATTACAAAACTATAAACGCCTAAAGGGTCTGCAAATAGTCCAAACCGGAAAATTTTTAAAAGATTTTTGCAACGTTTAAGTAGTTATCGTCAAAATGAATAAACAAAAATAAAATAGTTAACCAAACCAAAACTCTTTATTTATTAACTTATAAACGCCTAAAGATAGCTCAAAATCGCGATTTTTACAATTTTTTGCTTTTTAGTATTTATTCCTAAAACGTATAAGAAGGTCATCGTTAACCAAACCCAAATCGACGGCCTTCGATGCCAAATTTTACAAAAACATGTAAAAGCAAATTTGTATCTTCAACAGCATGCAAGATGTAACGCTGAATAGCATTTTGAGTTTATGGAAATTTATGTGTAAAATTGTTAAAAAAAATTGATAATTGAAATTGGGAATGGGTCAAAGAGACAACACAACAACCCGACCAAAGAGCAAAAAAAAAAAAAAAAAAAGGATCAAGGCCACCAATGAATTTTAGACACAGCGAGAAAATCCCGCACCCGAACGGGCTTCAGCTGGCACATGAACAAAAATGTGTACTAGTTCAGTGAAAATGGACGTCACACTGAACTCCTAAACATATAAATGAACTTAAATTACAAAAAGATATTTTAAATATATAATTTAAACTTTTTTATATTGCATTTCAAGTATGATAAAGATATGAAAAACACATTTTGGACCCTATGAGTGAAAAAAAAAGTTATTGAGAATTAGTCTCTAACCCTTTGCAATTTTGTATTACAATGCCTTCAACAGAAACAAATAGCACTGAATAGTATTTTGATTTCAGGGGAATATGTAAAACATTGTTACAATATATAACGTCATCTTCAATTTACAATGTGCAGACCAATTTTAGATTTTGACCCTATGAGTGAAATAAGTCCAGGGAAAATTGGCCTCGTCACTTTCAAAGACCCCCCCCCCCTTTTTTCCTGAAAATTGAAGGAAAGCCACATGTTTCTCAAGTGCCTGTGCTTTTGGCTATTTCTGTGGTTGACCCAACATGCTGCCAACAATTAAGTTTCGATGCTTTACTGCTTGAAAAAAAAAATGGTTCAACAAGTTCACGGTTATGAATGATTATCAAAATATCTTTAATGTCATCACGCAAAGTCAAAACGAACAAATTAAACCACCAATTATTGAGGCAAAATAATAAGAAACTGATCAAACTCAATTAGTCTTACAACCTTATGTTTTGTGATTTGAGACTTGATAAAAAAGTCGCGTAGCAATTTTATCACATATTTTATATTTTGATATAAATCAAGTAAGGCGGGAAGTACAATAATGTGCCGAGCATCGTAATAGACATCTTCTTTTTGACTGCTTCCTGGTGACTCTAAAGATGGCCGCCTAAACCTCGACTTCGAGTGTGAACTTTTTTAAAAATAATCTAAATAGCGTATACATATTAATTACCGTCTTGAATGCTGAGCTTGAATGTTCGTGAATTATTGGCTGATTGACCTCAGTCATCATGCAATTCTGATAATCTTAAAAGTAAAGATCATGCATCCTTATTGTTCAGATTGATAAAGTCTTTTCCATTCGTCGACATTATCTCCGATTTAAATACTATTGATCTGATAACCGCTGTGCATACTTTAACGACAGGGCTAGTTTTCTTATCAGCTAGGTAGTAACCTCCCTTGTTAATGTGATGTTGTAATCAATCGTTTTATTTCTACCATCTTTATACAATATTTCATTGTATTATTTTAATTTGTAATTCATTTAATATTTAAATATAGTAATTTTATATTTTATTATAGATAAAAACAAGAAAATTTGAAAGTCTTTGATTTATTAATCACCTTAGTTCAAATCATAAATCAGGCGGTCTATTCTGTCTACATTAAGTAGATAATACACCGGGGTTCCGATGGCTATGTAAAAAGAAAGGAAAACATTGTACAACGTAAAACGAGAAATAGATAGAACAAAAAACAGATATTGAATCCAAATGTAGATGTTTTTCTTGTTTAGTGAGAAATCAAAAACGAAAAATGAAAACACTTTCGTTTTCCGTTTTGGTTTTTGAGAAATCAAAAACGAAAAACGAAAACACTTTTGTTTTTCATTTTGGTTTTTTAGAAATAAAAAACGAAAAATGAAAACACTTTCGGTTTTTGTGTTTTGTTTTTGATATTTCAAAACGAAAAACGAATGGACGCAAATATACACGGACCTGGTCTAAGAACATGATTTACTTTCATTCTTCACAACATATCCAGAAATCAACGCCACTTTGCTTATTTGAATATTATACTAAAGAAATCGGATACGGGTCACGGAAATTATATTGAAATGATAGGGAATTTAGAAAAAATGTCTGTTTTAACTTTGATTTAAGTGATAGACAGGTTGCCGGGGCAGAAAATTCGAAGCGAGAGGCTTTTAACATTGCAGTATAAAATACAGACTAAAATGGCTGAAACGTCAAATTTGCAAACTTCGTGTTGAAAATTGGCTAACAAGGTCATTAGAAATACAGGTTGCCGGGGTGAAACTTGAAACTTGAATGTCCAAAGAATAAGCAAGTCCAAACCTTGTATGTGTAGTCGTTGAACTCTAGGTTCCCACGTAAAGTTAAAATGCCTCTATTTCAAGAAGAATAAACTCACGAAAACACGAAAAATTCACTAAATTCGCGTTCATTGTTTTGATTTTGACCGCCTGACAACTTTACGGAAATATCAGAGCGATTATAAACAAGGACTCTGTGACGGGCAACTTATAATATCCGTGTTTTAAAGATTTTAATGATATCAAGCCAGTCCAGTTCAAACTATTATCACGTGGTACAATTCTCATTTACATATTATGAGTATTAATTAGCAAAAGTACTACTAATTTCTGGCTATGATTAAGAAACACCAAATCCGACAATTTCATTGGCTGAGAGCACTTTGATATATTCTAATGAAATGATCGAGATGCGCGCAAATATTCATATTCTATTTGAAAGAGTGTCAGAACTAGAAAGATCAGATCAGAAAAATGAAAAAAAATCATTAAAATCTTACAAACTGAAAAACAATAAACTTTGTACGCAATATTTAGATTTAAAAGAGGAACAAGGGAATATGAGAGAAGATCAACACAAAACGATAACATATTTAAAGTGTTGTTCGAGTCGACAAAATCATTAGATGATTTTGATCTGAATAACTTTTAGAAAGATATTAAGACTATGAACAGCAAATTGGACAGACATAACAAATTAAAATCTAAAATGCAAAAGACATCAAATGAACTAAGATTAATTGTTAAACCGTCTTATGTATCGATAAATTCTCCCGTAAAATCATCTGGTGAGTTAAATGTCGGCATGTCGTTATGTAACGGTTTATTTCTTCCTCTGTGATATTTTATCCTGGGGATAATTTGTCACAGTAATTTTTTTCCAGACATGGTATTTCACAGGTAGATTTTATCCAGAGGAGTGAAATTCTAACTGTCTTATGCGGATAGTGTTTACCAGTATATATTTTCCGTTCCACATTTCACAGAACCTTGTAAAATAGAGTCCCACTGTCTACTAAATAAGGTACTCACAATCAATATATACCTGACCATAATTATAAATGTTTCACCAAGGTAGAACATATTTGCATAATTTGTCAATCGAAGGGAGGTAATTATGAGCCATTTATATTTTACAGATATTATATTCCAGAATCTATTTCATAGTGAAATTTTTCCTTTATTCTTAATTTTTTATATTAATTTATATAAAAAGATGACTTAAAACATGATTTAAAAAAAATATATTTCTACAAATGTACCTTTACTTTTTTATTTGTACTGAGATCTGAAAACAACTCACCTTTACCTGTATTTCACTTACCTTATTTATATATTAAATTGATCATGATATTATTTCACAATTAAGATCTGTGAAATTACTTCTGGTTTTGTTTCATATGTTTTCATAATATTTGTCTTTTAAAAGAATGATGTTTACTTTAATATTATTTTCAATTATAATCTGTGAAATTATTTCCCAATATAATACATTTATTTGGTTTTTTATTTACTAATTAAGCTTATATTCAAATACACTAAAACATTATTAGTACATAGTATTTGCAAAGATTAAGTTTTTTTTTTTATTAACTATTCAATATTTTAACTTCCCAGATAGAATTTCACGGCAATGGATAATATATCACAATGAAATATTTTCCTCCGGATAAAAAAATAACAACAACTTCTGTAACATTTTTTCCCCCAGATGATATTTCATCCGGATAGAATTTTGCTTTACACTCTGCTGGCACAAAAACGTCTTAGATCAATGCATATTTAAATGTGCTTACACCCCAGTTCTATTGTTATACTTCATATATATAGTTTCTATTTCTGAAACAAGTGTAAATTGAATAGATTTATTGTTACGAATAACAATGGATTTTGAACACAGGGTGTGACGAGCGGGGTTTCTGGAAACCCCTGCTTCTACATCCCGCAAACAAAGTCCATTGTTATTCGTAACAATAGAAATTGATTATTTTTTAAATAGCATAAACATAAGAAATTACTAATAGTGTTTACTACAAATTGTTTCATGATATTAAAAAAACACATTTTAGGAAATTCCAATAAGCATCTATATGGAATACAAAAATAATTCTTTAAATACTCTTTTGCTTGAAGTTATTTTTTTTATCCCAGTCATATGTCTCTATTCTAAAGCATTGATCTTTTAAAAAAAAATGGGGATTCTAACTCCCGGACCCCCCTCTCCCCTTTTTCTGTTGAGTTGGGAACCCCCGGCTGGATCAGCCCCTGATTGCCCCCAAAAAAGGGAGTTCCTCAATATTAAATATTGTATGTTGAGCGTGTCTGGTAGTCGGGTTTCTAATGCAGACACACCTATCCCATAGTATGTTCGAATATTATATGAAAGTTTGTTTATTCTCGAGAGGGGGGGGGGGGGGCTTTTGTTTTTGATAAAATCGTAAGGTATACAGTTATGATTACCTTTATTAAACTGATACAGGTAAGTACTTTGGGTTATAATATTGCCTTTATCTTTAGTCTCTTCTACCAAATCCAACGCTTGCCACAAAATGTCGTCCGTCTTATACCCGTCCATATTGACAACTGTATACCAGGAGCATGATGTATTTTTTGTTTGTAATAAGAATACACGAAACAGTCAACCTTGACCTGCTGATCCATATTAGCACATGGATTTAACTGGAATATGCAAAACAACTTGACATTTGTAAAATATACTCACTTGTCAAAGTTTGAACGACGATAACCAAAGAAAGGTTACTAGTGGGGTTTCATGTAATAAAAAATATTCTTATAAATCATGGTTTGATATTGTCAATAAATATGCTATCGTTTTTTTTTTTCATTTAATAATCAATGTTAACAAATATAGGGTTTAGAATGGGGTGTAAGTTAGTTATACACCCTCCGGCCGACGGGGTTTCTTATCCAGACACACCTATCCATCGGTGTATAACTATTACTTAAACCATTGTGGCGACAGCCTATTCATTTACCGTGGATTCTTTTTCTAGAATCAACGCTTCCTAAATCTGCCGCTGAAATGGACTCACCAAATTATATTCAATTGTTTCCTTTGTGTGTCTAGTTTCATTAAGTTTGAATTGGCTAATTTACTGATTTCTGTTCACTAATGGAATTAATTTAAAAATTTACCTTTAATTTTTGTAATTTGTATATGCCTTCACTGGGAATCGAACCCTTCCTTGAAATCTGTCATGAATGACTGACATCAACACATCGACGAAACCTCTCGACTACCAATGGGTTACAACTTAGATGTCTATTATATATATATAAATGAACATCGGACACACAGGGGTTGTACCTTTATATATACACAATGGGTAGTCGTATAGTATGAGTTGGTAGCCGCGAGGTTAGCATGCTTTAAATCAACAAGTTAAAAGATAGGGATTTGTCGGTTTAGGTTCGAATCCCTGTATTATCTCTGTTGTCCCAATTCTTTTTTTTCTAATTTTGCATGTTATAGTGGATATTTTTGTAATAATAGCGTGTTTTGCCGTTTATTTTTTGGGTTATTATCGGCTATTTCACATGTTTGAAACAAAAATGATTACATTCTATTTGTCAATTTTTGTTGTATAAATATAGTATGATTTCATCTGTTTTACTACATAATGTTACAAATATTTGTTCGCAAATTCCTATGCTAGAAAATCGTGATGTGCCTAGAGTGCTAGAAATTTCGGTAACATACTTATTATATATACTTTATATATGCTCTTTGGTCGGGTTGTTTTCTCTTTGACACATTCCCCATTTCCATTCTCACTTTTATTAGAAATAATTTCGAATATGTCTTATTTTGTAAAAACAGATAATATACAGATGCCTGGTAATATAAAGATCTTTAAAGGTAGAAGTGTTATATTTGTATTTTGTTAACCAATTAATTGTGATCTGAGAATTATCAATGCATCGTTGGACACGATAACATGGTTATTTAAACTCACTTATAATACCTTCTATTTAAGAAAAGGCTTTAATTTTGAAAAGAAATTAACACAATAGTTTAAGTTATAGATACAATGGATAAGCGTAGATTCATGAAAAACAAACCATTCGCCCTCCGGGCTCATGGTTTCTTTTTCAAGAATCCACGCTTATCCATTGTATCTATATAACAGAACACCTCGGGAAAAAATAAAGGTACGGAACGAAGTACCCTTAAAAGAAAGTGACTATTCGTCATCGCTAGTAGACTATTCGAAACATTTTGTGTCTAATATCGAATAAGATCAGTTAAATGAAACATCGAAAGTTTCAAATAAGGATCAGTTAAACTTTAAAATACCGGTACATGTACAAGGAAATACCGAAGAAATAAAACCATGCAATGAGGATATTTTTGTTGGTGTAACACCAAGATAGCACATCAACACGATCTGGAATTTTACAGTTTCTTGAAGTGAAAGGTGTCAATACGACGTTCCTACAACTATTTCACGGTAAATACAATTATTCACGTATATCAGCGAAATTAAAACAGAGGAATCCGCCAGCATAATCGAGACCAATGCATTATGGCCTGCTGATGTACGATGTAGGAGGTGGCTGAACAACCACAACTGGCAACACAGATGGAATGAAACCCCATAGAAAGATACAAGTTGAACGCTGCAAGACTATTTAACACTTAAAATGTTGTTCATGTATGTAATGTAAACATTTACCACATGTTTTACTTTGTATGCTTCGATGAGTTTTAACATTTTAGAATGGAATGTAAGAGGTATTATGTCCTCTACCTTATGCCTTGTAAACTTGCTTGAAACTAAAAACTGTAATATTGCAATAATAAGTGAACATAAACTAAAACAAAATTTATTGTCTGATATGAATAGTATAGATATGAGATACAAGAGTATTTCAAAAACTGACAAGTTAAATGATTTATGTAATTGCACACATGGTAAAGGTGGTATTTCTATTTTGTACAAAGCATCTTTACAATTTTTCTGTTGAAGAAATAATAGAAACAAACTCAGATAGAAATGTTGCTATTGAGCTGAAAAACAAAAGTTTTGGTTCAATTTTTATATTCTGTGTATACTTACCTGCTGATGGTTTAATTGATAATTATAGACAAGAATTACAAGCCCTCGATGACTTATACACATATTACATAAACTACGGCAAAGTAATTGTTGTTGGTGATTTCAATGCTAGTTGTATAAACAAAAACCTTCAGATTACAAACATGATGAAATCAAAAGAGCTGTTAAATTTTGTACATAGACACTATATTTTTCATCCATTTACTGACTCATGTAAAACACCACTAAAAGGTCCAAGGTTCACATTCACATTAAAAAATACAATGTTACATTATACAGTCGGAAAGCAAGCCCTTAGAAACGACCGTTGTTGCTACTTTCTTAAGACAACAATGAGACTGATATTAAAACCCGCCATTCTGAAATTGCGTTAATTTCGCGGAAAAAATAATTTGGCGCCAATTTGGAATTTTTTCTTTTTTCTGTTTCTTACTTGCCATTAGGGTCAGAAATGGATTTCTTTCGATTTTTCAAGTATGGTTCTTATTTTCAAAGAAAATAATACTTAAACATGTTATAAATTGTCCGTCTTTTAAAAATAACGTAATGCCTTTGATCGTCGTTTAAGAATTATGCGAAATTGTCTGTTATTTTTTTCTTCTTTTTTTTCCAGATAAACAAAGAATATACAAACTATATAAAAAATTAATAATAAGTATCTCAAAGTTAAAACAAAAATCAAGTCTAACGTTCTATCATCCCTTAGGAAACCCCGTTCGAACTAAATTCCAAACGAAAGACATTTTTTGACATTGTAGTTTTTTTTTATCTTACACATCGATGTCAACTTGCATCTTTACACAATGTACACACATTTAGTGTGTTTGTTTGAAAAAGCAATGGCGAGTTCAGCTGTGAATATTTGACTGGATTAATTATTCTCTTTAAGTCAGTGATTTGTTTGACTTAACTAAAACAAGGTAAGGAAATCGTATACTGTCTTTACACAACCTTAACCAAAACGCATTCATCGTTTATAATATTATAAAAAAATTTGTGATGAAGTAATCCTGCAAAACTGCCAAAGGTAAATGAAAAAGTCTTGTCCTAAATATGAACTTAAAACAATCTCTTTCAGACTAGCATTTTAATCACTCTTATTCAAAGCATGTTCATACTGACATGAAGTGTGACTTACTTATGACTTGTGATCTAAAACATAATATTGTTGACTTAGCACTCATATGATAATCTGCTCTGAAATACTTTTATATAAATATAAAAATGCATAATTGTTAAAAAAAAAATTAAATAGAAGAAGAAAAATATTAGACCCAGTCTTTTTTGTTCTTATCTATTTTCAAGTTCATGATTAGAACCATTAATTTATTGGTTTAGTGTTTTTTTTTATAATTTGAGTCCATTCATTACGACATTAGAATCTGCATGGAATCAGTGAGACAAAATTTATTGTTATATTTAGTTTGTTCATTCAAGAATTGCAAACTAATTTCCTTTTATTTCAAATAATGAAGAATTTACATTCGGAATACTTTCATTATGGTCTCGTTTAAGTTTAAATGAAAAAGGTAGGATCAGGTATCAGTAATGAAAAGGAGTTCCTGTATTTGATCATTTTAATCCTGTCTTGATCCATTATTCATGAATATTTTGGCTACCCCTTGTATGATTAAAATAGAAATTTATTTCTGTGTTGAAATAATTTGGTTACAGCAGTATAAATACTTACCAAAATATAAATATTAAATTAACTCTTGGAATAATAATATTATGGCACATACTGAGAGGGCCTATTTGAGTATTTCACTGACAAGTGAGTGTGAGACTGAGTTCTGAAAAGTGATAAAATGTGTTTCGCTAATTTTTTTGCACATGTCTTTAGTATCAAAATATATTCAATAAAATTATTTTAATAATATCCTCATGTAAATAACAGCATATGGTGCTTAATAGATCTTAATATAATAATAGTTTGATCATGAGAGTGTCAAACAAAGGGACGTAACTCGTAAATTACTATCGGCCCCGCTTCGTCAGAAATATCGACACATCGAAGTGGCACATTTGCGTATTTCAGCGTATTAAGTGGCACAAATTTGACATATCATAGTCAAAGTTATGTTACATAACATAATTTAAATTCACCATAGCTTCCCGAGAAGTTAAGAAAGAAAATTACGATTTTAATTTCCAGTGGCCGATTTTTTTGGTCAACACCTAGACTTTGAAGACACATTTTGAGAGAAAAAATTAGTTTAATCCATAATTGAGTGGATCAATATATTCCTTATATACTCAAGAATGGTCACTTAAAAGCAAATTAGTTTTAATTCATGCAAAAAACTACAAATTCCAAAAAACGAGCTTCACTTTTTTTGGTAAAAAAATGCCCATATATGGTAATCACATGACTTCCATTGTTGCTTTAAGAAATGGGGTCAAACCGGGGTCAGCTTTCCGACTGATATATTGATAGACGAGATGTTAATCAGACAATTACGACGGTATGAAATCCTTTAAGAAGGAACGTTTAGCTCAACGTCTGATCATCTACCAATTATCGCCTGTGTGGAACTAGATGAGAACCCCTATATTAACTTAACAATTTTACAAAACTTCCAGCTTGGCACAAGATCACAGAACATAATATTAAAGACTATAAAGTTAAATTATATGTTCCTTTAGATAGACTAATACGAGAGGCGCAAAAAGATAACATTGACATAAACTTATTTAATCATAGTCTAGTGAATACGCTTATAAATATGGCAAAAGAGACAATTCCGTGTAATACGTATAATCTGCACACAAAACCATTCTGGAATAAAGACGTAAAAAAAGCACACAATAAAGAATGAAAAATGCGTAGATAGAAATAAGAAGATGTGGTATGAGTGCCAATGAGACAACTCTCCATCCAAGTCACAATGTGTAAAAAGTAAACAATTATAGGTCAAAGTACGCCCTTCTATACGGAGCCTTGGCTCACAACGAACAGCAAGCTATAAAGGCCCTTAAAATGACTAGTGTAAAACAATTCAAACAGGATAACCAACGGTCTTATCTATATAAAAAACGAGAAACGAGAAACACTTAAGAACCACATCAACAAACGACAACCACTGAACAATGTAGAGTATGGATGCACGACCTATTTCTTGTGACAATGTCAGCTCTGTTATTAAATAGTTAAAACGTAGAAAAGCGTGTGGCAATGACATGGTTCAAAACAAACACTTTACATATGGTGGGCCGAAAGTTGCGGAATGTTTTTCAATTTTTTTAATATCGTTATAGAAAAACAGCAAGTTCTTAATGACTGGCAGAAAGGACTTGTTGTTCCCTTGTTTAAATGAGGTGATAAACCTTTATTGAGCCCGGACAGCTATCGGCCCGTATGTTTACTATCTGGTGTATTGAAGCATTTTGAAAAGATAGCACTCATCCGCCTACAATCATTTGTCGTAATACCAGGAACGTCTCCGAATCCTCTTCAACATGGATTTCAAAAAGGTCTTGGTTGTCTAACTACGTCCTTTTGTCTCCTCGAAACAATTTACCATAATATAGAACAAAACAGCAAAGTATTTGTAGAGTTTCTAGACAGTAGAAAGGCCTTCGATACAGTGTGGCGTAAAGCACTTAATATGTTTACATTATTCAACCTGGATGTCAAAGGGAAAGCATGGTCCCTGGTTGATGGTATGTATAGTAAAACACAAGTTGCAGTTATTGTGAATCAATGTAAATCAAATAACTTTGTTGTTAAAGAAAGTGTTAGACAAGGAGGGGTATTGTCTGTATTTTTTTTATATTTAGTGTTTATTAATGAATTAATTACTGAATTAGAAAGATATAATATAGTTACTGCAGTCAATAGTATAAAATGTTGTGCACCCTCACTTGCTGACGATATTACATGTATTGCTTCAATACAGAAGCGTTTAAAACACATGATCGATATATGTACAAGATATATAACCTGTGAAATAAAAAAAACGCAAATGATATTTCTTTGGAAAACTTTGTAAAACGAAAAACTCTTGTCTTCCAAAACTAATCTTTTTACGAAGCCTTTTTTCGTGCCTATTAGATGGACGAAACCATATCGGTGTTTATTACATGGACGTAGTAAAGTCACTTCAATGCATCTAAGTCGGAGTTACTGAGCTTAGTTGAAGGTTCTTTTCCTAGACTAATTGTAAAAAATGATTCATCATTACATGCACTTAGTTCAACATAGAAATCGAGAAAAAGGTTTTCTATTTATAAGTCCAGACAAGTGATGTACATATTTGATGTGCACGTACAGCCAAAGCATGCATGTATGAAAACATCAGTGAACCGACGGTCGCAAATTTCACAAGATCTGGAAACGTGGTTTGGAGCGGGAGATATAAGTTTTCCGATAAACCTAGCAGTGCGAATTTCGGAGCTGTTCGAAAGGAATTTCCACACATGAGCCGCAGATACGGGTTTATGTATATATTTGAATCTCTCGAAGTCATCAATTTATTCACACATTTTAACGTTTTGTTAAGGTATTACCCCTTTTCAGCATTACATTAAGTTGCCAGAGTGACCTTTCCGTATAAAATAAAAAGATAAAAATAATCAAATTGAATACGATTTTGTTTCATTGTTTTATTTGTTTTAATTGTCAAGTACACAAATTTCTATTTTTTTTTTTTATTAAAATTTTAAGCTACACATTTCTCTATTCTAGAGAATGATATACAATAAGGTGATGTGGTATTGTTGCCACGTAGACAACTATCTACCAGAGACCAAATGACGTAAATGTTTGCAAGTATAGGTCACCGTATGGCCCCCAACAAGAAGCAAAACTCTTCCCGCATAAAAGCTATGAAAGGCCCCGACATGAAAAGTATATTTTAAATAAATTTCAAATGAACGAAAATTTTGAACAAAGATTGATGTAGAGTAAAAAATCTGATTCGGATGTGATTTGATTGCAGTGCTTTTTTTATTAATTTATTTTGATCACTTAGCAGATTTTCCTTGTTCAACAAAATAGTAAGAAATGGGGGGACAACGATTAAACTGAATCAATCACTACTATGAAATAATGCAAATTTATGATAATAATATGAATAATGATCGTGTTGTTTTGCTGGATCCTCGTCGATATATTGCTGAATAAATTGTTATTATTTTATTGTTTAAAAAATCATTTCAGTATTATCAAACAAACTCATACAGGATTAGCTGTTCCTTTTGAGATGGTCCCCACTATAGACTGTAGTGGTATTTGTATTTAACATCAGCGTCAAAATCGTATTGACTTTCCTAACACGTCTAGTAGAGCTTTCTTACATTTTGACGAAAGGTACAAACGAACGCAAGGGGAGCATGTATTACTACGGAAGCCTTTTAGGGCCATGCCAATTTACTTTTTACAATTTGTTATAACAGATTATTAATTTGATATAACAGATTATTAATTTGATATAACAGATTATCAATTTGATATAACAAATTATCAATTTGATATAACAAATTATCAATTTGTTATAACAAATTATCAATTTGATATAACAAATTGTGACAATTTGATATAACAAATTAATAATTTGATATAACAAATTAATGATTTGATATAACAAATTAATCATTTGATTTAACAAATTATTAATTTGATTAAACAAATTATTAATTTGATTTAACAAATTTTAACAATAACGATCGTTTATTGACTAGTTTCATGTCAGGGAGAGAAGAGGTGAGAAGTCCAGAGCTAACCGATACAACGTAAGTATATATGTAGGAAGGTGAGAATAATTCATAGTTACCATGGAAACCAGAAATCCTTAATTTTCAGTGTGTTTTTCTTCATATTTTGAAAAAAAGAAACATTGACCAAGTCACACTGAATGTGATGGTTAAATGTTTAGTTTTATGATCCCGCTCCTACCACCTTGATTTACTCCTTTTCAAGCTTTTCCCTTTATCAATTTAAACGATATACATGACTTTTTGTACTCTTTTTGTCCTTTAGAAACCAGGAGAATAAAAAAAAAGACTCTCCGTTCGTTTTTTGGATTGTCATGCAAATTTGTTTCCGATAGAAGCATAACTTATTTTAGTCTCCATGGATTTGACGTAAGCTTTTACAGTTGAGGGCTTTATTTATAAGGAAGAAGCAGTTTCATTTTGGGGTTAGAAGGTTAAATGTGGAGGACAACGGTTGATTTGAAAGGCAGGGATGGCTGAAGCAGTTCTTTTGTTTAATAGAATATTTTGCTGTCTTGCGTCGTACGCTTCGAAAATTTCCATCAAAGATTTCACGGCTTCCACAAATGGAAAGGGTTTGAAATTTTCTTTTAATATGACGTGCTGGATGTTTTAACTCGCAATCAAGGCAATCGGTTACATAGGGAAAATATTTTTCATTGTATGCATTGAAATCAAGACTTTTCTACGACCCCGTGTAGACGTGCATATCTAGGCCCTTAAGTCTTCTGTAGGATTTTGGTTACATATTTTAAATTCAAATGAAAATGAGTCTTTATTATATAATGTTTATAAAGTTAACAAGCAGTTAAATGATGGATTTGCTTCAAAAATTAAAATGCTACTATCAAAATTGAATTTCACTCATGTTTGAGAAAATCAATGCACCTTTTCTAAAAAACGATTACTTTTAGCCCTCGTGAAGAAGCTCAATGAAAATTACATTATATTTTGGAAAAATTGTCTCTTTAATGATGATAATTCAATAAATGGAAATAAACTAAGAACCTACAGAAAATTTAAAGTAAAGTATGAACTAGAAAAGTACCTTTTATTGAATTTAGATAAATATGTTACACAAAATTATGCTAAAATAAGAAAAAGTAATAGTATACTGGCTGTTGAACGCGGTAGATACAACAAAACAGCCTTGGAAAAAAGAATATGTCCTTTTTTGCCATAAAGAGGTGGAAGATGAATACCATTTTATCATAACATGTACATAAATTAATAAAACTAGGATCAAAATGTTTAATGAAATTTCTAGTATTGTCCCCAGTTTTAATTCAATGAGTAAAGAAAACTAATTTGATTTTATATTTTCTTGTGAAGAATGTGATATTTTACTTATCATTGTTAACAATATAAGTGAAATGTATAATGAGAGAAACAATTATAATGTCAATATATGAACTGTGTGTATTTGGTCGCTTAACTTATAATGTTATATATAATCATAATATTTGAATTAATAATTTTATAGAGGAGGCATGCTGTCAAAAATAGTATAATACTTAATATTAATAATCTTTATTTTTTTTTTTCAATGCTACATGTTTGTATTGTTTAATGTCTATCGTTTTGTCATTAATATGCCTGTCTGTCTGTCTGTCTGTTTGTTTGTTTTGTTTTGGTTTTGTATTGGTTTGTTTATTTAGTAACAATCCTATTGTTTGGATTTTAAACTAATAAAATTCTTATGTAACGTACGATATAACACTTTGAAGTTTCCAGAATACTATTTAAGGGCTTTGTCTTTGATCCTGTCGGTTCTCTTTGTATGGGTAAGTTGTGAGCGTGAGAAAAAAGTTGAAAAGTCTGAAGTTTTCTAAAACGTACAATGTAATCAGAACAGATGTTGCAAGGGCTTCAGCCGGGTATATATAAAAGGGATATTTTTTATTCAAATGTTATTACGTACGCAAAATGGAGCCAAATGAGAAAGATAAGGAAATGTAAGTAGTACGATTATACATGTTCTTAGATCATCTTGTGACACGTCTTTGTCCAAAGTCGTGTTCTCGAAGCTCTCTTAACTCAGGATATATCGCAATTTTCATTCTAACTTTAGGACACCTTAATATGTGTCTTGAGACCAACCTATCTTGATCCTAACTTAATAAAGTTTGGATCTCGCTTTTTGTTCATTATTTACGTGAAGATGAACATGAAATGAAATGCACAATCGGTTATCAACTCGTATTTAAAGAAATTGTGCATGATTTTAAACTTTGATCTTCGTGTTTCACGATTCGATGACACTACAAATTCAATTCTCATTCCAAAACTTATTGTTTTCCAGTTTAAATTACAATCCTTTTTGTTATAATTTTATAATTAAATATGACACCATGCATTTAATTCAAAACATGTAAACGTAATTATAAAATTCGTAAACAATTTTATTAATTGGTTTCGTCATTAATAAATGTTTAATCAAAGAATTATTTTCAAAATGAACGATTTAAACATTTCGCACATAAGATGATTATGTTTAGGACATACTAACAATTTAAGATGCGTCTTATATAGCTTCGAGACACAACTTAACAATGTCCCAAGGCGTCTGAGATAGCTCCAATACACAACTTAAGAATGTCCAAAGATGATCCTAAGTCCATCCTAAAATTGGTCTTCGGATGAGTCTTATTTAGAAAGCCGGTAAAGTCTTCAATAATACATCCACATAGATCTGTACTTAGATAGTTTGGGCTTTATCTTTCATGGTAATTTTGGCATTTTTGAATAATTATGCTCTTCAACGTTTGGGATTGTATTTTTTAGTTCAACATTGTAGACCTTGAGCACAACTGACGAGTCACAACATCTAGTGCATCAAAATTGGTATCACAAAAATGTTTTTGGCAACTTTATTTGTAAAATGTCGCCCAATACTTCAACTTGTTACATAGTTTCTTGTCTCGCCAGCGATTTGTGTTGAAGAAAGCGAAACTTTGGGATATTGATCCGGCGGCAGCGTCGGCATTAGCTCTTGACTTAAAAGCTTTATTTTTCATACTTTGTATATAGATGCCTCATGCGACGAAGTGTCCGTCTGTCCATGGTTCTGCGACTACTTGAAAAATTCACAATTTTGCAATATTAATAAGAATATGTGGTATGAGTGCCATTGAGAGCAATTCTCCATCCAAGCCAGAATGAAGTAAAAGTTAGCAATTATAAATTACAGAACGGCCTTAAACACAGAGCCGTGGTTCTCAGTACCGAACAGCAAGATATAAAGGTTCCCAAAATGACCATTGCAAAACAATTTAAACGGAAAAACCAAACGTATAATCTATATACTAAACCAGAAGCACATATAAACAACACTCACAAACGACAATCACTATACAACAGGTTCCTGACATAGTAGTATAAAATATGCAGCGGGTTTAAGCTGTTTAATAGGCTCGCCAACCTTCACCCTAAACCGAGACAGTACACTGTAAAATTGGTGTTTAGATCTTAAACACATTTCTAAGCACATCTTTTGTGCGCTTTTTTTACATGTTTAAATGTAAACGTGTCTCAGTACAATGTGTTTAGGATTGTGTTTAGAATCGTGTTTGGCTTAGAAATATGTGTTTAATTTTTAAACACTTTCATTTTAAACACATTAAAAATGTTTAAATTCAAGTCATGTTTAGATATTATGTGCTTACTGAGAAATGTATTCAGAAATTAAACACAATCCTAAACACGTTTAGATCTAAACATGTAACACAAGTGTTTAATTTCTAAGCACAACTTTTACAGTGTAGTTAAACATAACATAAAAAGACACACTATAAAATATTACCTCGATCAAAGATTTAAATAAAAACAACACTAAACGAATAAGTATGATCCGCGACACAATTTAATATTTAAGAGTTGAATGCTTCTTTATGTAAATTTATTGGGATGTAAAAGCGATGACCGAAGTACATTTTGTCTAAAAATGTGCGCACGGTCAACGCTATTACAACCCTATGCAATTACAAAAAGAAGCATTATATACTTCTAATTACATTTTTTTAGCTAGGATCAGGAAAACACGATTTATATCCAGTTTCTCTTTTATTTTCATGTGCACTTTTTTGTGAGAGCTCGTGTCATCATGAATGTTACATTTCATTGTGTAATGAATGTTAATTTCAGAAGGACGCGAGATTGCTGTTAGAAAATAAAAATTAGGTATCATAATGAAACATACATGCAATGCAATTATATACAAAACGAGGGCAAAAACACATATGAACTACAACAATCACCTGAGCAACATGCTGCCTACTTGGGACAGGTGCATATAAAATGTAATATATTTAGTATCCCCTTGGACAGTTAATTTCGCTTGACCTCGACCTAATTTCACGGATCAGTGAACAAGGTTAAGCTTTCGTGGTCAAATGAAAATCTCCGATATTATAAGCAGTAGGTGCACCAAATAATTGCATAAACCAAAAGGGTCGCATTCTTAAGTGCTATTGGACTGAAAATATATAATTATGCTTTGATTTCGTAGTATTTCAAATACTACGAAATCAAAGCATAATAAATTTCATTTCTTCATTTTCCATTCCGTTTCGTTTCGTTATATTTTGTTTCGTTTCGTTATTTTTCGTTACGATTTTGTTTCTCACTTTATGAGTACTTTATTTTGAAATGTGCCAAACTCCTATCTGTATGGGTTGCTTGTGAAAACGGAAATATAATTTCTTTTCTGTTAATTTTTAAGCAAACAGAAATGTCCAGCTTAAATATTTCTTGTCTTCAGCATAGATGCTTCATGATATGATCCTGTTATGAGCCCCCCTATAAATCCCTCCCCCTTATCATAAATCCCATTTTTTTCCCCAATATATACCACTTATTAGTATCATGTATATACCAATACACCATATTTTTAAACACCAAAAATCAAAAAATCAAATCATTATAGAGCTTACCTATGTTAAAACAAGGACACATTAAATATCAAGTTCGTTGTTTCGGTGCAATGCATTTTTAACTGTTAGGAAACCTATGTATTGCCATTCAATACTCTCCGAATACTTGTCTTAGTTGTTTTGTTGCTGTGAAAAAAAAACCCTTATGAGTTATGCGGTACTTTTGGTATATATTGGATGCTTGCAAAGTCTACATAATTACATTCGTCAGACATGTTTCACCTGACCTCAACCTCATTCATTTCATGGATCAGTGATACTCGTTTTTGTGGTCAAGTCCGTATATCAAGTACTAAAAGCAATATATCACTTATATTTGGTGTGTGGAATGACTAAAAGGTGTACATGTTTGACTGGCAGGGTTGACTGAACTTGACCTCATGTTCATGGTTCGGTTGTCAATTTTTTGTGGTCTGGTCTGGTTCTCAGAAAAAATAGCTGCTTTTAGTGTATGAAAAGAACGTAAGGTGTTGAGTCCGTCTGACTGGTTACCATCTGACCTTGACCATTTTTTGTTTTTCATTTATTGGACACTAAGATTTTACTAATTGGGCTTTATTTGATACTCTAAGCCAAAGGGCTACTATATTTGGTATAAATCATGGAATGGTTGTTAGGTAGACAAGTCTGTCTGGCAGCTTTTTATTGTGTTGTCCATTATCAAGCCTCATCCAACTTCTTGAAACAAGCTCTTTGATTACTTATATAAGAATGAGTTTTAGTGGATCGAATCAGTCAACCAAATGGTTTACCCTGGTTTCTATTTCAATGTTGACATTTCTTTCCTTTAAATAGGATAGTACACCTTGTTTATTATGGCATGGTATTGGTTGCAAAAAATTGATATTTTTCATTTAAATGCAATATTTCTTATTTAATTGGTATATTTCTTCATTTAAATGCAATATTTTTTTATTTGAATGGTATATTTTTTCATTTAAATGCAATATTTTTTATTCAAATGGTATAATTTTTCATTCAAATGGTTTAATTTTTCATTCAAATGGTATAATCTTCATTTAAATGCAATAGTTTTTATTCAATTTGGTATAAAAGGTCATTTGAATGAAATATTTTTTATTCAATTGGTATAGTAGTTTTTTTATATCTATATGCAATAATTGCATTATGGGAAATTCTTTGACGTCATAAGGTCAAATTTGCAACAACGTTTGTGATTGGTCGGAAATTGTTTAGATTTCTCCCCTTTCTTTCTAAACATGGGTGACCAAGAATTAAAAAACGCGTCAGAATATCGCCCCTCTAACTAAATCTAACGTTCGTGCGAGTCCTGCACTGGCTGTTAAAATCTTGTGGTCATAAATAGTATTTCTATTGTAAAATTTCGATGGTTAAAACGTTCGGTCCACTTTTCAAAAACCGTTTCATTGAATATGGATTTATATGCAAGTATATCGTTTTTTTTAAATAGATTAGACACCGTTGGTTTTCCCGTTTGAATGGTTTTACACTACTAATTTTTTGGGGGCCCTTTATAGCTTGCTTTTCGGTTTGAGCCAAGGCTCCGTGTTGAAGACCGTACGTTTACCTTTAATGGTTTACATTTACAAATTATGACTTGAATGGAGAGTTGTCTCATCGGCACTCATACCACATCTTCTTATATCTATATACAACGTTAACCAGACGTTTCTCAGACTGTTTTCTTTTTTTAATAAATCCTTTGCCGCGCGTTGTGTACTGATTGATAACTCAGTCTGGGAGAACAAGATTTACTTCAGTACCAGTTGTAATTAGGTTTGAGCAAACTTCCAGCAGAGACATATATACACAGAGATTGGCAACTGTAACAGTGGTCAGCGAAATCCAATTAAAAAAAAATGTTTATGCAAATATTTTCTGCAATAAATTGAAAAGGCTCAGCTGCTATGACTATTCAGAAATGTGAGGTACATGTATATGTCAATGAGACAACAACCCAACGACAAAAATATTCTTTGCACATCTATGAATGTTTAAGAATTCTTGTGGAGGTCAAAAGCACATAACGTGTACTTATATATTGGTGACCTGGTACATGTATGTACCTATTGATGCATTCCGTCTTAAACATAAGTTGTGTGAAGAGACCAAGCAGTTTATATGCTTATAAAAAAACTGATATTAAAATGAATGCCTGTATAACAAATTCCGGGAATGAGACACTATTTTATTTAAACCAGATGAGATATTAGTGGTAAAGGTTTAAACAGAAGCAAGAGATGTCAAGGGGCAATACAAAAAGTACAAGGTCATGTAACACAGATGAAAAAATGACAAATGAAAAGAAAATAACAGCCCACATAGCACTGCACCGAAACATAAACCCACAAAAGATCAGATAAAACTTGTCTACAATTTTAAATGTTTCTAATTTCAAACTCGAGTTTCACGTACTACCCAATAGGAAAGAGTAAAGATAAGGATGTTGCAGTACTTCTGTGGTCTATGAAACAGAACATTAAAATTCTATAGTTCAGCAGAGCATTTTACTGTACTTATGATATACATTGTTTTTAATCAGGGTCTGTGATATTAAGTCTATAAAAAACTACAAATAATGACAGATTCATATTCAATATTTCATGACAGCAAAAATAGTGATTTCGACAACACTGTACATAATGTACGTTCATTTAGGAAATTCATACAAAGATTCCACAAATAATGTAATTGTAGGTCAATCAAAAATTAATCATTTAAATCAGTTTTCCACGAGACAAAATTCTACTGGCTACATATTTTTTTTATATAAAAAAGTTGCTTTCTGATTTCTTTTTTTGACATGTTAAATGACTATTTTTGTTCCTGATTGAATACTATAGTAGAATGTAGGACAGTAAGTCACAGGACAAAAAGTCACGGACGAAAAGTCACAGGACAAAAAGTCACAATTCAGTTTTGAGATTATTTTTCTCTGAACAAGAAAACACTAATTTTAAAAATAATTTTTTGATTTTTTATTGAACTATAATATATGAAGCAACTTTGTAATTAAAATTTATTCAATAAATATCAATGATGATCAAATAATTGTTATGATAACTAAATGTCAAAGTGGTTTGGCACTTAAATGGCTTCATGGTGCCAAGAAATATATTATTTGCATGATTAAAATTTAATAATTTTTCATTTATCAAGGCTTATGAACAATTTCCTGAACTTAAAAATGAATAAATGTAAAAAAAGATATTATTTGAAGATCTTTCTCTTATATATTCAAACAATTGTCAATAAATTATTTGTGACTTTTTGTCCTATCCAATTTGTGACTTTATGTCCTGTGACTTTTTTTACTGTGACTTTCTATCCGTTTACCCTATTCATAGTATAGCCCAGTGTTTCTGTTAAAATAAAGTTCTGGTCATGGTTAAAATAATGTCAGAATTTGTTTAGTTGTAAAAACAATTACCAAGTAATAATCCACTTAGAACTTCACCTCCGGCAAAATTCAGGTGATCGGAGGGCAATAAATTGCGTAATCGCACACCTGTGAATCCACAGTCTCAACTCTAAGGAAATAATGACCGGAAAATCAGACACACATAATTTCACTGTGTAATTTAGAAGCAAACTTTAGCAAAGAAATGTTTCTTGTAATATCATGATCATTCACAATTTACCAGATTTTACTATTTAAATTAAAAGAAATACCGAAAAAAAGAAAAAAATATTTTCTCAATCAAATACATTTAAAAAAATACAACTATTTCAAGTAGTTTTTAGAAAAAGAATTTATTTGATCTGAAATAAGTTTTCCTATTACTTTTCTTGATTAGCTATCGAGGTTATTCATCCCTGACTTGTCTACATGTTGTAGAATAATTATCGACGAGAATCTCATTCCGGTCCGCGTTTTTTAACATGATTTCACGGAGTTGCCAATCTCTGTGTATATATGTCTCTGCTTCCAGTAATTGAAAATACTCTTATGTCGGTGCTTTGTGTCTATTGTCTTAATGTTAGTTTTTTTTGTGTGTCTCGTACCGATCTTTTGAGTTAATTTGCTGATTTGTGCAGGTTATTATTTTATTGTACTGTTACACCACTGTCCCAGCTTCGGGATGGGTTGCTCACAAACATGTTGTTGTACTGTTACACCGCTGTCCCAGATTAGGGGGAGGATTGGGATCCCGCTAACATGTTTAACCCCGCCACATTCTGTATGTATGTGCTTGTCCCAAGTCAGGAGCCTGTAATTCAATGGTTGCCGTTTGTTGCTTTGTTATACATATTTGTGTTTCGTTCATTTTTTTGTACATGTATTTAATTCGGCCGTTAGTTTTCTCGATTGAATTGTTTTACATTTTTGATTTCGGGGCCTTTTATAGCTGACTATGCGGTGTAGGCTTTGCTTATTGTCGAAGGCCGTACGGTGACTTATAGCTGTTGATTTCTGTGTCATTTGATCTCTTGTGGAGAGTTGTCTCATTTGCAATCATACCACATCTTCGTTTTTATATCCACCCTGCCATATTCTTTTTTTGCCTGTCCCAGGGATGGAGCCTGTAGTTTAGTGGTTGTCGTTGGTTCCTGTCTCGACTCATATTTGATATTTTGTAAATTGTTTTGTTATGTATAATTAGGCTGTTAGTTTTTCGTTTGAATTGTTCACACTTTTCATGTCGGGCCTTTTATAGACGACTTTACAGTATCAGGTTTTTGTCATTGTTGAAGGCCTTACGATTGTCTACAAAAAGCATTTGTCTACATGACGGCAAAAAGCTCTACAGAGCTTACGTTTGTAGTATTTCATGTAACCCGACTTAAAATATTTTTTTCTTATCTTATCTTAATATCTTATCTATAATTGCTTACATCCACTTCATATTTGAACTCCGGTGGATAGTTGCCTTATTAGCAATCATATTCCATCTCTTCATTTTTATATTATATACGTGACTTCTAAACTCGTGTTTTCCTGAACCAGCATGAAATAATTTTCACTGGGCGTTAAAATTAGCAACAAACAATCAATCAATTTAAACTTGTGTTAAATAAGAGGAAAACCATTTGATATTTATTTATTTGTTGGGGTGGGGGACAGAAGGATTTCATATATGAATATGGTTGCCTGGTAAGAGCTGAAAAATAGGCATGATTAGCGACAGATTGAAATGAATAATAATGCCCTCTCTTCCCTTCCCCATCCTTCATCTATAAATTTAAACTGACCACCACGGAATAGCCCAATAGTGTTGAAAGTAACGTTAAACACCAATCAATCAAAGTCCCTTCCCTAGAATATCAAGTAATCGTCCCTTAACTGTTATTGTCAGTGTAGTTCTTATATTTATCCAGTTTATCGTCGTACAGGGATGTCCTACTAAGGCTGTCATACCATAAAAACGTTTATAAAACAGCTCACATTCTAATATATCTGCATTCATAAATTTATTAATTTCATTTAGACTAAACGACGCCATGTTTGTTATGTGCCTCTGCCGTCAACCTATCAAAAAAGAAGAGGTGGAAGATAGCCAGAAGATCTTCCCAATGCAAAAAAAAAAAACAGAAATGGACTTCTTCTGGCTCACTTCCGAAGAACAAAAAAAAAAAGGTGCCCTATTGATATGTTTTAAAAACGCCTTGCCCCTACCTTTTTTTCCAAAAAAAATGGCATTATTAAATATATAAACATATATATGATCATCAAAATTAAAATGCTATTGTATTTTTATAAGACCTACTTTATTACATGACCTGGGACTAATGACATCTATCTATAAGTCCTAGCATACATTAATTATTATAATATGAATATGTTTCTTGTTTTAATAACCACATATGATGCTATGCATGAGTCACCATTTATCAGGACATGAATTGGGTTTACATAGAGAGGATAAGGGACGACATCAGAAAATCAATGAAGGATAAAAAACTTAATTCAAATAGTTTTTTGGGGGGGGTCAAAATTGCTGCAAGTTTTGTTCAATTAACATCGATTTTATATATATCCTTATTGGTCAATCAATTTTTCCCAAATTAAGTTAAGAGGGGGGGGGGGGGGGGGGGTAGGGGTAGGGGGTCAATGAAAAAAACTATATGAATTAAGTTTTTTTTATCCTACATTGAACTTTTGATGTCGTCCTTAATGTGCAAAAAAATAGATAAGGGGCGGTACCAAACCTATAGATAACATAATAAAGAAATGATGAAATATACAGAATACGTTGATTGCCTTTTAGTTGCATTATGTCCAGTGGCAAATATGTCACGTATGTTTAGGACAAATATAATAGAGATCAAAGGATAAAGAATAGAGTGAAATGGTAAAAACTAAAAGATATAGAATTATAGAAACGATCTTTGATCTGAAACCCCTACCCTCACACACACACACCATAACCATTACTGCCAATACTCGCATATAAACATCTCTATACAAATATCTAAATTTAAACCTACTCCCCCCCCCTCTCTAGACACCGAGGTTTTTGATCCGCCCCTGTTAAATGTGTCTAATTATTTACATTTTGTACGTGTCTAGATAATAGCTAAACGTACAATCATATAATTTGTTGGATACCTAATTATATTATATAATGTGTCACAAAATAAACTTGTATACCCCCCCTTCCCAATGCAGTATTGAAAAGTAAATCATTTAAAAGTCCTGAAGGTAAAATATGAAGCTTAGAAATGGAAAAATATTAAATACTAAACTCGTTCAAAGGGTATCTACACGTCTCAATCTTCAAAATCACTTATCTAAAAATACTACCATCGCTAACATTTTTAACAATAAAAATCGTGGTTACCCTTCTATCGATAAGTGTCATGCCAAAAAATGACTTACATGTCCCCGTCTTTCCACCAACAATACGGTAAGGTCTACGTTTAATGGTCGCACATTTTCTTTAAATTTTGAAACTGATATAACTTGAAAAACAAACAGTATTATTTATTTACTCACATGAAACAAACCGGGATGCGGTATTCAGTACGTAGGTGAAACTGGACGATATTTATCTAAACGCACGCAAGAACACCTGTATCGTTTTAAAAGACCCAATAAATTCAAAAGTATCATTTATCAACATCTTAAAAAGCACAATCATCCTATTAAATATTTAACAGTTCAACCTTTAGAAGTAGTAAATAAGCAGCCTGGTGAATCTCATTCAAAGTTTGTACGATCGCGGAAAATAATTGAATTAAATTGGATTAAAAAATTACAGACAGTGTACCCTCTCGGTCTTAATGATAATATCATGGGAATTGGTAATATATCAAGAACCGATTATGTTAACATTTTGAATATAGTTTCTAAAACTGTTCGTAAAAACCGTTCTCAAGGGCGTAGAAAAAATTGCAATCAAAGAAAATTTCGGACCAACCATACAAATATTTCGGACCTAATTTCTATTTCAAAAAACAACGGCAGGCATTAACTATTAACCAAGCTCTGTTCTTTACCTATAAATAAATTAAATAAAATTTTAGAGGATTGCAACACAATTTCATATTGCAGTCCTAAGTATGAGATCGTTCAAATTATAATGGCATATTGTTATTCTAAACTGTTTCCCAAAATTGATCGCCCTGAAGATCATAAAAAACATTTTATTAAAATAAAGTATGTCAATAAAGGTTTTGATTTTGTAAATATTGCCGGTATTTTTAACGACCATTCTGTTAAAGAACAAATTCCTGGATATTTTGATAATACTGAACTCCCTCTTATTTGTTATATTTACAAGAAATCTACCCGAAAATTTGTGTTTAATATAGCCAAGTCTGTAAAGATGTAAATATCAGTGAAAATACACCTCCGTCATGTAATTGTAGTAATTCCGAATACACTTATGGCCCCATTTCCCATGTTATAACAGGAGACCTCAGCAACATCGTTCGCGACCGAGAGTTAAAATCATTCCTCAGTAAAGGACCTAAATATCGTCCCACCGTCAATTATTAATTGGAATGAGTGTCGTAATATCATCCACGACTCACTTCGTGCTTACTGTTTGAAATGGATAAAACGGGAAAAAGCTGACAAAAAATCTTTGGACTCTTTTTTTAATTCAGTAATGAAGATAGTTGATATACGTATACAACATTTTAAAGAACATTTTACTCTTAACAACAACCATAAAAATCCTATCTCTCGTATCAAACATAAACTAAAAGAACTAGCCAAGGAATTTGTTCTTGTCCCGGCTGATAAAGCTGCTAATAATATCATTATAGTTTGACGTAAATTTTACATTGAGGTTCTGCAAAAGGAAATCACGAATTCACCAACATTCCAACTGACTTCATTTTCAGAAATCGATATCTGTAACAAACATAATCTATTAGCTACTTCTTTACAAGCAGAACCAAATACAATGAAAGTCCCAACTATGTACTGGCTTCCGAAGCTACACAAATCACCTTACAAATATAGATTTATTTCGTCTTCAAGTCATTGTCCCACTACTAAATTGTCTATTCTACTTACTAGTACACTTGGTACAATCAAAAACCTGATAATAAATTGTTCAAATAAGGCATTTGAAAATAGTGGAATTAACTACTTTTGGAGTGTCAAAAACTCGTTGGAAGTACTTGATAAATTGCATGCATATATTGGTGATTTTGAATCTGTTCAAAGTTTTGATTTTTCTACCCTATATACCACTTTGCCTCATATTCTTATTAAGAAAAAATTCACACACCTAATTAAATGGGCATTTAAAAAGTCGGAATGCGAATACATATGTTCAAACTCTTTTAGGTCATTTTTTAGTAGCAACAAACAAAAGAGCTATGTCAATTGGACATGCTTTGATACTTTATCTGCCCTTGAATTTTTACTTGATAACATTTTTGTTCGCTTTGGAGATTCCGTATATCGTCAAGTTATCGGAATTCCAATGTGGACTAACTGTGCACCACTTATTGCGGACCTGTTTTTGTATTGTTATGAATTACAATTTATGACTAAAATCAGCAAAGACCCATCGAAACAACATCTGATACAAAAATTTAACAATACTTTTAGATATTTGGATGATATATTGGCTCTCAATAATGACAACTTCAGTATGTATACTAAAGAAATTTATCCTGTTGAACTTACTTTAAATAAAGCTAATACTAACAATGACCACTGTCCTTTCCTCGATCTTGATATCTATATCATTAACGGGAAGCTTAATACAAACATTTATGATAAAAGAGATGATTTTTCATTTCCTATCGTTAATTATCCTTATTAGATGGTGACGTTCCCTTGTCACCTTCTTATGGTGTTTATATATCTCAACTTGTACGATTCGCTGGTGTATGTAACAACGTATTAGATTTTAGCGAGAGAAATTTATATATTATTGAAAAATTATTACACCAGGGTTTTCGATATCATAAACTAGTCAAAACATTTACTAAATTTTATCTTCGGTATAAGGACATCATTCGTAAATATAACTCAACATGCAGACATCTTATACGTTCGAGTATTTCACATCCAATCTTTTATGGTAATATTCTTTACAAAGCACAAAAATGCCAGTATTCACCTCAAAAGCTAACAAAACCTTTAAACAGACTTATTAAGAAGGGATATAGTTACGATACTGTTGTCAGGTCATTAAAGATTGCATATTTTGGCTTTAATATTGATTCACTTATAGGGTCTTTGCATCGGAATTAAACATATTTATTCTAAAACCAGTCCTTGGCATGACACGGGTTGTGTTCTTCTCATATATTTTATGACGGTATAATACTAAACCCCTAACAGGAGGGATTGTGCCTGATATTCATATGAAGAAGACATAATCTTTCAATCAGTTTAATTGAGGTCTGGAGCTGGCATGTCAGTAACTGCTAGTAGTCTGTTGTTATTTATGTATTATTGTCATTTTGTTTATTTTCTTTTGTTTCCTATTCTGACATCGGACTCGGACTTCTCTTAAACTGAGTTTTACTGTGCGTACTGTTGTACGTTTGTTTTTACTACATTGGCTAGAGGTATAGGGGGAGGGTTGGGATCTCAAAAAACATGTTTAACCCCGCCGCATTTTTGCGCCTGTCCCAAGTCAGGAGCCTCTGGCCTTTGTTAGTCTTGTATCATTTTTAATTTTAGTTTCTTGTGTATAATTTGGAGTTTAGTATGACGTCCATTATCACTGAACTAGTATACATATTTGTTTAGGGGCCAGATGAAGGACGCCTCCGGGTGTGGGAGTTTCTCGCTGCATTGAAGACCCATTGGTGGCCTTCGGCTGTTGTCTGCTCTATGGTCGGGTTGTTGTCTCTTTGACACATTCCCCATTTCCATTCTCAATTTTATTTGAAATATGCCCTGCATACTTATTTATGCAAAGACAAATAGTAATTATTGAACTACTGTGGGGCTTGAAAAAAAATCTATTTAAGGGATTCGGAGACGAGAACAGTAAAAAAAAGCTCAGCAACGAATCCTAAATGTAAAATGATTTGCAGCATAAGACATGAGAGCACATATTATAGATAGTATTAAATATGAAGTTCACGTCTCATATAGTGAATTCCTATGTCATAGGACTATTGTTGTAACATGGGTTAGTAACTGGTTCCAATTTATCCTGAATTGTCTTTATTAAAAAATTAGTTCCGGAGTATAACAGCTTATGTCGCTACTCAGTGTGGGTTTCTGGTTCTGCTGTCATAATTAGGTGATTTTTTTTTCTACATGTAGTAAAAAAGAGGGGGCTTTAATTAAGTTAGTCCAAATAATTGTAACGTCCTGGATGCTTTTTATTCTTTTTTCAAGTGTTCCTTCCTGCAACGTCTCTGAGGATCAAGAAAAGTAAAAAATGATATAGCACTAAAGAACGTCATGATTACATGTATCTGGACTTAGAAGGGGGAGGGGGGCTAGCTATGTATTTTTTTTATTTCAATGTGTAGACTGTAGGAGAGTTTCTTCAGAAAAGGTTTTCATTGGAGGTGTTTTTGCCATGCACGCAGGCATCTGTTTCTATCCATGAACAAGTTGTGTGTCAAATTAATTATTATTGCTTGTCACTCGCATTTTTTGCTCGTCCTGGCCATTATTGGCATTAACAGCCAGTGCACGAACTCGCACGAACGCCAAATTTAGTTAGAGGGGCGATATTCTGACGCGTTTTTTAATTCTTGGTCACTCAAGTTTTGAAAGAAAGGGGAGAAATCCAAACAATTACCGACCAATCACAAACGTTGTTGCAAATTTGACCTTATGACGTCAAAGAATTTCCCATAATGCAATTATTGCATATAAATAAAAAACGACTATACCAATTGAATAAAAAATATTGCATTCAAATGACATTTTATACCAATTGAATAAAAAAAAATTGCATTTGAACGAAAATTATACCATTTGAATGAACAATTATACCATTTGAATGAAAAATTATACCATTTGAATGAAAAATTATACCATTTGAATGAAAAAAATATACCATCTGAATAAAAAATATTGCATTTAAATGAAAAAATATACCATTCAAATAAAAAAATATTGCATTTAAATGAAGAAATATACCAATTAAATAAGAAATATTGCATTTAAATGAAAAATATCAAATTTTTGCAACCAATACCATGCCATAGTTTATGCGTAAACGATATCTTTCAGACAATTACCATTTTCATTATTTCATTTTCATTTATGATCGAACAAACATATTCATATTTCAAACTTTTAAGCCTCAAACCCAAACCTAAATTGTATTGAATTTGGTATTTTTAGGTACATTCTCTGTGCTACGATTCTGGTTCATAATCATAAACTTAATATTTGTCTATAAATTTCTTTGATGAATTTTTCTTTGTATGTGTCGCTTTTAAACATTCATTTATAAATACTATTTGTCATTTCTATTTCATTGCATCTAGAAGTATGGATTCTAACGGTGAAGAAGAGGAATCCTCCAGATCTTTATATAATTTCCTTCAAGGTCGTGAAGTAGATGTGAATAAATTAAAGGAGCAGAAGGTATGGAACTGTATGTGGTGTGATTTAATTATTAAGTATTCTCCTGATTAATTAAAAGCAGAAACAATGCACTGAACTGTTTTTCGCAAAATTTAGCGTTGAAATTTGTTATGATATTTAACAACAAGTGGGCTTTTGTAACTAAAATTTGTAAATTAGAAGTTTTCTCTGTAAGGGTTATCTCCCCAAAAACCGTTTTGCGTGTAATTTGTACTTTCTCACAACAAAAAAAGAGAATGTGAAAAATAATTTTAACAGGCGCATTATTAGACTCCATATATATGAGAATGTTTCCCCATTCTCTATTTTACATGAAGGATAATTATATAGGTGAAACAGTAAAACTGTTAATGATCCGCAATCATTCATGTTTAGCTCACCATGTTAGCTCAAATGGGCCAAGTGAGCTTTAGTGAAACCGTAAAACTGTTAATGATCCGCAATAATTCATATTCAGCTCACCTGGCCCAAATGGGCCAAGTGAGCTTTTCTCATCACTTGGCGTCCGTCGTCTTCGTCGTCCGTTAACTTTTACAAAAATCTTCTTCTCCTCTGAAACTACTTTGCCAATTTTAGTCAAACTTCGCCACAATCATCATTAAGGTTCCTCTGAAACTACTTGGCCAAATTTAGTCAAACTTCGCCACAATCATCATTAACGTATCTAGTTTAAAAAAAAAATGTGTTCGATGACCCTGCCTGCCAACCAACATGACCAACATGGATAAAATTAGAACATATTTTGTCTAGCCTGCGACTTTTGTCGCAGAAAGCTCGACATGGGGATAAAAATCTGGCTATGGCGGCGGTGGTGTAAGGTAACCGTCTATCACAAATCAATTGTCCTTGACCTCATTTTCATGGTTCAATGACTACTTGAAAAAAAGTTAAGATTTTTGTAATGTTAATTTCTCTCTTATTATGAGTAATAGTATAACTATATTTGATATGCGCGTACCTTGTCCGTCACACAGGTTTCACTTGACCTCGACCTCATTTCATGGATTGTAAGGTGTACGTGTTCAACTGGCAGGTGTCATCTGAACTTGACCTCATTTTCATGATTCAGTGGTTATAGTTTAGTTTTTGTGTTTTGTTCTATTTTCCTTATACTGTATGCAATAGGTCTACTATATTTGGTGTATGGAATGATTGTTAGGTGTACATATCCAACTGGCAGGTGTCATCCGACCTTGACCTCATTTTCATCGTTCAATGTTCAAAGTTAAGTTTTTGAGTTTTGGTCCTTTTTCTTATACTATATGCAATAGGTCAACATATTTGGTGTATGAAAATTTTTTATGATGTACATGTCAGTCTCGCAGGTTTTATTTGACCTTGACCTCTTTTTCACGGTTCTTTGCTCAGTTTAAAGTTAATGTGTTTTGGTCTGTTTTTCTTAAACTATAAGCAATACGTCAACTATATTTGATCATACCTAGTGTATAGAATGATTGTTTGGTGTACATGTATTTCTCATTTTCTCATTTGGTTTATATGACCTTGACCTTTTTCTTGGATCATGTGAAGTTTGTGTAATATTTGTAGTAAAGCTTTATATTTAGGACGCAACATAATATCAATGGTTAGTAAAGAAGGCGAGACATTTCAGCATGTGCACTCTTGTTTTTTTTCTCTTCATTTTTGTAAGGCCTTATATGATGTAAATTATAATTGACAAATAGACACTTTAAATCACAAAAATGATCAACAAAGAAAGATCTATTAAAAAGTCAAATTTTGCCGATATAGTTAGTAGACTCTCATTCCCCTTGAACGAGAATTGTGTCCCCTCTTTTATGTTTTGAACAAAAAATATAGTAAATAGATAGAAATTAAACAGACTAAAATATCATTTATGCAAGATCAACAAAATAAAAGATTTTTGTCATAAAGTCTATTCCAATCTACAATGTTGGAGTATCTTTTGTTTGATATGGACCTAGATCGAGCAACATTAGAGCTTCTAGTTAACCTATAAACACACAGTTATCATATTAAATCTTCATTTTTATTTAAGTAATCCCCCCCCCCCCCCTAAAATAAAATATTGAAACAAGTTCATGAAGGAAGATGTAAGAATATTTAAAGGATTAGAGAAAACGGAAGAGGGATCCTTATCTATTTAAAGTACACATATACAAGTCCGTGCCAAATGATTTGTCTATCGAGATATTGGTATTTCCAGGAGCATGCAAGTATAAAAACCGCCTCCCCTTCTTAAAGTAGCCTGGCATGTTCGGTAATCAAATTACTCATTGGAGTCGTATTCATTCTTTCTTCAATAAGTAAATATCAATCTCTAGAATTACCCTCTTTAATCCCGAAGAAACAACCCTCTTACAATGTTGAGAATAGGACATACTTTGTTATTATTGATAATCTATGGTTTTTTTATACAATGGCTTCCTTTTCAACATAAGTGAAACATGCAGGTATATTGGTAAATAAATAAGGAGTATATACCAAAAACTATTAAATATTCTTTGGCATTCACTACTGTTACACGAACCATGGGTAGTATGCTGCTTATATTCCAATCTCTTTTTCCATAGCTGAATAATCATTTCCTTTTTTCAGATAGACTGTAAAGTTATACTGGAAATGGATGACAGAGAATTATCTAAATTTATTCCAAGGTATGGAGATCGTGTGCTTGTTCGCAGTTTTCTTCGAAAACAGAATTCGCCAAAAACAAGAAACCCTAAAAGAAAGTCGAAGGGTTGTATTGTATCATCTTTAAAGCAAACACTTAAAGCAATGAAAAATAAGAACAAAAAAAAAAAGGTAGTTCAGACTCAGAATCGGAAGATACAAGTAATAGATACACTGGTAACCAAAATGCTCTTAAAGGTACTAGACAAGTAAAACTTGTTCTTATGAAGAAAGATAAGACTGGACAGTTCACTAAAATCTGGACACAAAAAGGTGGTGGGCCTAGAAAGTTGCCAATTAACAAGTCTGCCAAGAAAGATGAAATTATAAAACTTGGAAAACAAATCTACTTTGGAAAAGATGGCATTTCTAAACTTGGGTCTGTAGTTGATTTCAATTTTGAAATTAAAAACTTCGAGGTTGAAGTTGTGGGCGACACTCTCAGTGTTGGGGACCTTTACACAGCCATAGGCCTTACGTTATTAACTTTCTACATTTTGCTCACTCCAGTGGAGGAGGAGAGCCTCCCCAAACTATCACTACCAAAAAAATCTGTAAAAATAGATGAGCAGCACGAGAAAGAACAAACTGATGAAAAGGAACAAGATGAAAATGATTTAACACACTCTGTAGGAACAGATATTATAGCAGAAGCCATACTATCCTCGGGGGTTGCTGATTTTGATGGTGGAGATTCTCTCGATAGCATTCCGGACTTTTTTGAGCATGTAGCATTTTTAGAACCAGAGAACATAGATGTCCCAGGTGATTTTAGTTTGCCAGTAGAAGAACCAGTTACTTTGAATGAGGCTTTAACACAAAATCAAGATGGACCTATGGTTTTGGATGATTTTAGGGTTTCCCATCCCTCTCAAATGATGACAGAAACCCAAAAAATAAGAGTACACAGGTCAGACTTACTTAACGATATGATAACAATATTCAAACAACAGTATATAATACAGAGAAATTTAATGTTTGAGTATGTAAATGAAATAGGGTCAGATTTAGATGGTGTGTCTCGAGATGTCTATTCTTCCTTCTGGATTGAATTCCTCAGGTGTTCCTCCGAAGGGGAAGATTGCAGGGTACATGCCTTGAACTCGAGGTGGCAGGCAGACGAATGGATGTCCATAGGGCGTATCAAGGCAAAGGGTTATCAGGACCACCAAATTTTCCCCCTACAACTTTCAAAGGTAACCACCATCGTCATTGCATTTGGGGAAGAAACTGTGACATCAGCAGATTTCTTTAATTCCTTCCTTCACTTTGTTAGCCAAACGGACCGTGACTTAATACAAGCTGCGCTAAAAGACGATCTGAAAGGAGAGGATAAGGATGAGCTTTTAGACCTTTTGGAAAGGTTTCAATGCAGCATCAATCCTTCAAAGGATAACATGAAATCAATTATAGACAAAATTGCTCATAAAGAGTTAATACAAAAACCCAAATATGCGATGGATAATATGGCAATCACATGTAGAGAAACTTTCATGGGTACCTTTTTATCAGTTGATAAGCTGTTAGAAAAATATGTTAATCTTGAACCAAACCCCAAGGACATTTTTAAAACTGCTGAAGGCTAGTCCAATAACGAACGCTGAGAATGCCTCATTACGCTTTTTTCAACAATACGTGAGGGGCCAAAATACTGTGTCACTTAGAAAACTATTGAGATTTCTGACCGGTTCAGAGACTATAACAGTTCCGAAAATAGACATATCTTTTACACAGTTGGAAGGATTTAACAGGAGACCTATTGCACATACTTGTGGACCATCACTAGAGTTACCGTCAACATATTCGAGTTACCCAGAGATTAGAATGGAAATGGACAGCATCCTGTCTGACGACTCCTGCTTTGTAATGAATATTGCTTGAGCATATGATCATATTAACAGTGACATGGGGTTATTTTCCAAGAAATGTGTATCTATTCATATTCTACTGAATTTTTTTTCTTGCGTTCAAACTGATAGCATGATGGATTTTAAAGGACAATAAATGCTATTAATGTCTGAATGTTGTGGCATATTAAAAAAAAAGATAAGCGAATAACTGCTTCTGCACCGATATTTAAGATGCCATAAAGAAAGTAATGAGAAAAAAGGAGAAACTTTTCAGCCTTGATTTTAGTTTAGTGTGTATAAATATGCATATGATCTCTACTGTAGGAAGTAGGACTTATAAATTGATCTGAAAATTCTCGTTATATAATTACGATTTTTATCTTGGGAATTTTATTTTTTTTTCTCAAAATGTGCAAAGTGCACCCTAAGAAAAGTTGCAAAATTGATGTTTATATGTTTGTGCAAGAGAGACACATGTGAAAATTGTTCTTTTTTTTTCTTTTTCATGTGAATTGGGGTTTTTTGTTGTTTCTTGTTTGTTTTTTGTTGTTCTTTTTTTTTTTACCTCACCTGGACAAAAAGTCCACATCATTTTCTATATGTTTGTTGAAATCTATAAATGATTAATGTAAATTAAAAATATGTTTTAATTTCCAAGACAAGATCTTCCTTTAAAGCAGGCGACATTTCATCGAAATCAGACCTACCAGTTTAAAATACAGAGTTATTGTCCCTGACATGCCAAAGGTCCATGTTAGCTTTTGCCATCACTTGATGATTGCCGTTGTCAATAATCTTTTTTTAAATATCGTATTGTATAAAATCACTGTACAGATTTTGATAAAACCTGGCCACTATGACCCATAGAGTATTAAAGATTGATGATAAATGTATTTGCAAATATGTTCATCAATCGGTATGCAAAATATAACCTTTATCAGACTACTTATCACGACCTGAAAAAGTGATCACCAAGAAAATTTATATTTAATTTAGATATTCAGAGTAATTGTAGTGGCTCAGAACATAGGGAGCGGTATTATGCGTTCTTTTTTCGTTGTTTAGGCCCAGTTTATATGTCGGACCTGTGAAATCAAGTTCAATTTCAAGTACAACTGTATGAATATGACAGATATTTACGTGGCAAAAAGAATAGAAAATTATAAGTAGAAAATTATAGTGATAATGATATCAAGTTTTCAAGTTCAGCGGCGACTCGTGGATCAGGTAAGCCTCTGGTTTTAGGATTTTATTAGAGCATTGTTGACACTTTTCAAAAGTGGGATTAGTTACGTGTGTGGCCTGTGCATCAATGATATAATTTGAAACACAACATGAAGCCTTCTTTTATATTTTGTTGAAAGAATATATCTCGTGGCAAGTAGTAATTGTAAAAACAACTTTTGTTATTTTTATAGTTCCTATGTTGCTGTCAGAGATAACGTTGCAGTTATCCAAATTTAAAATGTTAAAATAATAGAAAACATTTTTGTGAAATAAAAATTAAAAAAAAATACATGAACATATATATGTGTTTGAAATGATTTTTGTTTGGTTCTAAAAATAATATCAACGGTCAGGTTTTCAGCACTGGTGACAGAAGAAAATTGTTTCATTCATACATACGAGCTATATCTTTGATTTTCTGGAAATATATTGTTTTTGTCCCATTAGTCATCGAAACATTTGTTTTGCTGTTTTAGCATAGTTATAGTTCAAACATATTTATTTAAAGTGAATTGGGAAACAAGTAATTACAACTTATATTAATTCCTTACAACTTTGCTGGTGCGAGTGTGGCCTTATATTTGAAGGGGACTATTGTCAGGAGTAGCCCCGGTGCCCACGTGCACGTTTGCATCCGCATAAAGGTTGAATGTCAGATTTATATCGGAACAAATATACATGATAGAATCCTCCAATCTTGCATACAGATTCATCGGGGATAGTAGATTAGCACCAAAGCAAAAGTTACATGGTCACTGCGACATACATTTTCCAGTTCATTGACTTATATTAAATAAAATTGAGAATGGAAATGGGGAAAATGTCAAAGAGACAACAACCCGACAAAAGAGAAGACAACAGCTGAAAGCCATGCGCCAATGTGTCTTCAACGCATTGAGAAAATCCCGGTGGTGGTCCTCAGCTGGCCCCTAGCTAATAAAATTGTGTACTAGTTCAGTGAAAATGGACGTCACACTAAACCCCAAATCATATAAATGAACTAGAATTTAAAAAAAAACATACAAGACTAACAAATGCCAGAAGTTTACATCCGAGTTCATTTCTCAGCAACTATAATCGGGTTTGAAAAATTATTTGAGAGGATGTCGAATTTTTTTTCAGTTTTGTTCGATTTTCTCTATTTATTTGTTTCATGGAATGGTTTCGGTAGCATGTCGACGAATTTGATCTATTGTTTTTCGTTTCCCAGATAAAGGGACCCAAATTGACGGTGTCCGAAACTGTAATTTTTTTAATTTTGTCCGATTTCGAACGTTTCAATTGATTCCTCATGGAAATTCCTGTCAGTGACTGTCAATTAGATTTCCATACCTCTAACGGCTTCTGACCTAAAAGTTATCAAAGAGGCCAAAAAGTTGGTATTTAGGGGTATCATTGATTTGAACAATTTCACTTCACGAAAAGTTCGGGAGGGGACTTTTGTGATACCTCGAGCGTCCGGTTAGCAAGCATGGATTAAGTATATTCTGACTTACTGACAAGTCCAACATAAAACATATTGGTATGTATATGATGCATCTAGTGATGCTCCCTGCAATGCAAGCTGTAGATGCTGACCGTGACCTACATTTTTCGGTTTTGCCGCTGACTGACAAAATAAGAATCCACTATCATCAATCTTCAGTGATTTTCTATCATTTCTACCAAAATTGCAAACCACCGTTAAAATTTTCAAAATGGCTGCCAGCCGTTACCATGAGAAGTGAAAAATGTTGAAATTATAATTCTTTTAAAACAAGAACCGGCCTTATGAAACTTTAAGTGAATGTTGTATGTGAAGTATAGAAGCTCACATTGTGTATAGAAATTCCAAAGTGACCGCCATTTCCATGAAAACTGGAAATAAGTCTTATCATCATGACATGGGACATTCTAGAACATATGTTCTATTACTCCTAGAGACTTCAAACTTCATATGATGGTAGTGTAATCGGAGAATATGATTCAACATACAAACAGGATATTAGTTTGTACAGATGTGCTATCTGACCTTAGAATTTTTAAAATGGTCGCTGTTGCCATACAAATGCAAAAATACCAAAAAAAATCAAATTCTCAAACTGTAATGAAACTTTACAGGAATGTCAGTTGAAGATGTTCAATTTGACTGGAATTTTAAAAATGGCTACCGTTATCCTGGAAATAACCAGTCCAAAATGACTGCCATTTATGTGGCAATGGCGGAGTATTGATATCCGCTATAATTTGCAATATATTAATTGTAATTTTTTGGTACATTTATTGCAATTTAAATATTTAACTACCTCCGATAGTTTTGGGGACATTTGATAAAATCTAAGCTAGATTTAGGGTTTATTAAAAGATTGCAGTGCAGATATATATATATATATATATATATATATATATATATATAGAAGTCTATAAAAAGGACCAACCAGCAAATTTACTATGTACCGGATCGTCTAGAATAGACGATACTGTACAGATAAGGAAAAAGTATTGTTAAAACTATTGACACTGACGAAGGCTATTTGTTCAGCCGAAATGTTTGTCAACACGATTTAATAACAACATCTTCGTATAATACCATCTTATATTAGTACCGTTGTGCAAATTTTTAGACTTATATATATATATATATATATACCAATATAATATCTTGTCTTGCTGGTTTTTTTTTTTCTTTGGTATATTTTGTCTTTCTGTCACAATTTGTTTTCTGTAAGCCAAGACCTGAAGTTTTACTTAATAGAATATATGTTGCTTAGGTGGCCATTTTTATTTGTCTGATCAGAACAAAACGGAGGTGATTTGTAAATGATACACAAGGGATGATAACTGCAAAATTTCAAAACATTCAGTCCAATGGTCAGTGGTTTCAAAGAACATTTTAAAAAAAAGGTAAACAGACGACGGACGCAATGTAATGGAAATGTGGCCAGAAGAGCAAAAACAAAAAGATGACTGCATTTTTTGTGTTCATACCAAACGGTTAAACATCTTATTTTGTCGAATGTCTCAAAATCTAAAAGAGATACAGGAATATTGAAGTCGCCTGCTGTTTTCGTTTCAAAAAGTTCTGCTGAAGTCTCAAGTGAGTCGAATAAATTGAAGACTCCTTGTAGGATTATTTGCCCATGATAGGTCAAGTTGACGATTATCACTATTTGGGCTTAAATATTGAAAACTGTAACAGATAGAAAGATACATTTTTGTTCTTTCCAAAGTTGAAATAATTCTTAATCTTGTGATATTTATTCCATTTGATCCAGCAGCCCTCATATAAGTTATTGCACTTGAATGGGCATTTTTTACTCATAGCATGACAACTGTTACAGATGGAATGGAATGGAGTGATCCTTATGACTACCAATTATTTAAATGGGTGGAAATATTTTTAAGACTCCTCGATAGGTTAATTGACTTGTTTACTTATAGCTTTAGTTGGTAAAGCGTAAGAGATATACAGAAAATTTCTGTGAAAAAAATTATACTTATCACAAGGACTGCCAATAAATTATTTGGGCTAGATTGATTTGACTATCCCCTTTTACAGTTATCATTTTTTTCAGGTTCAATTGGCTGTTCTTCATGTTGTGAAAACAGAACAGTTTTATTTTTCATAATACTTATGACTCGAATTACCAATGATCAAATTGGTTCAATGTGAGTTATTGAGTTATTACTCGTGAAAGGCAAAATTTGCTGTTTTTGGTGTATAGCAGGGAACTGTTTTTACAGATAGAAATTTTTTTTTCAAGTTGATGAAATGGTTCTCATGACAAGGGCTACCAAAAGCATAAAGGGTAGATAAGATCCAATGGCAATCATTATGGCTAATATCTTAAAAACTGGCAGGGATTATATCCAAATTTCCATCTGCTAGCATTTTTTCTCAAATTTGGAATACTAATTTGTTCGAGTAGTGACCTCGAAGTATACCCATATGTAACGAACTTTATATTTTGATGCTACTACCATGAAAATAATAGAAAATGAGTGATCAATGAAAAAGGCAAAATGACTTATATTTTTTGTATCCTTGACTGGTACATTTGTCATTGCTGAAGACATCAATAAGGCCTCTCCGTAAACGTTTAGTGCATGTTATGTTCTAAGTATGTTTTTTTTGTTTGGCATGGGTAACAAATTTAACAAAATTCGTCAACATTTTTATTATTATCTACAACACCAAATTTCGTATAATTGGCCTCAATAACAAATACAAGTCGATCCCTTCACTGGCGCATGCAGCTTCAGTCCAATTATTTTCCTCCATTTCATAAATACATAAATCAAACACATTCTGGTCACAGATTATCGATGTCTTAGTACATGCTTGTTCACAAACAGCTATCTCAGCTTCTTCTTTCACGCCATATAGATAATTATCTGCTCCACATAGTTCAGGAAGATTATACAATAGTTCTGGTCGTCCACATGGTGTCATTACATATTTCATGGACCTTAATTTGTGACTATTCCAGGTTCTAACAACTATTTTCAGTTCATCTTGAAAAAAAGCATTTTACATATTTTACAGACAAAATTGGAAAAACTGAGTCAAAAATACAAATTAATACCCCGCTACATCATTTATTAACTTGGAAAAGTCCATGTTTTGTTACAGTTAACCCCAAAATTCATTCATAAAAATCAAAAAAAGGATTATGCATAATGGCATCATGTAATAAAATTTCCATGAAGGTTTCATTTAATTTCACACAGTGGTTATGGACCAGGCTCAAGCTAGCAGCCACTCGCTAGCAGCCACTACGCTAGCAGCCAGTTTTCGGATATGTCTATGAACCCAAAAGTTGCATAAGATTCAAACGTACTCAAAATGTTTTTATCAATATATAACTACTATACTATTAGTTTTTAATATACAATTAAGCAGTCGAAGACACTATTCAATGAATTTAAAAAATTCATTTCCTGTTCATTAACTTAAAGACAATATTAATCGTTTTAAATATACCAAACAGCGTACTGCACGCTTTAAATTTTTAATAGTCAACAGTTTTGAGTGTATATAGAATCGTAAATAGTTATGAAATTATTGAAATGCTTGCAAAATTGCTTGTAACATGGAATTGACTAAGACATCAGAAATTATTTATGTGATATTGTGTCAAATGGCTTTCCATATTCTCGGCATCCTGTCAAATAGTTCCTGAAAAGTTAAAATTGTTCTGCATTACAAGAATAGAAAGTTGCGCTCGTGCTTTAATATTTTTTTAATCAGACAAATATGTTTTAACGAAACTTTCTATTTCTAAACCAGTAGATTTCGTTTACTTTTGATTAGACGAAAATTTTATTTTTTGTACACAAAGTATGGTGGGCAAGGAAATTATTTATTATCTATTTAAAAAATAGATCCGTGCTATACCCCGATTTTGAATTTTGGTCAAGCAGGCCCTAGGTCACAAGCTTCCGTTTGCACCTAGTGCGGAAAAAAGTATTGCCGTAGGGAATTTTTTATTAACTTTTCCGTATGGGTGGGGTAGGGTGTCCGACCCCAACTTTGGACCTGATTAAAAAAAAAACTAAGCCGAACCACACCCTGGATTTTTTCTCAAGTAAACCTCAGCTACTCAGCTTCACTTTGCACCTAGTGCGGAAAAAAGTATTGCCGTAGGGAATTTTTTATTAACTTTTCCGTATGGGTGGGGTAGGGTGTCCGACCCCAACTTTGGACCTGATTAAAAAAAAAACTAAGCCGAACCACACCCTGGATTTTTTCTCAAGTAAACCTCAGCTACTCAGCTTCACTTTGCACCTAGTGCGGAAAAAAGTATTGCCGTAGGGAATTTTTTATTAACTTTTCCGTATGGGTGGGGTAGGGTGTCCGACCCCAACTTTGGACCTGATTAAAAAAAAAAACTAAGCCGAACCACACCCTGGATTTTTTCTCAAGTAAACCTCAGCTACTCAGCTTCACTTTGCACCTAGTGCGGAAAAAAGTATTGCCGTAGGGAATTTTTTATTAACTTTTCCGTATGGGTGGGGTAGGGTGTCCGACCCCAACTTTGGACCTGATTAAAAAAAAAACTAAGCCGAACCACACCCTGGATTTTTTCTCAAGTAAACCTCAGCTACTCAGCTTCACTTTGCACCTAGTGCGGAAAAAAGTATTGCCGTAGGGAATTTTTTATTAACTTTTCCGTATGGGTGGGGTAGGGTGTCCGACCCCAACTTTGGACCTGATTAAAAAAAAAACTAAGCCGAACCACACCCTGGATTTTTTCTCAAGTAAACCTCAGCTACTCAGCTTCACTTTGCACCTAGTGCGGAAAAAAGTATTGCCGTAGGGAATTTTTTATTAACTTTTCCGTATGGGTGGGGTAGGGTGTCCGACCCCAAATTTGGACCTGATTAAATAAAAAACTAAGCCGAACCACACCCTGGATTTTTTCTCAAGTAAACCTCAGCTACTCAGCTTCACTTTGCACCTAGTGCGGAAAAAAGTATTGCCGTAGGGAATTTTTTATTAACTTTTCCGTATGGGTGGGGTAGGGTGTCCGTACTATGAGTACGTTTTAGAGGCAATATCTATGAGGAGGAAAGATTAAAAATGACACTCCGTAAACTGTATGGACACCATCACGAATTGGGTGATCTATACGATGTGTCTGTGTCTAAACTAACTAACGACATTTTTACCACGTCTTAGATTGTGGTTTATCATCTACGTCGTCTGGTCTGACCGAACATGACCTATTCCCGAATATGACTGTTTTGACGTGTGTGAATTCGCATTGCTATAAGACGTGTCTCGGTACATATATATTCAACATTCGTGTATTTAAGGATGTTCACTCCTCTTGTTTTTGAATTTTTGCCAGATATTCGGAATCCTCTGGTAGTGCCATTAAAAAATTTTCCCCGCTTACACCTACTTTTCTTTTCATAATTTTATTATATATAGTTTAAATAGCAATATTTGAAAGTACAATAAAATCCTTGTTATTTTTTCATATTTTTTTAAAGAAAAAGGGTGCCAATGTTAAATGTATGAAAAATCTAGAGAGAAATATTTCCCGCCAAATTTTCAAAGGCTTATTTATCTCCAAAACAAGCACACGGACCCTTCATTTTTTTCTGCTATTTTAGTTCCTTTATTTATATACTATCAATTTATAACAGTCTTTTAAAGAGCTTGTTATTTTGAAACAGAGTAGCAAACATCCTTAATTATGATGTTTCTTTTGTATGTTTGGTTGGATATTGTGTTAAGTCTTATCGTTTATGGTTTGAATTCTATTTTTATTATCTATATGTATGAAACAGTTAAGATAATTAATTAGCTAGTTCATTTCTAAAGTTTTTTTGTTTAAAACAGCTATAAGCACAGGATTTATATGTTTTAAACATTTTTGATTTAAGTAACAATATACATGTACAGTAAGGAAAATTTTTTACCATCCCCTTTTCCTTGCTTTCTTACAAATTAATTAGCTACTGTTTGTGTCATATATGTGCATATTTATGTAATCAGTATCTTTCATAGATTTGATATCTAGTAGTTGAAATGGTTAAAAGTAATTTCTCTTTGATGTATCCATGTAACCTGCATTTATTTGCTATAAAATATTGCAAAAAGGGGGGGGGGGGGGGGGGGGGGGGGGGGTAGGGGGAGTAAAGATGTCACATATTTCCCAAAAATTTAGACACAAGTAGAATTTCCATCCATTGGAGTGATACCTTTTCAGCAATTGTTTACATGTATCTCTCAAGAGATCAAATAAAAATCATATGTTTTTCGTCTCATTTTTTTTTTAATTGGGTTAAACAGTTCGTGTGAACAACGTCTTGGTAAACAGTTCACAAATTTCTGGACCTGTGGTTGGTCTGGCTATGAAAATACGGACAGTCAAACAGAAAATAGCCAATAAAACATGTAAAAATGATCTTGATGTTCTTATAAACCCACTTTGAAGACTAAATTAGTCATCAGCTGTCTAGAATTGATTTTTTTTGCACAATATCTTTCATATTTGGAAAATACACCGGGCCTAAAATGCTAAACTATACTCCTAGCTGTGTATTTCTACCTTAAAAGAAAAACCGACATGGTTAAAAATACAAATTATTACACCATTAATAATACACTACCATATTTATATTCTATTTTTAGAAATTTACTTGTGATAAAATAAACGTCACAAAAAATACGTCACGTTTTATGGCGTTGATACATTCGTGTGACGAACAGTTCATAATTCTATTGTGTGTTCTGGTGTACTGTCGTAAGTTAATGGAAGGTGGTGTCCGTTGTTATTGTGTGGTTTACATGCTGTAATGTACTATTATATTATTTATGTATGTATTTCTCTGTCCTGAGTGTTCTTTCGTTTATTTTTACTGTATTCCTGTCACGTAATGTTGTAATTTTATCGGTATTTTTAACATTGCCATATAAGCGGGAGGTTTTGCTAGCCATAAAACCAGGTTCAACCCGCCATTTTTTTCTTAAAATGTCCTGTACCAAGCAAGGAATATGGCAGTTATTATCAAATAATCCGTTTCTATGTATGTTGGTGTTTGTTTTGGTAGCAGTTCAGTGTTTTTGTTGTTCCGTTGCTTTCCTCTTATAGTTAATGTGTTTCACTCGGTTTTTGTTTGTGACCCGGATTTGTTTTGCTTAATCGATTTATGGTAGCAATAAATAGTTAGGAAAAAAACTTGAAAAATGACACCCATTATTTTAAAATACCCTCTTTCCATTGCTTTCTAACAAATAAGGCTTAATGTGTGGGTTATGCATGTGCATATATATGGAAACAGCATTTTCCATAGATTTGATTTCTAATTGTTAAAATGGTGAAACATAATATCTTTTTTGTGTAACCATGGCATCAATCTGCATTTATTTGATACAAAATATTACAAAAGGGGGGTGAAAATGTCACAAAAGTCCTCAAAATTCGGTCCAAAGGAAAATTTCAATCCATTAAAGTGATACTTTTTCTGAGACCATAAACATTTATCTACCAAGATGTAAAAAATAAATCATATGCATTTCAGTTCATTTTCCCATGAAATGGAATTGAAAAGTTCGACGGTCAAATCTTTGTTGAAAACACTGCAATTATTTCTGGACCTATGGGCGGTACGGATGTGAAAATACGGACTGTCAAACAAAACAAATGGCATATAAAACATGCAAAAAATTAACCTTTATATTTACATGAACCCACTTTGAAGGCTATATATTATTCTTCAGCTATCTAAAAATCAATTTTATTGTACAAAAACTTTCAAATTTAAAAAATTCACTATGGCCAAAATGCGAAACTAAACATCTAACTGTGTATTGCTACCTATGACTATTGAACAGCGGTACTACTGTTTACATACCAAATACCCCCCCCCCCCCCCCCCCTCATTACTCACAACTCGTACGGGTTTAGGCATTACCGCTATGTCTCGCTCTACCTCTGTTCAATTGGTCAATGTGGAGAATCTCTTAGTTAGGCCAGTCGCCAATAGTTATTGGATTATATGACATACCAGGGTCCCATCATCCCATACTGAAAAAATCGTACGGGCCTGTAACACAAGTAGTATTGGCCTTTTTAGTGAAAATGTCTACCTCTACGTCAGGTACCAAGGATTCGTTGAGTGATTTTTTCAACTTTTTCTAGACTTTGGATCTTAGTTATTTTCAGCAATATTTATGAAACTTTTGTGTAATCAACTCCTCCTTAAGTTTTCCACCTATATCCTATACACTTCACTGGAAGATTGTACATATGTTGGAATTGTGAACAGCATTGTCGTGTGGATTTTTATACGAATCAAATATAACGGTGGAATGGAATCAGTTATTTCAAACCCCGGTATTGGACTTATGTATGGTTGTCTGGACATTATGGTCCAGGAAATTAAAAGGTTACTGCCTTTGATTTGCATCTAGTGCGTACAAAATAACTCTACAGATATTTCTTTTTTCTTATTAAATTTACAACGAGTGACAGGAGCCAGTAATGTAAGACCCCGATATTGGGCTTGTCCTGAAGAGCTTTTTTTAGTTTTCTCACCTGGGCCTTTTATCCAGGAAATCTTATGCCACTCGTTTGCATTTAAAGCTTATGCAGATCAAATTAAAAGCATGGCCAATAGGATTGGTTTATGTTTTAGATTTAAGTTGCATACGTCAGTACCGATATTGGACTCATTGTATAGACCTTCCGCGAAATGTCCACTTGAGGCTTTTGGTCCAGGAAATATTTCCTCTCTGATTTTCATATATACACCTAGTGCAGATAAAATTTTCGACGCAGGAATTGTTTTACAAATTAAATTTAGGTTGTATAAATAATAAAATTGAGAATGGAAATTGGGAGTAGGTCAAAGAGACAACAACCCGACCAAAGAGCAGACAACAGCCAAAGGCACCAATGGGCCTTCAACGAGCGAGAAAATCCCGCACCCAGAGGTTGTCCTCGGCTGGCCCCTAAATAAAATTGTGTACTAGTTCAGTGAAAATGGACGTCACACTAAACTCCAAAACATATAAATCAACTAAAATTGAAAAACATACAAGACTAACAAAGGCCAGAGGCTCATCATAGATACCAGGATTTAAATTATGTACGCCAGACGCGCTTTTTGACTACAAAAGACTCTTCAGTGATGCTTGAATCATCAAGTCTAAAAAGACCAAATAAAGCTGAAGAGCATTGAGAACCGAAATGGTTTATCAATACAGCTAAAGTAGGCTATTCCTGGTGTAGAAAATCCATAGTATTTCGAAAAATGTAAAGTTTTGTAAACAGTCAATTTATAATGATGACCATATCAATGATAATTCTTGTCAACACAGAGGGCAGTAATGTCAGATACCAATATTGGAAAATGTGGTTTAGACCTTTCTAAGAGTAGTCATAAACTGGGCATTTGACTAACAAAAACGTAGGACACAGGTTTGATTTTTTACTAGTGGGAATAAAAGCATTGACGTATGGAGGTAAATTTAGAGTGGATAAAGGTTCAGTTATTTCAGATCTTTATATTTAAGCTATAAAGTAGACCTTCCGTTAGTCCTCCCACCTGGATCTTTTGGTCCAAGAGATCTGAGGTCACTGTCTTAAATTTGCATCATGTGTGGATCAAAATGGTGTCGAAGAAAACTTTTTAATTAAGTGATGGTAAGGGGTAGGTAATCTCAGACCCCGATTTGGATCCTATGATGTAAATCTTCTGTTGTTTAACCCATCTGGGCTTTTTGTCGATAAAACCTTATAGTCTACCTTTCATATGCATGTAGTCCGGATACAAGTATTGCCATTGGAAATATTTTCGAATCAAATTTAGGCCGTAGGAAGGAGATGAGTATTATCAGACCCCGATATTGGATATGTGGTGAGATCTATCTTAGGTTTCCCCCTGTGTCTTTTGGTCAAGAGAACTTTAGGCCTGTAGTATAGAATTGACAGTTCGGCCGCACTAAAACATAGCACCGGTTTTTAAAACATAAACCCGTAACCCTCACCCTAAACCCTTAAAATAACAGCCAAGTTCGAAAAAAACAATTGACCTGACAGGAGAATGATAAAATAAAAATACAATATGGAAATGACATCAACATATAAAGTTGAAAGCGAGGAAAGATTGAATATATACAGATGATCTGAACGGAAATGTCTCATGAGGCTATGAAATGTGCACTGTGATATCTCAGAAATTACAGAAGTGGATGGAAAATTTTGAAATAGTAAATTGTTAATTCTTAATAATAGAAGAAATGAAAATCACTAAAGTCTCAGCTTACAATATACTACACAAAAAAATTAAATAAATTGGTGGGAACTTGTGTCAGAAGTAACGGTTTACAAATAGACCTACATTTTGATCTGTAAATAGTATCAGGGTTGGATTAAAAACTTTAAATAAACTTTAAAATGATAAAAAAAAAATTTTGAAGAGGGGGGATAAAAAGATATACAATTACGACATGGTATTAACAAATACAATGGTGTTTGCTGTTGAAACAAAAAACCGTAGAAAGCTTTTGCTAGGAATCAACTGCTTTAAAAAATTAAAATATAGGGAAAGTTCAGACAATTGAACCAATTCAATCTAAAACTGACATAATGCTGGCAGAAAGAAACAGACATTTGTGGAACTTTTTTGTAAGTAGTCAAACCTAGAAAAAAAACTCAAAGTCTAGATGGATCCAGAGACATTTTAAAATACCACACGTTTCAAAAGAATGGAAATTATAAATGGGGGTACTACGAAAATTGGCAAAAGTATATGTGATTTTAAATTGCATGTTTGAAAAGATGGTTGGTGATAAGAAGGAAGAAGAAGAAGCTTATATACTTTGCTGAACAAACATGACAAAGGCGATCAACTTTGAAGAGATGTTGAAAATGATGTAAAATAGATTTGGAGAGAAATTTGTAAGTTGGACATCAGACAAAAGTGGTTAGGCACTGACTGAGGAGATTAAAATAAAATTTGATATCGATAGATAAAGATCCATTATCGGATTTCAATACTAGGTCTTTCCTAAGTGGCTGGCAGACAAGAAAGCCATCATTGATGTGAACCAGGACGAGCAATGTTTTTATTTGGGCGATTTTTGTGTCGATAAATTACGAATGGGTAGAACATAAAAGTGTTGACCGGGTAAACTAGTACCATCGATGGGCAGAAGAGTTCACGTTTGAAGGGATTGACTTCCCAGTGAATCTCAAGTTTGAGAAAACAATCCAATATATCAACTAGCGTGTATGGTTTAGAAAAGAAAAATACCTACCCACTCAGGATATATGATACTGACAACAGAGAACTGAATGTGGACTTGTTGGAGATTGAGAAAGAAGGATTGACACACCGCTATTATCTGATACCTAATCACTTGATCTAAAGTATCAACATATTTTATAGATCACCCCCGGTTTTTTGTCAGTCTGATTTCGACTTATGAGTTTAACATGTTAAAATATCTCTTTGGTTTATTTCGCCTCTCTTTATTCACTTCCAAAGTGAGCAGACCCTATCCAAGCAAAAAGAGAACAGTATTAACAAGGTGATTGTTAAGTTACGATGACGGATCAAGGGGCCTACGATGATTTTGAAAACCATTTGAAATCAATGAAGGTTCCATTAATTCGATGTGTACGCAGGATTTGAGTGCTTTACTGATGACATGACTCGAAAACATTGTGAGGGATTGTAGTGAAAACAATGCAATTTTTTTTTAAATCAAGGAACAGAATAAGATTCCAACTGAAGAAATTATGAATCGCTGGTGCCGAATGGATAACTTCAAACCCTACCAGAAGCACACATCGTGTAGAATTTGCTATAGCATTAAGGGCTATGACGACAGGGTGTAATCTAGAGAACCAATTTGTTATACAACATGTTAAATGCAGAAAGAAAGGGACGATGTTACCAAGATCTTTGTGATTACTTGAATATGTACCAGAAAGATAATTATTGAATGTTCGAGGAGATGTCGGAGGAGAATGAATAAGCATTACAGCAGGCAACGATGTAACGGATCTGTTGAAAAACTAGGAGATGACAAAGTGATACATAACTGTCAATATACCGGGGGAAGCAGGGCGCAGCTCACTATGTGAAACCTAAAGAACAAGATACCCAAATTAATTCCATTGATCTTCTACAACCAGACCGGGTACGACAGCCATTACATTATTACAAACATGGGAGTGAGTGGAGCACAGATTACTTACAAACCCCAAAACGAAGAATTATACATTCCCTTTACAAACATTGTTGCGGTTGGTGAATTTAAAGGGGAGGAGGGGAAGATGTAGACAATGTACCGGGACTCGCGCTTTATTGACAGCCTGACATTAATAAAAGCAATTGTTCTTGTACTTGTAGAGAATAACACAGCCGTCGCATTTCCAAACACACAGAAAGTGTTTGGAGAAATCAGGAATTCTAATGCAATTTTATGTAACAATTTTTTCATTGGCTAAAAGTTACCATCAAACCCACAGTTGACATGGCGTAACTAAGGATGGAACACGCCATTTTGAAATGCTTGGATCAATTACTATCAATAACTACAATATTATCGAAAATAAAACAACATCTACCTCAAAATCGCCGTTTTGATATGATTTTATCCAAAGTTTAATCGTAGAATTAACGTAATAACCTACAGTTTGTATGTTTTCATTTGTATGACCATTTTCCGGATTTAGTTTTAATGTAAATTCCGGGTAACGGGAAATTTCTCCAAGCACTTTCTGGCTGTTTGGAAATACGACGGTTGGGTTATTTTCTGTAGACTTGCTTTCCTAAAGCACTCGCTATTAATAAAGCGTAATGCCGGTACACTGTCTGCATCTTCCCCTCCTCATCCCCTTTTTGCTCTGCGACACTTTTTGTAAAACGAAATACATTTTTTGTTTGTTTTTGGGTATGTAAGTAATCTGTGATTTACTAACTCACATGTTTTCAATGAAGCGGTAGCTGTCGTACCCGGCCATGTTGTGGAAGATCACCAGAATGAATTCAGGTGCCTTGTATTTTAAGTTTCACTTGTGAACTGTGCCTTTGTAAAGCCCGGTTTGTTGACAGTTATCTTTCACTTTGTCATCTCCTAGTTTTTCTCAACATTCTTTGCCTGGTCGAACGCTTGTTTAATCTCTTTCGACATCTCCATGGACATTATTATTATTTTTCTGGTACAGAGCTAAAAAATCTTCTTTAAATATATTCATAAGGATCTCGGCCACATCATCCCTCTATTTCTACATTGTACATGTTGAATAACAAACTGATATCTAGTGAACACCCTGTCGTCACAGTAATTTATGCAATAGAAAAAGGACGGTGTGTGCTTTTGGTAGGGTTTGGGGTCTGGTTTGCAGTCATACATTCGTCACCAGTAACTCATAATGTCTTCGGCCGGGATTTTATTCTTTCATTGACTTTTTTACAAAGTCCTGAATTTTTTTTTATCTACTAATCCTCACAATGTTTTCGACTTGACGTCTTCAGTATAGCACTCAAATTCTACGTACACTACGAAATAATTAAATCTTCATTGATCTCATACGGTTTTGAAAATCTTGGCATCGTTACTTTCGTTGTCATCTTTTTTATTTTTACAAAATATGAGCAGGACACAATACACAACATAGAAAACTAAAGACTGATCAAAACGAACCCGACCAAAAACCAGGGGAAATCTCGGGTGCTTTGGAAGGGTAAGCACCTCCTGCTCCACATGTAACATCCGTCGTGTTACTCCTATAAAATATTTTCATTGACTATATCAAGTGATTCTGTAGCACACGTTAGTTGATTCAATTTGGTAATTGACAGTTATCTAACCCTAAGACAGCAACAAATTTATCAACCATCAACATTCATAAAGTGTTCTTTACATTTTTTATACAGAGAACTGTGTTTTTTAAGTAAGAATCACCTAGATTGTATGGCAGAGTAAAGTTTTTACAAACTTTACGGATATGCATATAGATATGCATATAAATATGAAATTTTCTAACTCACTTTTTCCCTTTAAGATACTCTTGTATGGTATTTGACTGAAGTAGATTTTACGCAACCACATGAGCATACAACTACTAGATACCTCACTTCTTCACGGGAATGAAGAGTAGAAAAATGATCAGAAGTATTAGATAAATGAGTGAAATACAGATATTTAATATAGTACTCCCCACAAATCAATGTCTTATATGGGATTCGAAAAATGAACGAAAGACTTAAAACTTATAAACGTCAGATAGGTCTTTTTGATGTATAAATTACTATATGAACCACAGGATATATAGTGTGGTATTTTAATCAACATTCTTCCATAGGAACTGGAACACACTGGACATGGTGATTTAAAAACGGATCAAAATATATATATTGTGATTATTATGAACTTCAACACCCCGAGAAATCGATTGAGTATTTACAATTATAAATTGACTAAAACATAGATGAACTACAAAAACGCGACACAGTAGTGTGTGAAAATATTTGTTTGAACGTTTTGAAAATGCTTTCAGATAGTCAACCGTTTGATGAAGTGACGTTGTTTTGATTAAAATTATGAAAAAGAAAGATGGTAGATTAGTTTATAATTGTTAAAGACGAGCGAACATTGTTACTCTTTTCCTGAACATCGATGGTAAAACGAATGCGGATTATGCAGAACCACTCAATTAGTAATATCTCCGAGCAAAATAAGGAGATACACCGATGAAGAAAGGCTAGTATACAAAGAATTTGCTCGAATTGGTCGCAAACATGAAAAAAAAATAATTAAAAAATTGTTAAAAGCATGTTATCGATGATTTCAGAAATCAAGGAAAACCTCGACGTGAGTGTTCAATTGAAACTTACGGATAAACCTAAACAATCACTTACAACCGAAGATGACAAGATAGAGGTAAAAAAACCATCAAAGTCCTTTTTTACATACCAGGTGCAAACAGAAGTTAGGGAACTAATACCTATCATTTCTTATACCTATACCAAACCAATTGCAACTAAAATTTTCAATTACAAACGCGTGTTGCAGGATCTCAATATTGACGACTTCAAGTCTAAACCTCCTGATTGCACCTGTGCTAGTTCCCCATTTATATATATAATCCGGCTGACCATGTTATTACTGGTGACCTAAACATTGTCAATAACACTTCTCTCCGAAATGTGTTATCCAAAGGCCCGAAATATCCTGAGCCTAAATCCATCAATTGGAAACACAACTTCAAAATACTGATGGATTCAGTCGAGAATTATGCCAGGCAATGGGTTACACGTGAGAAAGAAGACGTAGATACTCTTTCCGAATGGATTAAGGTAGTGAGGTCGTTAATACAAATCAGAATTAAGAAACTGAATGGTCTATTAATACCCATGCTACATCAATCTTTAAAGACCCAAATGTTGCTATACACTTTTCCTACCTCCATGACAAATATGTTGTTGTCCCCGCAGATAAACCCCAAACAGCATCGTTTTTGTGTGTAAATCACATTACATAAACTGCTTGATAAATGAATTAGGTATTGACAATTCACTTGGAAACTCAACATATACCCCCACGACACTTACTAAAGAGGAAATCCTGGATAATCATAGGTCTGTTCTATGTTCCTTTGGAATCGTCAACCAAAGGTGAAGAACTGGATCTTCCATCACTGTATTGGATACCTAAACTACATAAGTGTCCTTACAAACAACGGTATATTGCTGGGTCTTCCAAGTGCTCCACGAAACCTCTTTCTAAATTATTAACATCAATTTTATCAGCAATCAAAGCCGGGCTTCAAAGTTATTGTAAAACTACCTATTCAAGAGGTGGCGTGAATCATATGTGGATACTAAAAAATTCTAAAGATCTTTTAAAGTACATACAATCTAAGACTCTTTCATCTAAGACTTTTCTACATTTCGGACACCCTACCCCACCCATACGGAAAAGTTAATAAAAAATTCCCTACGGCAATACTTTTTTCCGCACTAGGTGCAAAGTGAAGCTGAGTAGCTGAGGTTTACTTGAGAAAAAATCCAGGGTGTGGTTCGGCTTAGTTTTTCTTTTAATCAGGTCCAAAGTTGGGGTCGGACACCCTACCCCACCCATACGGAAAAGTTAATAAAAAATTCCCTACGGCAATACTTTTTTCCGCACTAGGTGCAAAGTGAAGCTGAGTAGCTGAGGTTTACTTGAGAAAAAATTCAGGGTGTGGTTCGGCTTAGTTTTTCTTTTAATCAGGTCCAAAGTTGGGGTCGGACACCCTACCCCACCCATACGGAAAAGTTAATAAAAAATTCCCTACGGCAATACTTTTTTCCGCACTAGGTGCAAAGTGAAGCTGAGTAGCTGAGGTTTACTTGAGAAAAAATCCAGGGTGTGGTTCGGCTTAGTTTTTCTTTTAATCAGGTCCAAAGTTGGGGTCGGACACCCTACCCCACCCATACGGAAAAGTTAATAAAAAATTCCCTACGGCAATACTTTTTTCCGCACTAGGTGCAAAGTGAAGCTGAGTAGCTGAGGTTTACTTGAGAAAAAATTCAGGGTGTGGTTCGGCTTAGTTTTTCTTTTAATCAGGTCCAAAGTTGGGGTCGGACACCCTACCCCACCCATACGGAAAAGTTAATAAAAAATTCCCTACGGCAATACTTTTTTCCGCACTAGGTGCAAAGTGAAGCTGAGTAGCTGAGGTTTACTTGAGAAAAAATCCAGGGTGTGGTTCGGCTTAGTTTTTCTTTTAATCAGGTCCAAAGTTGGGGTCGGACACCCTACCCCACCCATACGGAAAAGTTAATAAAAAATTCCCTACGGCAATACTTTTTTCCGCACTAGGTGCAAACGGAAGCTTGTGACCTAGGGCCTGCTTGACCAAAATTCAAAATCGGGGTATAGCACGGATCTATTTTTTAAATAGATAATAAATAATTTCCTTGCCCACCATACTTTGTGTACAAAAAATAAACCTTTCGTCTAATCAAAAGTAAACGAAATCTACTGGTTTAGAAATAGAAAGTTTCGTTAAAACATATTTGTCTGATTAAAAAAATATTAAAGCACGAGCGCAACTTTCTATTCTTGTAATGCAGAACAATTTTAACTTTTCAGGAACTATTTGACAGGATGCCGAGAATATGGAAAGCCATTTGACACAATATCACATAAATAATTTCTGATGTCTTAGTCAATTCCATGTTACAAGCAATTTTGCAAACATTTCAATAATTTCATAACTATTTACGATTCTATATACACTCAAAACTGTTGACTATTAAAAATTTAAAGCGTGCAGTACGCTGTTTGGTATATTTAAAACGATTAATATTGTCTTTAAGTTAATGAACAGGAAATGAATTTTTTAAATTCATTGAATAGTGTCTTCGACTGCTTAATTGTATATTAAAAACTAATAGTATAGTAGTTATATATTGATAAAAACATTTTGAGTACGTTTGAATCTTATGCAACTTTTGGGTTCATAGACATATCCGAAAACTGGCTGCTAGCGTAGTGGCTGCTAGCGAGTGGCTGCTAGCTTGAGCCTGGTAATACAATAGATTCAAACGTACGCGTATCAATACCAAAAAAAGATAAACGACTTTTACTGAAATTTTAATCCTATGGTATAGATATGTATGACAATAAAGATGACAAGGAATATGCTTCAGCGGAAAACTATTGGAGTATGCATTTCCATTTGAAAAAAAAATATAGAGAATCATTTCAAGCTCCTGGAAAATTTTTTGGGATGTTAATTAGATTTTGGTTTGTACGAAATTTCACGGTGACCTATAGCTGTTAGTTTCTGTTTCATTTTGTCTCTTGTGGAAAGTTGTCTCATTGGCAATCATACAGTGTACCACATCTTCTTTTTTATATTTATATACTAGATTTGACCAAATATGAAGCAATGCAACTCTTAGCTTTTCATCTAAATTTCGCTAAACGTCAAATCTTTTTGGGTCAAAACATTATATGATTTCATATACATACAGTGTTCGTTTATTTGTAATATCTAAAATGTTAATGCATTTTAAGAAATCTAGAAATTATTTATAGAAAGTAAAATGTTTTGGAAACATACCTGAACTAGGTTCATGAAACAGAATCTAATTAGGTTCACATCAAGAAAGTCCCCACTGAAATGACCATCGTCTTTAATAGTTTGAAACATATCCATCCAAAACTGAGCACTTTCTTTTCGTAAAATATTTCACCAGCTTTCAATCCGTTGATTACATCTACTTGTGCCATAAAGAAATGCGTTTGTTTCATGGCCATCACAGTCTCGTAAAGCAACCTGCAGTTCCCGAACAATTCCATTTTCAGTTCCAAGGTCTGCCCTGATACATCGAGGACAACCACCTACCTCACGTACGGTATCAATAAAATACCCTGCAATTACATAAGGGTCTTTGTTCGTTGTGTCAGCTTCTAACCACATGATGTTGCGTGAAAATCCATCAATGCATCCATGAATGCATATTCCATAGGGTTTTAGCTTGTCATATCCGTCCATGTGCCATATGTAGTTAGGACCGTTATTCATATACGTCTAGTCAATTTTCTTGCATTTCGACATTTCACACCAGTTGGGTCAAGGCATTTGATTATGAGTCGGACAGATTCTTTGTCTATTTCAAGGCCTCTCTCTAAAAATTTAGTGTGCATCCATCGGTATCCATGCAGTTGTCCAGATACCTTTGACTCTTTAGATATAAATGTAGCAACATCAAACAAGTTACTTCGAGATCTTCGTCGGTATAATCCTAGTGATGCAACAATTCGTTTCAATTGTCTTGTGGAAATAATAACCTTATGTTTTTTTGCCAAAATATACTTGATTTCGTCGAAAGTAAGGAGTAGAGTATAGTACATTTCAATCAGATTATTCCTTTTTTCCATTTCTTCCAATTCAATAAGTAATCAACTAGCTTTTTCGAGTCTATCGCTAAAACGCATCTGAGAAGACTATTTATTTGGCAGAGAAATATCGTAAAATCAAATAAATGATTCAATAAATCATATAAATTATTTGTTATATCAAATTATTAATTTGTTATATCAAATTATTAATTTGTTATATCAAATTATTAATTTGTTATATCAAATTATCACAATTTGTTATATCAAATTGATAATTTGTTATATCAAATTGATAATTTGTTATATCAAATTGATAATTTGTTATATCAAATTGATAATTGGTTATATCAAATTAATAATCTGTTATATCAAATTAATAATCTGTTATAACAAATTGTAAAAAATAAATTGGCATGGCCCTAAAAGGCTTCCGTATTTTACATTCCCACGCTAACACTGTGTGTCTTGTTTTATCAAAACGGCATTCGTTTCTGAATCAAATGTATCTTTAAAAGTTTAATCATATCGTATATAAAACACGCATTTGATATATGAAAATAAAGAAAAATAGTTTGAAATACACTTACGTCCGATACGTTGCTTATGTCTTTCACGATTACACACATTTGCGCTGGATTTTTTCAAGCATGCTTTTTTCTAAATGGTTAAACCATTAACATTAAAATGAAATTCTTGCAGTTGATACTTTAAATGTAACGCCAAAATTCATATTTATTTTTAATTATCTAATTAATTAATGACTATGCCATCAACAAATTGTCAACGTGCATCATCGATATTTGCCAGACAAAGAAACTACAATGAATGGAAAAATTTATGAAAAAAATATCTGGGAGAAGGAAAAAAAAAGATTTTGTGAGAAGTTTTCCCACATATTTAAAAGTTAATGGTTAAACAGATCATATTGCGACACTTGCGATCGCATGAAACAAAAGTTAAACGGAATAATAACTTTAACCCCCTTTAAAAGTTAAATGGTCGATGCCTTTGACTTCCATATTTTAACGATTTTAGTCTGTATTCAACTAGTAATATCTTCAGTTAATATTAGGTGCACGACTGATTTGATCAGATTTTCTTAAACGCCGTCAATTCGTTTAAAATTATTTATTAATTGTAAACCAATCAGTGGTGCATTTAGCATTCACAGAACAGGAGCGAATATGTGAAATACAGTGTCGATTCCAAGGGAACCATTGACATACACACACAGACTCACACACAGCTGAGAAAATAACAGAGCAACACATAAATGATCGTCTTCATCAATGCAAATAGAGTTAAATATGAACGTTATATAGTTCACACTGTATAACAAACGTAAAATGGTCCACAACAATCACCGATATAGGAGGCTAGGTATATGTCTGTCGGGTAGAAACACATCAGGTGCACCCCACACCTAAATCCGCCCTTGAACTCTAATTATAGATCAATTTATTATGGATGTGGTCTTGTTCATTTATACATGTTTGAACATCTAAATGTTTAAGCGAGCCCCGTAAAATATTTTGGGTGTCCTTTTTAATTTTTTTTTGGGAGGGGGGTTGTTGTCAAGCACTTTTTGTTAAGGGGCCTTTTTTTCTTCAGACAAGTCAATGTTTAGCAAATTGTGTTGAATTGTCTCCTTCACCCTGGTTTTATTATAATGTCATAATAAAGTGTAGTGTAATGGTCCTCGATGTGCAAACATTGAGACGAAACGCCCTCTTAGTCCCATGACATCCTTGATTAATATAACATAAAAGAAATTCAAAACTCAAAATAAAGAATCCCTAAAACGGGTCTTACGTATGATTCTTCAAGCGTACGCACCTTTCATCAAATTGCAAGAAAGCTCTATTTAGAATGTCTAATATGTCCGGAATAAATCCGATATGGTTTCATCCATCTAACAGGCACGAAAAAAGTCTTTGTAAAAAGATTTGTTTCGCAAGACAAGATTTTTTCGTTTTACAGAGTTTTCCAAAAAAATATAATTTACGTTTTGTTTATCATCTTAATAACGTGTTATATATTCTTTAATTGCTTTATTAATATTACTTTTACTGTTTAGTCAGTTTTTGGTGATATCCATTTGACGTGGATCTGTACTTATACATCCCGTCATTGTGTTATTGTTCTATGGTACAATTTTTGTATTCTTGTCTTTCATTTTTGCTAATGTGCTTTGTCTATATGCCCTTTTGTGTTTCTTTGTTACATATGACGTGGTTCTGTACTTATACATCCCGTTATTGTGTTATTGTTCTATGCAACAATTTTTGTATTCTTGTCTTTCATTTTACGCTAATGTGCATTGTCTATATGCCTTTTTGTGTTTCTTTGTTACATATGATTTGGCTCTGTACTTATACATCCCGTCATTGTGTTATAGTGCTATGGTAAATTTTTGTATCCTTTGTTTTTATAGTGATTAAGATTACAACTTAATGTTGACTGATGTACCCCTATTTTTTGACATTTTGTACCTATTATGTCTGTTTATTTTGTTCACACATCGTTGTCAATATAATGGAATTTTATACAACTGTCATACAAGTGAGAGGTTTAGCTAGCTATGTGTTAAAATCAATCGGGTCCAGGACCAATCCAGTATATCTTATTATAATCCTTCGTGATTAATTCCATTTTCTATGTGCATACATTTAGAGTAATTTAGAGCTGGTAAACTCAGTGTATGATAAATATTTCTGGTTATGGAATACATTCTCCTGGTTTTGGAACACATTCTTCTGCATTTACTTGCATATTTTTCTAGAAATTCACACTTGCATGTTTGTAGTATAATTATTGTGTGTGTAATTTTAGAATAGAAATCCAGATCAGGTCTGGGTTTCTGATATTAAAAAAGGTGTTTCGGTTATGGTCATGTAGACCTAGGCCAATCCTCATCAGGTATCCCTAGCCTACATGTTTCCTTTCTTGTAATATGTAGAATAGTTCCAATTTGAATTCTCTAATGGGGATACTTATTACTTGTTATTAACAAGACAATCTCCATATATGCTTATTATAACCCTTTGTTGAATTGCTTTTCAAAACCATGGTAAGGGACAAAAAACTGAAATATAGATTTGAAAAACTATATAGAACAACTCTTGACCAGAGAAAGTGACATTGAAACTACATTAAACAATTAAGAAAAGTAAAATGGAAGATCAATAATTTACAATGAAGAAACAAATAATTATGTCCGAAATAAATGTGCCAGATGAAAAGAATACAGGAAGTACTAAACAGGATATGTCAATTAAAGTCAAATGACAAGAAATATAAATTGCATCAACAGAATGTTATAAAGTTCTTGACTTATACATACAAGTCACTGGTTCAAATTTGATTCTCATGGGGATTCGACCACCTGTATATACGAATATTACAATAATAACATGTTCAACAGCTGACAAATAATAGGTGTTTTTTTCTAAATGAAAAATACTAATTGACTATAACTATCAAACTATAATTCTTTAACTGACCAGTAAATAATACTATTATTTTAATAGAGATACGATATAGAAGAAGAAGAAGAAGAAGATGCTTTATTTCCATCAAATGGGCTCACAAGGAGCATAATATAATATCATTATAATATTATTTTTACAAATATAATAAACAATACAGTATACATAGTTACAAACACAAATAAGAAACAACAGTTTTCACATATTCGTATATATATATATATAGGAGTATATATATAAAACCTTCGTCTCAGGCACACCTCTAGAAAGTAAGAAAAAAGAATTCTGTGAGTAGGCTAAATATATCTAGCTTAACTGCAGGAGGCACCAATGGACGGTGCTATATGGCATGGTGGGTGCATATTAAAATGTGTATCGGGACATTAACATTATTAATGATATGGTAAGACATTGTAAGAAGTTGCACATAACTGGTATGTCATCCTCGTGCCTTGTGCAGAGGAGTCAGTACTATTTAAAGTGACACAACTGCAAAAGGCACCAAGGGACAATGCTAATTGACATGCCAAAGTGCACATATTACGAAAAGATAAAATATTACCAGTTTAATCAAGAAATATCATAAACAGAAAGGTAATAGGACTTATACGATGTGTCCTGTACCCCACCATGTCAACCTCGTGCCTAGTGCAGAAAGCCTGATTTAAATATTTATCTTTCAAGTTATATTTTGTCTTCATCAACTAACTCACAGACAGATATCAAGATATCAAGATTCTCTACATTAAGAAGCCATATCAGTTTTTGGCTAGGAATCAAATGCGTAAAGTTTGGGCATAATGAGTTAATAGTAGAATTTAAACAATTTCTCTTATCTTGAGATGATGTACACAAAATGTTTTTCATCATCAACTTCATTTGAGGTGCACCTGAGACATATTCTGTCTTGTAGGAGAGTACCCTCTTAGTCTGTGAGAAGAAATACGCAATCGAGTGAAATTTCTCCTCTGCTCAGGTGATTGTAATAAAGTAAGATATCTTTCAAGACCAAAATGAGTCTTAAAAGTGCTATAGCTACAAAGCTTCCCATCAGCACAATTGTGCATTTGTTTTCTCCACTGTATTTCATAGTGCTGATAAAAAAACTTTTTAATTAAAATTTTGAATCTAAAGTTGCTTGCAAAGGCTAGACTGTCAACCCCATTAATTTTTTTTTTGCAAATAGTTTAAAGATCCATACCAAGAGGGAATTTTTGATTCAAATAATAGGTTTGACTCTAAATATGCATCTTTTAGTAATGGAAAGGATGAACCCAAATTTTCAAGCCGGTGCCAGTATCTGATCATAGATTTGGTGATATCAAAATGTAAAGGAAATCTCCCAAGTTCTGAAAGAGTGGCAAAGTTTGTTGCTCTTTTCCCCACACCTAGTAATAGTTTACAAAATTTCAAATGTAATCTTTCAGAAAGAAGTTTAGGATAGGCTTGATCAACTGTAGAAGTCTGAGAATTTAATTTTTTTTTGAAGGGATTAAAAAAGCCCCAAATTTCCGAACTATACAAAAGAATGGGTTTAATTGTATGATCAAATACGTGGAGGCTGTTTTTAATATTTGGATTCAGTGACAAGAAGTCCTTTCGTAGCTTGTAGCATGCTTTCAGTGCCTTATTGTACAATTCCTTCTGAGCAAAGGAAAAAGATCCTGATGCACTAAATGTTATACCTAAATATTTACAATGTTGAACACAATCTATCAACATGTCATTAAAATAAAAATTATGTTTTATATGCCTGCCTGCCTTGTTAAATACCATCACCTTAGTTTTTTAGATTAATTTTCATACACCAATCTTTACAATAATTATTTAATTGATCAAGTTTACACTGAAGCCCCTTTTCCGAGGAAGAAAAAAAGACAATATCGTCAGCAAATAATAAACAATGAACTGGCTTTGAGTTAACCAAGACTGGATCAGGTGACTTTTCAAGATAATCAGGGAGGTCATTTATGAAAATTTTAAACAAATTTGGACTCAAATAATCTCCCTGTTTCACTCCCACCTTAGTTGGAAAAAGGTCTGTAACTCTATTCTTAAATCGAATACACGATTTACTCTGAGCATATATACTCTTAATTATATTATAAAACTTTATACCCAGCCCGATGTTTAATAACTTGAGTTTTATTCCTGGGTGAATGACGGTGTCAAAGGACTTCTGGAAATCAACAAAACAGGCAAACACTCTACCTTCTTTAGTATGGCAGTACTTATCAATAATGGTCTTAAGTATGAACATATAGTCAGATGGTCGTGCTTTTTTTGTGAAACCAATTTGGCTATCTTTAATGATCTGATATTTATCTAAAAATTTGCAAAGACGGGTGTCATGAATTTTATTAAAAAGCTTCCCCAAAGCATCAGTAATAGTTATTCCTCTATAATTATTAGGATCAGATGCATCATTCCCTTTATGAATTGGAAATATGTAACCAGTAGTCCAGGGTTCTGGGTATTTTCCATAAGAGAGGCAATTATTAACATTTTTTAGTAAACACGGTAACAAAGAGGTTTGACCATATTTTAGCATACTGTTAGAGATGTTATCCAACCCTGCTGCTTTATTATCCTTTAAAGATGACAAAGCAGTAGATATCTCGGTTTCAGAGATCCTACTATCAAGTTTATTAAAGCACTTTCTTTTTTCAAGAATGTTTAGCTTTTCCTCTTAAAATTGCAGTCACTCTTTAAACTCATCTTTTGGTTCGGTCAAATTTTTAAAATGATTCAACCAATCAAATGGTGCAACCAATGCACTCTTATCATCCTTTTCCTTGCCCTGCAGTTCATCAATCAATTGCCAGTACTGCTTAGGGTTTTCCTCATGCAGTGTTTCTATTTGCTTCAAAAATGACTGCTTGTATTCCCTGTATTTGTGTTTCCGTGCCTTAGTATCTACGCGCTGTAGTTTATAATAGTGACCTTTAACAGCAGTATCTCTGGGAAATCGAGAATAAATTTTCCCATAACTAAATAGGTTTTTTCGCAAATATGCAAGATTACAGTCAAACCACTTTTGGTGTTTAACCCCCTTACCCGTTTGGGCTTTACGCCTTTTAAGATATATATTAGCAGCAGTTATAATAATGTCTGTCAATTCTAGAGATGCGTTATCAATTGCATTTTGGGAATCTATGGGCTCTAGTTTAAGGAATTTGTCAAGTCGCTGCTGAATTTCTGCAGTAAAAAGGGCATCTTGAAAAAGAGCTGGTGAGTCATCTGACCATATGAAACCTGGTAATATTTCATGAGTTTTAACACTATTACAATCAGTTTTTAAACAATATTTATCAGACAATGACCATTCCAACAAACAATGGTAGTCTGATAGTGTTGGTATAAAATTACATGTCCTCATGTACAGAATTTGATTCAGGATACTCTCCGACACTTAAACATAATCAACTGTACTAGCCCCATTAGGTGTATAACATGTTAGCCCACCAAAGGTGTCACCAAGAACTCGACCATTTAGAATCCTTATTTGGTTACTAATACACAAGTCAAGCAGATCCCTGCCCCTTGAGTCAAGTTTATCATCTTTGCTCCTTCTTCAAGAATTTGTTTATCGCTGAAATAGGACTGATATAATGGAGAAAGATTATTACTGTCATCTATGATAAAATCTGTATCAGAAGCCACTCTGGCATTAAAGTCCCCACACAATAATATATTACCCTGTTTTTGGTAGGAAGCAATATCCTTTTCTAAACATGTAAGAATATCATGGTCAAGTCCTTTAGAGTATGATGACCCTTCTGGTGGATTATACACAACACATATAAAAAGATCTTTGTCAAATCCAAAGAATTTATTTTCTAATTTCACCCACTGAAAATCTGGGATAGATGATTTTAGAATTTTCACATGTTGCTTTAGTGAGGGCTTGCGTAGTATTGCAAGTCCTCCAAAATGCCTGTTGTTATATTTAGTTACAGGTCTACAAATTAGATGACAATGGAACGACCCTATATTAGTTACATTTGATTCATACCCCAAGTGGGTTTCAGCGAGGAACACTAGATCTAGATTTTCTATATGTTTCAAAAAGGGGGTCTTGAATGTTGTTGTTTTGTCTTTTTTTTTTAGACCACCCACGTTCCAGCAGCCCATTTTAATGGAAGATAAATCATCACAAGTCATTTTATAAAATAAAAGAGTGTCTCTAATTCTATCTTAAATTTTTTTGAATAGTATATGATTGAACAACTTGTTTTAATGATTTTAGATATTAATAAAAGAAATTAAATATATGAGATACTGGCTATCCTACCTCAATATCTTTATACTACAACTACATGTGATTGTGATATGAGAGTAATAATACTGTAAATATTTTCACAACTGATAGAACAATGTTTCATCATAAACACACAGATATTTATGCATATATTGTAATAGAAAAATGCACTTTATTTGATTTTGTATAGTTCACTAATTAATACATATAAAATTTAATGTGAAAAATATTTTATAATAAATTATTGTTTAACTGATATATACTTTAAAGGTCAAACTTTCATGTCCAGTTTTTAGTTCAAGTACACTTTACGTTGGTCAAACTAACCTTCTGATAGAACAAATATTACTTAAACCTTTGTTTGAAAGTAAAAGATTAACAAACAAGTCACAAACTTTGGACAATGGTTGACATGGTCAACTTACGTCAACAATTTAATTATGTTAAGCTATAGGTACCTTAGTAACATCAATATCTTAATTAAAATTTATAATGTTATTTTATATTATTTTATATATATATTTTAAGTTGTGTATTGTTTTATATTAAAGTTAAGAAAATATTAATGAATATATTTTGAAACATATTTTGGTAATTTCAAAAGTAGAAATTACAGAAATTAAAGAAAACTCATCTTTTATATAACTGATAGTTATGGCCTAGTTCTGGACCATAACTATATTTTGGCATTCTTATTTTATTGATTATGGATTAACAATAATAGCTTAATGGTCACTATGACACTTAGAAATTGGTATAAAAGGAAATCAAGTCGCTAAAACATTAATAGCGTATTTCTTGATTTTTCTAGGTGAGTCTCTTGGTTCTGGAAATAATTTAGATTAAAAATTATTTTTCTTTTTATTTTACTTTGGAAAAATAAGACAAAGTTTATAAATAATTTATATCTTAATTAAAATAAGGTTTAATTTAATGGTAATTATTATTGTTATTATATTATATTTGATTTGAATTGTAGTATTTAATTATTGTTTTCAATTTATTTTTGACTATAATATTTGTACTGTGAAATTGGATTATAATTATAATGATGTTCTCTTTATTAAATAAGAGCGTATTTCTTGATTTTTCTAGTTTGGTTTTTCTTTCCGTTGTTGATTCCGGCCTCCTACCGTGAGCCTCCCCCTAGATTGCGCCAAAAGGCATTACAATTGTCGGGTACAACATACCATAACATCACACGAAATATATCAACACAATACATATAATATATAATATATATATATGAGTTGTAGCTAGCATACTACATACACACACAAATGTATCCATAGCTAATTGTTGCATAGTTGCAGCAAGGTAAGATGTCAGATAACGACAAAACATAACAAGTACAAAATTAAAAACACAAAAAAAAACATTACGGTCTGATATATAATTCAATATTTAGAATTTGTGTGCATGTGAGCTTGCCGTTATGCATGTACATGTAAGTGCCCCCTCAAATAAACAAGAGACAAGAGGAAACAATCTCTGATAGTCACCCTGTGAATATTTTTTATATTAAAATAAAGAGAGAGAAAAAAGCAAAGAAACTAACTGATTGATATTTGAAACACAGCTTATTCCCAGTTTAATGTCTTCTTGTGCCCCCTACCATAACCTCGTCGCCCCTTGGATTGAGACCGCCCTCTTTGCGGGGTAGGCATAGAAATATCAAGGGCACTGTGTATTGATTTTTTAATATTACTGGCCAAAAGAGACACCCCTTTTGTAGATAAGTGGTATTTATCATCAGTTAATAAATCATTGATGGGATTTCCTTGTAACAGCATATTATTATGTTCACAATATGTCACAGTCGAGACTTTATTACCAATAATTGACTGCTTAACTAAGGCATTTATGATTTGGCCATTTGTAAAAAACCCAATATCATCTTTTCTTGGGGTAGTTAAAGAAATGATAATTTTAGCAAGTGACCATTTATCATGAATTAAAGAAATTAATTGATCAAGTTCATCAATACATTGCTGTGCAGTAAGATGTTTCAGGTCATTTGTTAACGAGTGCAGTACAACCAAATCTGGTCTGTCTTCATGTGAAGTTCCAAAAGCTACTGTTTCTTTTAATGTATATTTCAATACCTTTTCCACAGTAGCTGCAGTAGTCAGCTTAGCCTCGTTTATGGCTTTAATGTTTGATTTTCCTAGAAAAAGAACTTTCGGTTTGCTCTGTGTATCATATGTATGTTGCTGTTGATTAGTTGCTGCCTTATTAGTAGCAGATGTCTCCTTGGCCATGTTAGCATCAAGCTGGGCAGCAATATGAAGTTTGAGTTGGATTACTTCATCCTGGGCTGTGTCCAGATTTTTTTTAACAGTTTTTGGATATTTTGTGTTAATTGCTGTATTTCGTCATCTTTCACCTTTATTTTTTCGGTGTACTGATTAAAATTCATATTGGGAAGTTTCACAAGATTGCTTTAATTGATTCATTGTTTCATCAAGTAGTAATTTTAAACTTTTGATGTTTACTTCATTATTTGATCTTTCTATTTGAATGTTACCATCCTGAATTTTTAGTTGGTTCTCTAGATGTTAAAGCCTATCGCGAAGTTTGGATATTGTCTTTTGAAGGGAGGTAACCTCAGATTGGTCTTTAGCTCTAGGGTTAGCTTTTATTATGGTAGTTAGAGTTTCACACGAAGTGGTGATTGCTGTCATCAATTTGGTATAATCATTAGATTGTTGGCTTGCTGTTTGTATGATAGCCTCAGTTATTGTTTTTTTCAATACGAGAAAAGTGGTCCACTAAATTTGTGTTTTCTGACGTGCTACATGTAACGGTAGGTGTATTTGTGCGCTCATGCACATCCTGGTGTATGGTGGATTTGATGGATGTTAGGGAATCATCAAGCTTAGATGAAACTGTGTTGTAAACATCTTTTAAGGTTTGATCTAGGTCAAACTGTTCCTCAACTGTAGCATGTGTAGCATTATCAATCACCTTGGCTAAGATTTGTGTCAGGACAGGAAAGTAAGAATGAACAAAGGCCATGGACTTAGATCCCTGGACCCTGATTGTCCCGGTTGTAACGAAGAATGTTATGTTGAACTGCAATGCTTGTTCCTTATCCAATATTTCGATGACAATTGAATTATTGTTATTATTAGGGTCGGACCAAGTTGTCGGGACATCGTACCATTTAATGTCAAATTTATCATTATTTCCCATGTGATCATAATAGAATAAATCAAGGGTTTTAATCCATGGATGAATGCCTTCTACATTTGTGAAGAAGGTGATCATTCTGGCTTCTTTTTCATATAGGTTAATATCTATATCTTCAAATAAGCACTTCTTTGCTTTACCCGTTCGTTTGTGAAGGAGCTTTAGAAACATTTTCACTGGGTAATCTTTATAAACTTTGTCCATACTAAATTCTATAATATCTAGTAGTTCAGGGCCTCCGTTGACAATATTTTGATCAAGACCCGCCATTTTGTCTGTTTTATCACACGTGTTTTGCATTTGGCGTAAATGAAACTGTTGCGTAAATGATGTGTGGATTGTAATAGAATAAACTTACAACTCCACAGATGGAATTTATTCACTTTTGTACTGCTATTTGTTGTTTGTACGGCTATAAAGAGTTAGGATTTGCCTACTTTATCAGGACGATTTTCTTGCTCCCGCCATCATATAAGGGGAGGTACTTTACTAGGAAATACTTCATCAATAATTCCGGTTGGCCACTAATTGCGTGGTATACTAACGTCAATCATGAGCACAATGTCACCAATTTGTAAGTTGCGATTTTCAATTGGCCATTTTGATCGAGTTTGGAGGTTATGCAAGTATTGTAGGTTCCATTGCTTCCTAAATTGATTCGCTAAAACGTGTACATGTTTCCATTGCGATTTGTACTTATCCTTCACAGAAAAATCGAAATTATACGGTTCTATATCACTATTAATTTTCTGTGTCAAAAGAGTGTTTGGTGACAAAATAGCAGGCGATTCAGGATCACTTGACACAGCAATTATTGGTCTACTATTGACGATACAACAAACTTCTGTCATTAATGTGCATAAAACTTCATGAGTAAGTTGCTTTCCTTGAATGTCCGTTAACATTGAATCAAGAATTCTTCTTGCCAGTCCAATCATGCGTTCCCATGCACCATTCATGTGTGAGGCATGGGATGGATTGAATGTCCACACAATTTGTTTTTTAGACAGATATCCCTGAACATTTTCGTCATTAAATAGAAGTGAAAGTTCATTTACTGCTCCTACAAAGTTTGTACCTTGATCAGATCTAAATATATATATATATATATGCAATGTATGTAAAGGATTTTCTATTTATTTTCATTAGTAATATCGATCCAGAAGAAGAAAATAATACATTATTATGTGTATCTGTTACGGGCACTCCTGAACTATTTTAAGATATAGTTTAGGTTAGGTGAGGTCAAAAATACACGTGCATGTATCTGTGACTCAACCAATCAGCATACGAGATCTCGTAATCACGCGGAAGCAATTAGATAGAAATATTGGACTGATAAAATACACACACTTATCTATCACACAGTGCAGGGTCTATTTTAACGCTATAACATAGGAAGTAAAGGACTGTTTTGTCTTGTTTAAAAAAACCCAGTAATAATCATCTCTCAAATAGAGATTGATAATACAAGTTATTCTCAAATAGAATAACAGCATATAATAATCTCTCAAAAAGAGACTGCTATTAATAGAATAGCAAAAATAAAGTAATCTCTCAAATAGAGACTGCTTTAATAACTAAATTGCTCTCAAATAGAATAACAAAAAAAAAAGATATTTTATCTCTCAAATAGAGTATTAAAAGCAATGAGCAAACGTTTTACATACAAAAGACATAAAAATCTAAAAGAGTATTTAACGAATTCAAAGAAGAAAAATGATATAAACAGACGAAATTAAACAAAAGATAAAAATATCACGCACAATAAACTAATTGAAGAGCTTAAATAAAAAGAGGAAAACATACTAAAATAACAGAAAGAAGAAAAAAGATAAAAAACGATTATATAAACAGGTGTCGTATCCCCATAAGAGAATTCAAATTGAAACTATTCTACATATTACAAGAAAGGAAACATATAGGCTAGGGATACCTGATGAGGATAGGCCTAGGTCTACATGACCATAACCGAAACACCTTTTTTAGTATCAGAAACCCAGACCTGATCTGGATTTCTATTCTAAAAATACACACACAATAATTATACTACAAACATGCAAGTGTGAATTTCTAGAAAAATATGAAAGTAAAATGCAGAAGAATGTATTCCATAACCAGGAGAATGTATTCCATAACCAGAAATATTTATCATACACTGAGTTTACCAGCTCTAAATTACTCTAAATGTATGCACATAGAAAATGGAATTAATCACGAAGGATTATAATAAGATATACTGGATTGGTCCTGGACCCAATTGATATTAATATAATCCACCATTTTCTACATAAGAAAATGCCTGTACCAAGTCAGGTATATGACAGTTGTTATCCATTCGTTTGATGTGTTTGAGCTTTGGATTTTGTCATTTGATTAGGGACTTTCCGTTTTGCATTTTCCTCGGAGTTCAGTATTTTTGTGATTTTTCTGTTTTCGATTTCACAGGTTATATTTCGTAGCCCAACCATTCTTTCACACATATCTGATCTTGTTGACGTCTTAAACTTTTGTACGTACTTTACAACAAAATGCTGAGGTCTATTCAGTAATGTGTTGTTAACAACTTTATCATTTGTATTTCTGTTATCAATATATTGATGTATTCATGATAATATAATTAATGTAATCTCTATGAAAAGGAAATAAAGAAATGAATGAATGAATGGTCCCATTTAAGCTATCCAATCAAAGCGGACACTCCAATCTTATCCTTCAATTCGTTTTCAATCAGGGATCAATGACGAAGTGACATCTGCTTACAAAAAAATTGAAATAATTTGTAGCAACGTCGAACGAATAAATTTATATTCAGATACATTTCTATTATACAGTCACACTGTTTCAACTGCAAACTGTGAAATTGAATTTATTTCTTAATTTTGCAGTTAAATGATAGGAAAATGAAACTTTTATTTAAAATGTTTAATATAAAATTCGTAGTTGTACTAAGAAATTATATTTTTAATTTTGAAGATTAACAAAATTGCGTAACTAACATGTTTATGAAAAAAAAATATCCAATTTAGGGGAGGGATTAACAAATAAAAATTCCTGTGTTGTGCCTCTTGAATTTTTATTATCTCCCTTTTGTGAAAGGAATTTACTTTAAGCTTAGCCCTACGTATTTACACCGACTTAGCTAGCAGGACTTAACATTATGTTTACAAACTTTAATACTTTTTAAAACTGTTTGGTGTAGTTAATGATGATGTGTGGAATCAATGTAGCAGTGCAATGCGGTTTCGAAGGATAAGCGGGGTATTTATATGTAGATGTATGATTGTTTCATTTTTTAACAGCAATGATATATGGTTAAAATCAAATGAATTTATACCAAACTTAATTTAGTAAGATACAACAAATAAACAAAAAATATATTATATATTGTCAATTTAGCACAATTTTCGCTTTCATATCGCAGTCGTTTATATTTGAAATATATTTTCCGAAATCTATTTATAAATTAAAGGGTACGAATATGACGTATATGGGTGTATCAAGAAAATAACCATATTGGTTTATTTATAGTTGTTTAAAGACATTTCGATAAAACTTACTCCTGTGGCGGATTCAAGTGGGTGCGTAATGTCCGGTCGTGCGCTTTAGATGTAGAAATTTTAAGAACGCGTTTTATAAAGCAGTAAACATTCATCAAGTTCAAAGTGAGGTCAAAATCCAATAGTTTTCAGGGGCGGTCAAGCCATTTTTAAAAAGGGGGTTCGAACCTTATGTCCCCATTCAAAAGCATTGATCGTCAAAAAAGGGGGTTTCCAACCCCCGGAACCCCCCCCCCCCCCCCCCCCCCCCCCCTTGGATCTGCCTCTGGTTTTATGTGTAAAGGTAGAAGCACTAAAATATATGGCAAGAATATCTAACATGGAAGTAAATCACTATATCTATATGATGCATATTGCAAGAAAGAAATATTTATGAAGCAGGAACTTTTTTCTATAACCTTTGTCAAAAATATAATAATATAAATTGATCACAGATACTATTTTCTTCTTTAAAATGTATTAACTTATAGAACGAATTCAGTAATTCCAAGTCGAACTCAAATAAGTTTTATAGCGACATATTTAAAAAAAAATGCAATTCTTATAACTAGTGTTGTGTGGGTGGTTTTTTGTTTGTACGACTTTTTTATCGTTGGTCATAGTGTTATTTGTGTTTCCTCGACATACATGGTTTAAGATAAAACCCTTGATATCTGCTTCCTTTTTTCAACCAAGGAAAAGATATCCAAATTATTCAAAGTTTATCGATTTATTGAAATCAAAAGAATACTTAAAATATATATGATATTTATGTGTGTGTGACATTTATAGAATTGTAGAAATTATTTTGTTATTAAGCCCGACTGTCTTATATTCTGTTCATCCATATATCCATCCTTCTAAAGTAGCCAATTCAATATTATCATAACAGCCCTGCAACTGAACATACCTTTTTTTTTTTAAATTGTGAATTACAATATATACATTGTAGCAGATTCCATAGTGTAAACACGGTATTAGAGGTTTTTTTTTTTTGCATCATTGGAAAATCAAACGAACATATTATAGAATGTTAAGCATTGTAATTTGAAAAAAATCACCGCGAAGTCTTCTAGAGTAGGTAAAAATGAACAAAAAACATAATATGCTTAAATAATTAGTGGGTTTAGATAACATACATTCAAAACATGATATATTCAAAAACACTAGGTTTTATAATATGCTTTCAGGAAATAAAAAGAAAAAATGGTGTCCCCGAACTTGTTCTCTTGCTTCTAGTAAAAATTGAAAATTTCATTAACATTTCTTTATAAAAAATGTACTTTAAGAGCTATTTCCTCTTATATAGCTAAGTTGAAAAATTAAATCAAACAATACAAATATTCAGTATTTGTAAAAACAGACTCTATAATACAGTACATAATTTTTTTTTCTTTATTTAAATAAACAATTTTTCACATGAATTGCCATTCTGTCTCAAAATTTGCAGATTTAAGCAAAATACTAGACCGATTGTGTACTGCTCTTGTGCAATCCAAGATTGCGGTTACAGTTTAACTGCCTTATTAAGATCCATTATGATTCTTCCCTTCGCCTATATCAAGCTGCTCAGTCGCTCGGTTATTATCTCATCATTGCTTTGAAACGTGAGCAAAACTTATCAGCGACGTCACAATGTCTGAGGAGAAGGTATCAGTGTGTTAGGAGACGTTATCAAGCTTACTTGTATCAGCGTTAAACTGTCTTAGGAAAGCAAAAAGACCAGAAATAGTACAATAAACAAATGAATCAGTTGTTCTGCCTAAATATATTGTAAAATATCCGCAGTTCGAAAGAATGGGAGGCTTTTTTCTGCTCGTTGGCAACACGCATATTCAGGATCCCAAAATCATATTTAAGAGTGTTTGAACTTTGTCGTAAAGAAATGCAGAGGAGTACTGAAAGTGTGTATGGTTGACATGAAAAAATACGTAAGGTTGCATATTTGAACCCCTGCAGTGCCAAAAAGGTTTCAGATCCAAGAAAGATATAAAAGTAGGCAATGCGCTCTGTTGATACTTCGTACTTTTCATTTGAGGCAGTTCCGGTCCAGAACATTTCCGAAGGGAATGTACACAAATTGTGCATTGATAGGTGACTGAGACTTTGGATCGCCGATAAAGACACGGTGTGCGTTAAAGATATGGTCAATAGCTTTCAATCTTATCCTCGTTGGTCAAAAATTCCGTTGTAGGGAAATAATAAGAAATTGTAAATCATGTCACCATTCCTGTGCTGATGAGTAGGAAATTTGGTATGTTGTAGTGTGAGCGTCAATTCTGATGTACTTTCCCACCCGGACATTTTCACGGATAAAATAGACAACTTAACAGTAGAGAACAATAAACGGATCACCGATGTAACAAATGGATCTTAATTATAAATTTAATACTAAACAGAAAACAATAAACTTGCGGAAAAGATTATATACCGCAAACAAAAGGTGCAAAGGTTTTTGTACACCATATCTGGATTTCGACAATTAATGTCTTTTCAGTGATGTTATGAATCGAAACGGTATTTGGAAAGCCATACAATTTACCTCAATTAAGGATAGACTCTTGAATTTTGAGGAGTCAAAATAGGATGAACGGATAATATAAACCCGAAGGCAAATATAATACAAGCCCAAACAAAAAAATAAGACAAGTCTAAATTGAAAACAACGTTCAAAACTATGATTGCGTTGGATAAAAACCTCAATTTTTATACGTGTGCATGCAAAACAAATTTCTTGTTAGAGGGGTCTACATACAGATCAAACAACATTTTCCAAAAGACCAAAAAAGTGAAAAAGTATGTTTTAACAAAACGCATTTGACTAACAGGTCGAACAACAGATGTGCTTAAACCCTGCAGACTGCCATTGACGATTGCCAAATAAACGGATCACCGATGTAATAAATGGATCTTAATTATAAATTTAATACTGAACAGAAAACAATAAACTTGCGGAAAAGATTATATACCTCAAACAAAAGGTGCAAAGGTTTTTGTACACCATATCCGGATTTCGACAATTAATGTCTTTTCAGTGATGTTAGGAATCGAAACGGTATTTGGAAAGCCATACAGTTTACCTCAATTTAGGATAGACTCTTGAATTTTGAGGAGTCAAAATAGGATGAACAGATCATTTAAACCCGAAGGCAAATATAATACAAGCCGAAACGAAAAAAAAGACAAGTCTAAATTGAAAACAACGTTCAAACCTATGATTGCGTTGGATAAAACCGCAATTTTTATACATGTGCATGCAAAACAAATTTCTTGTTAGAGGGGTCTAAATACAGCAAAACAACATTTTCCAAAAGACCAAAAAAGTGAAAAAGTATATTTTAACAAAACGCATTTGACTAACAGGTCGAACAACAAATGTTCTTAAACCCTGCTGACTGCCATTGGCGATTGCCAAATAAACGGATCACCGATGTAATAAATGGATCTTAATTATAAATTTAATACTAAACAGAAAACAATAAACTTGCGGAAAAGATTGTATACCGCAAACAAAAGGTGCAAAGGTTTTTGTACACCATATCCGGATTTCGACAATTAATGTCTCTTCAGTGATGTTAGGAATCGAAACGGTATTATATATATATATATATTGTTACATCTAGTGATCCGTTTATTTGGCAATCGCCAATGGCAGTCAGCAGGGTTCAAGAACATCCGTTGTTCGACCTGCTAGTCAAATATGTTTTGTAAAAAAAAATACTTTTTAACTTTTTTGGTCTTTTGGAAAATTTTGTTTGTGCTGTATTTAGACCCCTCTACCAAGAAATTTGTTTTGCATGCACACGTATAAAATTGCGGTTTTTATCCAACGCAAGCATAGGTTTGAACGTTGTTTTCAATTTAGACTTGTATATATATATATATATATATAATATAAGTGCCTATAAAAAGCACATGACATACAAATCTATGGGAGTGTGGATTAATCAGTACAGAGATTAATTCAATTACACAAATAAAATTATAGATTGCCTAACAATGTAATTTTAACACACTATTTAGTATGTAAATATAAGAATGTTTAAAATATTTACAAAATGATGAAAATAAACGCAATATTTCGCTAGACTAACTAGCTTTATCAAGCGTGCATCTATCCAGGTGAAATCGGATGTAGATGATAAGAAACTTTTGCAGCTGAATGTATATGTTGCACTTGAATTTGGCTGCCTTGAAAATAATACATAATTTGGATGAAGTTGAAGATTTTTACAAAATTGGTAGTTAAAGTTAGCAACGTCCATTGGCAAATATTACAGGATAAAAAGGACGATGCTGTGTACTAAATTATTCTTTATCTTTCCTTATCTTTTCTCATTTTTTTCGTTAAGACCATCAGGTTCTAAAGTGTGGAGTAGGTGGATCCAAAAATTTTCTCTCTCCTTCTCGCCGTGGTGTCCCACTCGGTGTTGACTTCTATGATTTGGAAAGTAACATTATCAAAAGAATGTTTCGTTGAACGAAGATGTATTGTGAGAGGACAATTTTTGTTGGTTTTGTACCATGAACGATGGTTATTGAGCCGAATATTAAATTTGTCCATTGTTTGCTCTTTCAAAAGCGCTAACAAAACTAGTCGCCAAGAACTTCTAGAGTACAAAGATAAGAATAAAGCAGCTAACAGAACACCCCTGGTACTCACTTACCATCCTGATTTTAAAAATGTGTCTTCCATTGTTCAGAAGCATTGGAAAATTATAGAAAATGATTCAAATGTTAAAAAAGTATTTTCCTCACAACCAGTCATGGCCTTCAGAAGACCTAAAAACATCCGTGACAAATTAGTGACATCTGTATTAGCAAAGCAGCCTACTCCATCTCCCGGTTGCTACAAACAATGTGGTCGAAGGAACTGCTTGTGTTGTAAAGCTGCCAACACAAGCAGTTCTTTCATCAGCTCCGTAACTAAACAAAATTATACCATCTACTCAAATTCCAACTGTAAAACGGAGAACTCAATTAATATATTAACATGTGACACTTGTGGCATTCAGTATGTGGGAGAAACAATGGACAAATTTAATATTCGGGTCAATTTATAACACCTCTTCTGACGAGAAAAAAGCCAAACAATCGCTGAAAAACCGAGATGATATTGTAATAAAGCCAGCAGACAAGGGAACTGCCGTTGTGATAATGGACAAAGCTAACTATATCGCGGAAGCAGAGCTTCAGCTCTCTGATGAGAGATTTTATTAGAAGCTTGACCATGACCCTACTTCCGAGTTTACTTCCAAAATTATTACTGCGTTACAAACCATGCACAATGACGGTCACATAGATGAGGCTACATTCGGATATTTAAAACCAGAGAACACCAAGTCTGGTCGATTGTATCTTCTCCCCAAAATACACATGGTTAACAACCCTGGTAGACCCATTGTATCCGCAAACGGCCACCCGACTGAGAAAATCTCGGAATTCGTAGACTTTCATTTAAGATCTCATGTAGAAAATTTTCCTTCTCACATTCAAGACACCACAGACTACCTTCGTAAAATGGAATCCATGAACCCTCTTCCTCCGGAAACTCTCCCTGTCACTCTAGATGTCACCTCATTGTATACCAACATACCTCATGATGACGGAATACAATCGTGTAAGGAAATGTGGGACTCGCGCAACACTTTAGAACCACCTACCGAATGTTTAGTCCAGCTGCTTACTCTGGTTCTGAAATGCAACAATTTCACTTTTAATGGTGAACATTACCTTCAGATAAACGGGACAGCGATGGGGACGAAAATGGCACCGTCTTACGCCAATATTTTCATGGGCAAATTAGAGAAACAAATCATATCAACATCTTTATCCAAACCTCTGTCTTGGTCCCGTTCCATCGATGATGTTGACATGAAATGGATTGAATCCCAACTTAAACTAGATGATTTCATCAGACATGCAAACAACGCCCACCAGTCAATTAAATTTACATATGAAATTTCCGACTCTAAAATATCTTTCTTAGACACAACTACATCTATAAAGGACGGTGTCATATCAACAGACCTCTACTGTAAACCTACAGATAAACATCAGTACCTTTCTCCCCAAAGCTGTCACCCCAAACTCTGTACAAAAAGTATCCCCTATAGTGAAGCTCTTAGAGTAAAGCGGATTTGCTCCTCTGAGGAGGCTGTCACTAAACGGTTACAGGAACTTCGCGGATTTTTTACCAAACGAGGTTATAAGGAATGGGACATAGATAAGGGATTTGCACGTGCTAACAATAACAGCCGCAATGACCTATTACAATACAAACAGAAGAGGCGCAGCAAAATAGTTCCTTTGTTTTAACATACAATCCCGCCTTTACTAACCTTTCACGTTTGATCCATACCAATTGGCAAACTATTGCCAAGCACCCTAAATTATCCAAGATCTTTCCCAAACCTCCTGTCTTAGCTTTTCGGAGACCAGCAAGTCTGAAAGACTTATTTGTGAGAGCTGATGTCTCCTCTAATAAAAGCTGTTCAACTGCAGGATGGTGCAAGTCGTGTGGTAACAGACGATGTCCGACTTGCCAACAAATACTGAATACTCAAACATTTACTTGCCACTCCACCGGGTCTGTGTACACTTTATTTCGCAATGTAACTTGCAAAACCCAGAATGTTGTATACCTTCTTCAGTGTCAATGTGGCATGCAGTGTGTTGGCGAGACAGAACAACCATTCAACAAACGCATGAATGGTCATCGAAGTGACTACACCTGCAAGCCCGACCTCCCCGTAAGTTGTCATTTGAGATCACCTGGGCACGCCCAAGCTGATCTCATAAACCTTACCATCACTATCATAGACCACAACGAGGGTTGGTCAAGGGCCGACAGACTTGCTCGGGAAAGGTTTTGGACAAGAAAGCTTAGGACAGTTTCCACAGAGGGCATCAATGAAAAAACATAGAATGTGTCACTCATTTTCCCTACCATCACTTGTTTCCAGTAACTCAGGCTTCCCCTTTGGACTCTTACAGTTTTAATAAATTTATTCCTCCTCCCAAACATCAATATTGATGCCGCAAGTTTATTGTTTTCTGTTTGATATTAATTTGTAAATAAGATCCATTTATTACACCTGGTGATCCTTTTATTTGGCAATCGCCAATGGCAGTCGGCAGGGTTTAAGAACATGTGTTGTTCGACCTGTTAGTCGAATGCGTTTTGTTAAAATATACTTTTTTACTTTTTTGGTCTTTTGGAAAAATGTTGTTTGTGCTGTATTTAGATCCCTCTAACAATAAATTTGTTTTGCATGCACACGTATAAAAATTGCGGTTTTTATCCAACGCAATCATAGGTTTGAACGTTGTTTTCAATTTAGACTTGTTTATATTTTTTCGTTTGGGCTTGTATTTTATTTGCCTTCGAGTTTATATGATCCGTTCATCCTATTTTGACTCCTCAAAATTTAAGAGTCTATCCTAAATTGAGGTAAATTATATGGCCTTCTAAATACTGTTTCGATTCCTAACATCACTGAAGAGACATTAATTGTCGAAATCTGGATATGTGTACAACAATCTTTGCACCTTTTTTTTGCGGTATACCATCTTTGCCGCAAGTTTATTGTTTTCTGTTTGGTATTAATTTATGAATAAGATCCATTTATTACACCTGGTGATCCGTTTATTTGGCAATCGCCAATGGCAGTCGGCAGGGTTTAAGAACATTTGTTGTTTGACCTGTTAGTCGAATGCGTTTTGTTAAAATATACTTTTTTACTTTTTAGGTCTTTTGGAAAATGTTGTTTGTGCTGTATTTAGACCCCTCTAGCAAGAAATTTGTTTTGCATGCACACGTATAAAAATTGCGGTTTTTATCCAACGCAATCATAGTTTTGAACGTTGTTTTCAATTTAGACTTGTTTATATTTTTTCTTTTGGGCTTGTATTATATTTGCCTTCGGGTTTATATGATCCGTTCATCCTATTTTGACTCCTCAAAATTCAAGATTCTATATTAAATTGAGGTACATTATATGGCCTTCCAAATACCGTTTCGATTCCTAACATCACTGAAGGGACATTAATTGTAAAAATCCGGATATGGTTTACAAAAATCTTTGCACCTTTTGTTTGCGGTATACCATCTTTGCCGCAAGTTTATTGTTTTCTGTTTGGTATTAATTTATAAATAAGATCCATTTATTACACCTGGTGATCCGTTTATTTGGCAATCGCCAATGGCAGTCGGCAGGGTTTAAGAACATTTGTTGTTCGACCTGTTAGTCAAATGCGTTTTGTTAAAATATACTTTTTCACTTTTTTGGTCTTTTGGAAAATGTTGTATGTGCTGTATTAAGACCCCTCTAGCAATAAATTTGTTTTGCATGCACACGTATAAAAATTGCGGTTTTTATCCAACGCAATCATAGGTTTGAACATTGTTTTCAATTTAGACTTATGGTGATCCGATGGAGAAAATCGGTTGTAGAGTCGTCACTGGTTCAGACGTACTTATAATAAAATTATTTTTGTGACTGCATCTTACATTAATTTGTAGGATCCTTTACAATAGATAATTCAGCTGATTTGTAACAATTCCATCTTCATGCCTTATATATCATGTACTGTGTTACGACGCTAGATTAAAACTGACGAGGAAAGGTAACACCCGGCCATATTATTATAGTGCCTAGGTGTTCGAATGGTCTAGCGCGTCGGGCATAGTGCATGGCGATTTGGTGCCACGATATCTCAGAAGCATGAGTTCGAATCCCGGCGAGGGAAGAACAAAAAATTTTCGAAAGCAAATTTACAGATCTAACATTGTTGGGCTGATGTTTAGACGAATTATATATAGATATATATTCTTTATATTTGCTTATTGGTAGATTGAATATGTTTTATTCATGTATTTAACATTCAATTTGTATGTACAGAGCCTTATTGGAAATTGGTTTAATCCAAATGAGTAGCTCTCTTTGAATACAGATATTATTATTATTAGAACACACCCGCGAAATCGCGGGTATTTAAAGCTTGGTTGAAAGTATGTAAACTGTTGTAGGATGAATTTTTGTAAAATATTTTATGTCTGGAGAATTTCAGAAAAGGTATCAAACTGAGTCATATAGGCACTTGGAGACAGGACAATTATTTTAAGCCCTCTCCCTTTTTTCCAAAGTCCGTTATTTTTTTGCTCTCTGTTAAATTCCATGATGATTTTCGCGTTTCTGTATACTATGAACATACATATAATATAAATAAGTGTATTTGCTATTAACTATCAATTCCAAGTTTCTTCTCCACGGCGATCACTGCTATATTATATAGAGGGTCTCTATATATAATAGGATTATAATCATAGTATACATACAGAATAACGCGACAATAATTGTCCTGTCCCCGAGTAATTATGAAAATTATGTTTAAAGAGGGGAGTAAATGGGGGTGGTATCTCCACGGAAGAACGCGAAATAAAATTGCCATTTCACGATGAGCGAACAATTAAAAATTTCTTGCACGTTGATCTTTTTATCGATTTCAAGAAACACGTTGAATAACGAACCTTTTTCACGGCTGCACGTGAAATAAAAAGTGGCAAAACACGTTGCACGAAAATAACCCTTTACCCCTCTTTTAAAGTTTAAAATCGGAAGTCTTGGGTATGACTTAAAAGTCGGTCAGTATGACGGAAACAATACCCGGACGCCTTTTCCTTCGTTTTTCTCCAAAAATAACCCAAACTGAATAATCATAAGAATGGATGACAAATGCAACTATGCAAAATAGGTCCAAAATAAATATTCCCTTGTTTTTGACAGTTGTAGGTAATTGATCCTACATTTCATTGCAGTAAAACATTTCTGGATCATAAACTAAATCTTGGATATTTCAAAGCATCATTATTTTTTTATTTGGGGTTTCTATAGAATATTTTGGAAACTTGAGGTTACATGGTTACTAAAGCTTGTACGCAGGTTAAAAAAGGGGGAAAATTTGATTGGTTAACTTTCAGTGATGGTTATTTTCTTATTTGCAATGAAATGTTATGTAAAATTTTTTCTATAGTACTGGACAGGATAAAACTTTACTCATGCCAAGTATTTCTTTATCTGAAACAAAGATAAATTCTGTACAATTTTTTGAAAAGTGCAAATTTAACATAGACTAATAGGGGAAAATCAATGGTGGTATTACACCTACTGTGGATTCATTAATATTCGTTGGATACCAATTTTCGTTGATTTCGTGGGTACTGGGGAACCACGAATTTAAATGTTCAACGAAATACAAATTTTCTAAAGGATTGAATGCAGACTTTGCGAAAACCACGAATTTAAATATCCACGAATATGCAAGTTTTCCTCAATCCACGAAAATTGGTACCCACGAAAATAAATGAATCCACAGTAATATGGGAAGCTGTACATGCACCTTTGACCTTGTGAGTACTCTCATGTGTTAAAATTTCTTGCTATTTAAGTGAAATATTACAAATGATGAAATATTCTGAGTGGATTGAGTCTCCAAAACACATTTTATGAGAAACTTTCCTTGAAATAGGACTTTACCATGAATATTAGTTGACAGAACAAGCCATACTTAGAGCTTTGGGGAGCTTTTTCTCCTTATTTCTTACATTCTGCTATACTAGAAAAATTTTCCTAAGAAATACCTAATAAATATATAGTTTTAAGTAAATGAAATTATTTTTAAAGCAGTAACAACAAATTATTCACCAAAAGAGAAGCTTTTTATGTCCCTCTCCGGTACGCGACGTAAATTTAAGTTTTACGTAAGGACTTATCGAAACCTCCTTGGAGACAGTAAACTTTTATACTAATGGTTCATTCAGCTTGAATACTTCAATTAATCATTTATTATAACATTTCTATCATAAATGAGTGAAAGTTACCCTAAATTTTTTATTTATTGGCCTAAAAAGTAGAAATTTTGAGAAAATGAGAGGTATAAATGGACCAAAAGAGACCTTATAAGGAAGACAAAGAGGTCCGTTAGTAGTATTTATCATCCTAAAGTCACCTTTTGTATCATATTCAACTGTTTGTAGGCAGATGAGATAAATATTTGATCATTTATTGGTCCACACTATATTCTATTATAATGCGGCTTGGTTTGGATTTTTCGAAGAAATTTTGCTCGAATCGCTGTAGATGTCGTCTTACATTATACTAGTCTAAAATTTGTCTCAAACTATTGAACTGATTATGACAAAAGTTGACAGGAATGCTTGAAATAACCAGTATTACAAAGGAAAAAAGTCACATTCAGTTTAGTTAAGAAAAAAGTCTTCTTTAGGTGTAATACCACCAAATCATAGTACGTCACATCCGGTTGCATACGAAAATAGGTCCAAAAAAAATATTCCCTTGAATTTGACAGTTGTAGGTAATTGATCCTACATTTCATTGCAGTAAAACATTTCTGGATCATAAATATATATCTTGGGTATTTCAAAGCACCATTATTTTTTTATTTGGGGTTTCTATAGAATATTTTGGAAACTTGAGGTTACATGGTTACTAAAGCTTGTACACAGGTTAAAAAAGGGGGGAAATTTGATTGGTTAACTTCCAGTTATGGTTATTTTCTTATATGCAATGAAATGTTATGTGAAATGTTTTCTTTAGTACTGGACAGGATAAAACTTTACTCATGCCAAGTATTTCTTTATTTGAAACAAAGATAAACTCTGCACAATTTTTTGAAAAGTGCAAATTTAACATAGACTAATAGGGGAAAATCAATGGTGGTATTACACCTAATATGGGAAGCTGTACATGCACCTTTGACCTTGTGAGTACTCTCATGTGTTAAAATTTCTTGCTATTTAAGTGAAATATTACAAATAATGAAATATTCTGAGTGGATTGAGTCTCCAAAACACATTTTATGAGAAACATTCCTTGAAATAGGACTTTACCATGAATATTAGTTGACAGAACAAGCCATACTTAGAGCTTTGGGGAGCTTTTTCTCCTTATTTCTTACATTCTGCTATACTAGAAAAATTTTCCTAAGAAATACCTAATAAATATATAGTTTTAAGTAAATGAAATTATTTTTAAAGCAGTAACAACAAATTATTCACCAAAAAAGAAGCTTTTTATGTCCCTCTCTGGTACGCGACGTAAATTTAAGTTTTACGTAAGGACTTATCGAAACCTCCTTGGAGACAGTAAACTTTTATACGGATAGTTTATTCAGCTTGAATACTTCAATTAATCATTTATTATAACATTTCTATCATAAATGAGTGAAAGTTACCATAAAATTTTTATTTATTGGCCTAAAAAGTAGAAATTTTGAGAAAATGAGAGGCATCAATGGACCAAAATAGACCTTATAAGGAAGACAAAGATGTACATTAGTAGTATTTATCATCCTAAAGTCACCTTTTGTATCATATTCAACTGTTTGTAGGCAGATGAGATAAATATTTGATCATTTATTGGTCCACACTATATTCTATCATGATGCGGCTTGGTTTGGATTTTTCGAAGAAATTTTGCTCGAATCGCTGTAGATGTCGTCTTACATTATACTAGTCTAAAATTTGTCTCAAACTATTGAACTGATTATGACAAAACTTGACAGGAATGCTTGAAATAACCAGTATTACAAAGGAAAAAAGTCACATTCAGTTTAGTTAAGAAAAAAGTCTTCTTTAGGTGTAATACCACCAAATCATAGTACGTCACATCCGGTTGCATACGAAAATAGGTCAAAAAAAAATATTCCCTTGAATTTGACAGTTGTAGGTAATTGATCCTACATTTCATTGCAGTAAAACATTTCTGGATCATAAATATATATCTTGGGTATTTCAAAGCACCATTATTTTTTTATTTGGGGTTTCTATAGAATATTTTGGAAACTTGAGGTTACATGGTTACTAAAGCTTGTACGCAGGTTAAAAAAGGGGGAAAATTTGATTGGTTAACTTCCAGTGATGGTTATTTTCTTATATAAAATGAAATGTTATGTCAAATTTTTTCTATAGTACTGGACAGGATAAAACTTTACTCATGCCAAGTATTTCTTTATTTGAAACAAAGATAAATTCTGTACAATTTTTTGAAAAGTGCAAATTTAACATAGACTTATAGGGGAAAATCAATGGTGGTATTACACCTTATATGGGAAGCTGTACATGCACCTTTGACCTTGTGAGTACTCTCATGTGTTAAAATTTCTTGCTATTTAAGTGAAATATTACAAATAATGAAATATTTTGAGTGGATTGAGTCTCCAAAACACATTTTATGAGAAACTTTCCTTGAAATAGGACTTTACCATGAATATTAGTTGACAGAACAAGCCATACATAGAGCTTTGGGGAGCTTTTTCTCCTTATTTCTTACATTCTGCTATACTAGAAAATTTTCCTAAGAAATACCTAATAAATATATAGTTTTAAGTAAATGAAATTATTTTTAAAGCAGTAACAACAAATTATTCACCAAAAGAGAAGCTTTTTATGTCCCTCTCCGGTACGCGACGTAAATTTAAGTTTTACGTAAGGACTTATCGAAACGTCCTTGGAGACAGAAACTTTTATACTGATAGTTCATTCAGCTTGAATACTTCAATTAATCATTTATTATAACATTTCTATCATAAATGAGTGAAAGTTACCCTAAAATTTTTATTTATTGGCCTAAAAAGTAGAAATTTTGAGAAAATGAGAGGTATAAATGGACCAAAAGAGACCTTATAAGGAAGACAAAGAGGTCCATTAGTAGTATTTATCATCCTAAAGTCACCTTTTGTATCATATTCAACTGTTTGTAGGCAGATGAGATAAATATTTGATCATTTATTGGTCCACACTATATTCTATCATGATGCGGCTTGGTTCGGATTTTTTGAAGAAATTTTGCTCGAATCGCTGTAGATGTCGTCTTACATTATACTAGTCTAAGATTTTTCTCAAACTATTGAACTGATTATGACAAAACTTGACAGGAATGCTTGAAATAACCAGTATTACAAAGGAAAAAAGTCACATTAAGTTTAGTTAAGAAAAAAGTCTTCTTTATGGGAAGCTGTACATGCACCTTTGACCTTGTGAGTACTCTCATCACTACTGTAACAACAGCCCATGAAAAGGCCGTGAAATGTCTGTGAAATATCACAGGGCCGTGAAAACCCCGAGAAAATACCCCGTGACTTTTGTAAAAAAAATATTTCTAAAGGCCGTGAAAAATATTTGATGTTAGAAAAAGACCGTGAAATTTCAATACCCCGTGAAAAGGCCGTGATAATTTGTCCTTTCATGCTTAATAAAAAATATCACGGCCTTTTCACTGGTTGTTGAACCAGTGAAAAGGCCGTGATATTTTTTCATGTCAATTTTTTCTTATCCTAATTCAGATTTAAAACATCCCATGTGATTATTGTAATATGGTCTAATTATTTCCACTCACATTTTTCTAAATATCCTATAAACTTTTCATTATAAATATATGTCTGTTTAAATATTATTATATGCAATACTACTGTACAGGACTGACTTTTCAATGGAACCATTCATTGTTATATTTAATGACTTTGTGCCAATAAATATTTTGTATTTAAAGAAAAGTATTTTGCTTCTCGTCTGTACATTATTAAAAACAATTTAAACATTAATTTTAATTGGAACCGAAACATGTAAAAACGAGAACTTCCCGGAATATCAGACCGTATCCGGATTCGTGTTTCTTTTAGAGTAATTGTAACATTTCCGCAAGCTAGGTACAATGTAGGAAATTTGAAAGACGCCGAAGGTCGATTAATATTTACTTTATAGATGCAAGACGAGTGACAGCAAGTTTGAGGTAAGTTAAGTTATTAATATTTTATTCTTTTATGCATCATATCACCAAAATGTTGATGACGTTTGTGAGCATTTCCATTGAACTGATTTTCACTGAATTTGCAGAAACCGCGCAAACATGCATGTGATATATTCACTTATATTTTAGTCTGTTGCACATGATTCCTTTAATCATTTTGGTTAATGTTTTCTAAGACTTACCGGATCCTATAAATACGATTACGGTTTTTTTTTTGTTTATGTATTTGGGGAAAAAAAAGGGGGGGTCCTTTTTCCCCACACTGGCCACATAAAAAAAATGACATTTATGTACAGTACACTACGTAGACATAGACATAGATAATCGGAAATGATTATAATAGCAATAAGTATCTCTGAAATGGAGTTCACTCTGATAATCAGAGGCGTAACCCCCTTTGAATGTGTTGGGAGCTATTTAAGTATTTTCTGACTTGGCCGCGTCGGAACACAGAGTTCAAAAGGAATCAGAGGCGTAGCAGGGAAAGTATTTAATATTTGTAAGGCAAAATGTCCTTTCTAGAAGGGTTTGTGCCATATCATAAGAATAATTATTATGGAAATGAGGTGTTTAAAAAATAATTGGTATGGCGAATGTGCCTGCAGTAAAAGTTGCTACACCCCTGGCCCCCTGTAAAATTAATAGCTGTGACTCATTACGGCCACTTAGTCTAGAGAAGTTTGACTTAAGCCATACATATCATTACAAAGAAACATTTAAATTTAATAGTCTGTCTTAAAAGTGTCTTTAGTCTTTAAAAAAATCTAAAAAAAATAATATACAATGTAAGTTGACAATACAGAACTTCGTTAACTAATGATGCCATATATATTGGATAGGGGGCAGATTTTCTGGAAAATGGTATGAAAATATGGGAAAACCTATGTATGTTTCCAAGTGGCTGTTCTGTTTCAATGATGTTTTTTAGTATTTTTCATACCATTTTCACCTCCAGTATGAAAATCTGCCCCTATTCAATATGGGGTCATTAACCGTGAAGTCCTGTATTGCATGGAATAATATTGTAGCTGTTTTAAGTACATGTATGTACATAAATGCCAAAAATTAATTTGAATATATAAATAGTTTTTTTATATACATGTATAATATATGTAATGTTTCTTTATTTATTCTAGGAATGAATATGATCGAAGAGCAAAAGGATATAGCAGTCTTTATATAAAATAGTTCAGGAATCCAGTTGGAAAGAAGAGCTTTTCAGTTAAAAGTATTTCCTGGGAATTAAGAGGAACTTCTATAAATGTTTTTCTGGAATAGTTATTCACAAGGGCAGTGAAGTGAAGGATTACATTAGACAAATATTGCTGAAGTGGTAAAATCAGACCCAAGAGATGTACAAAATTTCTACAATACATGTTACAGCTGACTTTAGCTACTTAATCACATTGACATTTGTGTGCTTTTATGTTTTCTTTACATAATTACTACAGTTCTATTAAAATTAATATTTTTATTCTTTGTCACAATTATTACTAAAAAAAATACAGCATTTTAATATGGTTTTTCATAGTCTCACTTGCATTGTACTTAAATAAGTTGTCTGTAGATGTTTACACTAGGTTTTCAGGTATTTCACTTCACTTGATTGAAACAGCATTGAAATTTTTTGTAAAATTATGGCCTGAAAAATACATTTAACATTTTACAGGATTTTTCACAATCAGTGAATGGCTGTTTATCACAGTAGTACATGTACATTTCACGGTCTTTTCACAATGGGCACATAATTTATCACGACATTTCACGGTGTACATTTTTGTTTTTCACAGGGTTTCTACGGTCTTTTTACCCAAGTTTTCACGGCCTTTTCACGACAAATAAAGGCATATACTGTACTATATCTACATTTCACGGTCTTTTCACAATGGGCACATAATGCATTATCACGACTTTCTCACGGTGTACATTTTTTTTTCACAGGGTTTCTACGGTCTTTTCACCCAAGTTATCAAGTGGCAACTCTTCACGGCCTTTTCACAAACTTTTCATAGCCTTTTCACGACAGTCATTCCACGTTATTGTCACGGATAAGTTTCACGGCCCCCGTAAATTAACCGTGACAAACACTGTAAAAATCACCAGCATTTTTACGGATATTTTCACGGCCAATCTACGGGGCATTGTTCCAGTAGTGCATGTGTTAAAATTTCTTGCTATTTAAGTGAAATATTACAAATATTCTGAGTGGATTGAGTCTCCAAAACACATTTTATGAGAAACTTTCCTTGAAATAGGACTTTACCATGAATATTAGTTGACAGAACAAGCCATACATAGAGCTTTGGGGAGCTTTTTCTCCTTATTTCTTACATTCTGCTATACTAGAAAATTTTCCTAAGAAATACCTAATAAATATATAGTTTTAAGTAAATGAAATTATTTTTAAAGCAGTAACAACAAATTATTCACCAAAAGAGAAGCTTTTTATGTCCCTCTCCGGTACGCGACGTAAATTTAAGTTTTACGTAAGGACTTATCGAAACGTCCTTGGAGACAGTAAACTTTTATACTGATAGTTCATTCAGCTTGAATACTTCAATTAATCATTTATTATAACATTTCTATCATAAATGAGTGAAAGTTACCCTAAAATTTTTATTTATTGGCCTAAAAAGTAGAAATTTTGAGAAAATGAGAGGTATAAATGGACCAAAAGAGACCTTATAAGGAAGACAAAGAGGTCCATTAGTAGTATTTATCATCCTAAAGTCACCTTTTGTATCATATTCAACTGTTTGTAGGCAGATGAGATAAATATTTGATCATTTATTGGTCCACACTATATTCTATCATGATGCGGCTTGGTTTGGATTTTTCGAAGAAATTTTGCTCGAATCGCTGTAGATGTCGTCTTACATTATACTAGTCTAAGATTTTTCTCAAACTATTGAACTGATTATGACAAAACTTGACAGGAATGCTTGAAATAACCAGTATTACAAAGGAAAAAAGTCACATTCAGTTTAGTTAAGAAAAAAGTCTTCTTTATGGGAAGCTGTACATGCACCTTTGACCTTGTGAGTACTCTCATGTGTTAAAATTTCTTGCTATTTAAGTGAAATATTACAAATAATGAAATATTCTGAGTGGATTGAGTCTCCAAAACACATTTTATGAGAAACTTTCCTTGAAATAGGACTTTACCATGAATATTAGTTGACAGAACAAGCCATACTTAGAGCTTTGGGGAGCTTTTTCTCCTTATTTCTTACATTCTGCTATACTAGAAAATTTTCCTAAGAAATACCTAATAAATATATAGTTTTAAGTAAATGAAATTATTTTTAAAGCAGTAACAACAAATTATTCACCAAAAGAGAAGCTTTTTATGTCCCTCTCCGGTACGCGACGTAAATTTAAGTTTTACGTAAGGACTTATCGAAACGTCCTTGGAGACAGTAAACTTTTATACTGATAGTTCATTCAGCTTGAATACTTCAATTAATCATTTATTATAACATTTCTATCATAAATGAGTGAAAGTTACCCTAAAATTTTTATTTATTGGCCTAAAAAGTAGAAATTTTGAGAAAATGAGAGGTATAAATGGACCAAAAGAGACCTTATAAGGAAGACAAAGAGGTCCATTAGTAGTATTTATCATCCTAAAGTCACCTTTTGTATCATATTCAACTGTTTGTAGGCAGATGAGATAAATATTTGATCATTTATTGGTCCAGACTATATTCTATCATGATGCGGCTTGGTTCGGATTTTTCGAAGAAATTTTGCTCGAATCGCTGTAGATGTCGTCTTACATTATACTAGTCTAAGATTTTTCTCAAACTATTGAACTGATTATGACAAAACTTGACAGGAATGCTTGAAATAACCAGTATTACAAAGGAAAAAAGTCACATTCAGTTTAGTTAAGAAAAAAGTCTTCTTTATGGGAAGCTGTACATGCACCTTTGACCTTGTGAGTACTCTCATGTGTTAAAATTTCTTGCTATTTAAGTGAAATATTACAAATAATGAAATATTCTGAGTGGATTGAGTCTCCAAAACACATTTTATGAGAAACTTTCCTTGAAATAGGACTTTACCATGAATATTAGTTGACAGAACAAGCCATACTTAGAGCTTTGGGGAGCTTTTTCTCCTTATTTCTTACATTCTGCTATACTAGAAAAATTTTCCTAAGAAATACCTAATAAATATATAGTTTTAAGTAAATGAAATTATTTTTAAAGCAGTAACAACAAATTATTCACCAAAAGAGAAGCTTTTTATGTCCCTCTCCGGTACGCGACGTAAATTTAAGTTTTACGTAAGGACTTATCGAAACGTCCTTGGAGACAGTAAACTTTTATACTGATAGTTCATTCAGCTTGAATACTTCAATTAATCATTTATTATAACATTTCTATCATAAATGAGTGAAAGTTACCCTAAAATTTTTATTTATTGGCCTAAAAAGTAGAAATTTTGAGAAAATGAGAGGTATAAATGGACCAAAAGAGACCTTATAAGGAAGACAAAGAGGTCCATTAGTAGTATTTATCATCCTAAAGTCACCTTTTGTATCATATTCAACTGTTTGTAGGCAGATGAGATAAATATTTGATCATTTATTGGTCCACACTATATTCTATCATGATGCGGCTTGGTTTGGATTTTTCGAAGAAATTTTGCTCGAATCGCTGTAGATGTCGTCTTACATTATACTAGTCTAAGATTTTTCTCAAACTATTGAACTGATTATGACAAAACTTGACAGGAATGCTTGAAATAACCAGTATTACAAAGGAAAAAAGTCACATTCAGTTTAGTTAAGAAAAAAGTCTTCTTTATGGGAAGCTGTACATGCACCTTTGACCTTGTGAGTACTCTCGTGTGTTAAAATTTCTTGCTATTTAAGTGAAATATTACAAATAATGAAATATTCTGAGTGGATTGAGTCTCCAAAACACATTTTATGAGAAACTTTCCTTGAAATAGGACTTTACCATGAATATTAGTTGACAGAACAAGCCATACTTAGAGCTTTGGGGAGCTTTTTCTCCTTATTTCTTACATTCTGCTATACTAGAAAAATTTTCCTAAGAAATACCTAATAAATATATAGTTTTAAGTAAATGAAATTATTTTTAAAGCAGTAACAACAAATTATTCACCAAAAGAGAAGCTTTTTATGTCCCTCTCCGGTACGCGACGTAAATTTAAGTTTTACGTAAGGACTTATCGAAACGTCCTTGGAGACAGTAAACTTTTATACTGATAGTTCATTCAGCTTGAATACTTCAATTAATCATTTATTATAACATTTCTATCATAAATGAGTGAAAGTTACCCTAAAATTTTTATTTATTGGCCTAAAAAGTAGAAATTTTGAGAAAATGAGAGGTATAAATGGACCAAAAGAGACCTTATAAGGAAGACAAAGAGGTCCATTAGTAGTATTTATCATCCTAAAGTCACCTTTTGTATCATATTCAACTGTTAGTAGGCAGATGAGATAAATATTTGATCATTTATTGGTCCACACTATATTCTATCATGATGCGGCTTGGTTTGGATTTTTCGAAGAAATTTTGCTCGAATCGCTGTAGATGTCGTCTTACATTATACTAGTCTAAGATTTTTCTCAAACTATTGAACTGATTATGACAAAACTTGACAGGAATGCTTGAAATAACCAGTATTACAAAGGAAAAAAGTCACATTCAGTTTAGTTAAGAAAAAAGTCTTCTTTATGGGAAGCTGTACATGCACCTTTGACCTTGTGAGTACTCTCATGTGTTAAAATTTCTTGCTATTTAAGTGAAATATTACAAATAATGAAATATTCTGAGTGGATTGAGTCTCCAAAACACATTTTATGAGAAACTTTCCTTGAAATAGGACTTTACCATGAATATTAGTTGACAGAACAAGCCATACTTAGAGCTTTGGGGAGCTTTTTCTCCTTATTTCTTACATTCTGCTATACTAGAAAATTTTCCTAAGAAATACCTAATAAATATATAGTTTTAAGTAAATGAAATTATTTTTAAAGCAGTAACAACAAATTATTCACCAAAAGAGAAGCTTTTTATGTCCCTCTCCGGTACGCGACGTAAATTTAAGTTTTACGTAAGGACTTATCGAAACGTCCTTGGAGACAGTAAACTTTTATACTGATAGTTCATTCAGCTTGAATACTTCAATTAATCATTTATTATAACATTTCTATCATAAATGAGTGAAAGTTACCCTAAAATTTTTATTTATTGGCCTAAAAAGTAGAAATTTTGAGAAAATGAGAGGTATAAATGGACCAAAAGAGACCTTATAAGGAAGACAAAGAGGTCCATTAGTAGTATTTATCATCCTAAAGTCACCTTTTGTATCATATTCAACTGTTTGTAGGCAGATGAGATAAATATTTGATCATTTATTGGTCCACACTATATTCTATCATGATGCGGCTTGGTTTGGATTTTTCGAAGAAATTTTGCTCGAATCGCTGTAGATGTCGTCTTACATTATACTAGTCTAAGATTTTTCTCAAACTATTGAACTGATTATGACAAAACTTGACAGGAATGCTTGAAATAACCAGTATTACAAAGGAAAAAAGTCACATTCAGTTTAGTTAAGAAAAAAGTCTTCTTTATGGGAAGCTGTACATGCACCTTTGACCTTGTGAGTACTCTCATGTGTTAAAATTTCTTGCTATTTAAGTGAAATATTACAAATAATGAAATATTCTGAGTGGATTGAGTCTCCAAAACACATTTTATGAGAAACTTTCCTTGAAATAGGACTTTACCATGAATATTAGTTGACAGAACAAGCCATACTTAGAGCTTTGGGGAGCTTTTTCTCCTTATTTCTTACATTCTGCTATACTAGAAAAATTTTCCTAAGAAATAACTTATAAATATATAGTTTTAAGTAAATGAAATTATTTTTAAAGCAGTAACAACAAATTATTCACCAAAAGAGAAGCTTTTTATGTCCCTCTCCGGTACGCGACGTAAATTTAAGTTTTACGTAAGGACTTATCGAAACGTCCTTGGAGACAGTAAACTTTTATACTGATAGTTCATTCAGCTTGAATACTTCAATTAATCATTTATTATAACATTTCTATCATAAATGAGTGAAAGTTACCCTAAAATTTTTATTTATTGGCCTAAAAAGTAGAAATTTTGAGAAAATGAGAGGTATAAATGGACCAAAAGAGACCTTATAAGGAAGACAAAGAGGTCCATTAGTAGTATTTATCACCCTAAAGTCACCTTTTGTATCATATTCAACTGTTTGTAGGCAGATGAGATAAATATTTGATCATTTATTGGTCCACACTATATTCTATCATGATGCGGCTTGGTTCGGATTTTTCGAAGAAATTTTGATCGAATCGCTGTAGATGTCGTCTTACATTATACTAGTCTAAGATTTTTCTCAAACTATTGAACTGATTAGGACAAAACTTGACAGGAATGCTTGAAATAACCAGTATTACAAAGGAAAAAAGTCACATTCAGATTAGTTAAGAAAAAAGTCTTCTTTATGGGAAGCTGTACATGCACCTTTGACCTTGTGAGTAGTCTCATGTGTTAAAATTTCTTGCTATTTAAGTGAAATATTACAAATAATGAAATATTCTGAGTGGATTGAGTCTCCAAAACACATTTTATGAGAAACTTTCCTTGAAATAGGACTTTACCATGAATATTAGTTGACAGAACAAGCCATACTTAGAGCTTTGGGGAGCTTTTTCTCCTTATTTCTTACATTCTGCTATACTAGAAAAATTTTCCTAAGAAATACCTAATAAATATATAGTTTTAAGTAAATGAAATTATTTTTAAAGCAGTAACAACAAATTATTCACCAAAAGAGAAGCTTTTTATGTCCCTCTCCGGTACGCGACGTAAATTTAAGTTTTACGTAAGGACTTATCGAAACGTCCTTGGAGACAGTAAACTTTTATACTGATAGTTCATTCAGCTTGAATACTTCAATTAATCATTTATCATAACATTTCTATCATAAATGAGTGAAAGTTACCCTAAAATTTTTATTTATTGGCCTAAAAAGTAGAAATTTTGAGAAAATGAGAGGTATAAATGGACCAAAAGAGACCTTATAAGGAAGACAAAGAGGTCCATTAGTAGTATTTATCATCCTAAAGTCACCTTTTGTATCATATTCAACTGTTTGTAGGCAGATGAGATAAATATTTGATCATTTATTGGTCCACACTATATTCTATCATGATGCGGCTTGGTTTGGATTTTTCGAAGAAATTTTGCTCGAATCGCTGTAGATGTCGTCTTACATTATACTAGTCTAAGATTTTTTTTCAAACTATTGAACTGATTATGACAAAACTTGACAGGAATGCTTGAAATAACCAGTATTACAAAGGAAAAAAGTCACATTCAGTTTAGTTAAGAAAAAAGTCTTCTTTATGGGAAGCTGTACATGCACCTTTGACCTTGTGAGTACTCTCATGTGTTAAAATTTCTTGCTTTTTAAGTGAAATATTACAAATAATGAAATATTCTGAGTGGATTGAGTCTCCAAAACACATTTTATGAGAAACTTTCCTTGAAATAGGACTTTACCATGAATATTAGTTGACAGAACAAGCCATACTTAGAGCTTTGGGGAGCTTTTTCTCCTTATTTCTTACATTCTGCTATACTAGAAAAATTTTCCTAAGAAATACCTAATAAATATATAGTTTTAAGTAAATGAAATTATTTTTAAAGCAGTAACAACAAATTATTCACCAAAAGAGAAGCTTTTTATGTCCCTCTCCGGTACGCGACGTAAATTTAAGTTTTACGTAAGGACTTATCGAAACGTCCTTGGAGACAGTAAACTTTTATACTGATAGTTCATTCAGCTTGAATACTTCAATTAATCATTTATTATAACATTTCTATCATAAATGAGTGAAAGTTACCCTAAAATTTTTATTTATTGGCCTAAAAAGTAGAAATTTTGAGAAAATGAGAGGTATAAATGGACCAAAAGAGACCTTATAAGGAAGACAAAGAGGTCCATCAGTAGTATTTATCATCCTAAAGTCACCTTTTGTATCATATTCAACTGTTTGTAGGCAGATGAGATAAATATTTGATCATTTATTGGTCCACACTATATTCTATCATGATGCGGCTTGGTTTGGATTTTTCGAAGAAATTTTGCTCGAATCGCTGTAGATGTCGTCTTACATTATACTAGTCTAAGATTTTTCTCAAACTATTGAACTGATTATGACAAAATTTGACAGGAATGCTTGAAATAACCAGTATTACAAAAGAAAAAAGTCACATTCAGTTTAGTTAAGAAAAAAGTCTTCTTTATGGGAAGCTGTACATGCACCTTTGACCTTGTGAGTACTCTCATGTGTTAAAATTTCTTGCTATTTAAGTGAAATATTACAAATAATGAAATATTCTGAGTGGATTGAGTCTCCAAAACACATTTTATGAGAAACTTTCCTTGAAATAGGACTTTACCATGAATATTAGTTGACAGAACAAGCCATACTTAGAGCTTTGGGGAGCTTTTTCTCCTTATTTCTTACATTCTGCTATACTAGAAAAATTTTCCTAAGAAATCCCTAATAAATATATAGTTTTAAGTAAATGAAATTATTTTTAAAGCAGTAACAACAAATTATTCACCAAAAGAGAAGCTTTTTATGTCCCTCTCCGGTACGCGACGTAAATTTAAGTTTTACGAAAGGACTTATCGAAACGTCCTTGGAGACAGTAAACTTTTATACTGATAGTTCATTCAGCTTGAATACTTCAATTAATCATTTATTACAACATTTCTATCATAAATGAGTGAAAGTTACCCTAAAATTTTTATTTATTAGCCTAAAAAGTAGAAATTTTGAGAAAATGAGAGGTATAAATGGACCAAAAGAGTCCTTATAAGGAAGACAAAGAGGTCCATTAGTAGTATTTATCATCCTAAAGTCACCTTTTGTATCATATTCAACTGTTTGTAGGCAGATGAGATAAATATTTGATCATTTATTGGTCCACACTATATTCTATCATGATGCGGCTTGGTTTGGATTTTTCGAAGAAATTTTGCTCGAATCGCTGTAGATGTCGTCTTACATTATACTAGTCTAAGATTTTTCTCAAACTATTGAACTGATTATGACAAAACTTGACAGGAATGCTTGAAATAACCAGTATTACAAAGGAAAAAAGTCACATTCAGATTAGTTAAGAAAAAAGTCTTCTTTATGGGAAGCTGTACATGCACCTTTGACCTTGTGAGTACTCTCATGTGTTAAAATTTCTTGCTATTTAAGTGAAATATTACAAATAATGAAATATTCTGAGTGGATTGAGTCTCCAAAACACATTTTATGAGAAACTTTCCTTGAAATAGGACTTTACCATGAATATTAGTTGACAGAACAAGTCATACTTAGAGCATTGGGGAGCTTTTTCTCCTTATTTCTTACATTCTGCTATACTAGAAAAATTTTCCTAAGAAATACCTAATAAATATATAGTTTTAAGTAAATGAAATTATTTTTAAAGCAGTAACAACAAATTATTCACCAAAAGAGAAGCTTTTTATGTCCCTCTCCGGTACGCGACGTAAATTTAAGTTTTACGAAAGGACTTATCGAAACGTCCTTGGAGACAGTAAACTTTTATACTGATAGTTCATTCAGCTTGAATACTTCAATTAATCATTTATTACAACATTTCTATCATAAATGAGTGAAAGTTACCCTAAAATTTTTATTTATTGGCCTAAAAAGTAGACATTTTGAGAAAATGAGAGGTATAAATGGACCAAAAGAGACCTTATAAGGAAGACAAAGAGGTCCATTAGTAGTATTTATCATCCTAAAGTCACCTTTTGTATCATATTCAACTGTTTGTAGGCAGATGAGATAAATATTTGATCATTTATTGGTCCACACTATATTCTATCATGATGCGGCTTGGTTTGGATTTTTCGAAGAAATTTTGCTCGAATCGCTGTAGATGTCGTCTTACATTATAATAGTCTAAGATTTTTCTCAAACTATTGAACTGATTATGACAAAACTTGACAGGAATGCTTGAAATAACCAGTATTATAAAGGAAAAAAGTCACATTCAGATTAGTTAAGAAAAAAGTCTTCTTTATGGGAAGCTGTACATGCACCTTTGACCTTGTGAGTACTCTCATGTGTTAAAATTTCTTGCTATTTAAGTGAAATATTACAAATAATGAAATATTCTGAGTGGATTGAGTCTCCAAAACACATTTTATGAGAAACTTTCCTTGAAATAGGACTTTACCATGAATATTAGTTGACAGAACAAGCCATACTTAGAGCTTTGGGGAGCTTTTTCTCCTTATTTCTTACATTCTGCTATACTAGAAAAATTTTCCTAAGAAATACCTAATAAATATATAGTTTTAAGTAAATGAAATTATTTTTAAAGCAGTAACAACAAATTATTCACCAAAAGAGAAGCTTTTTATGTCCCTCTCCGGTACGCGACGTAAATTTAAGTTTGACGAAAGGACTTATCGAAACGTCCTTGGAGACAGTAAACTTTTATACTGATAGTTCATTCAGCTTGAATACTTCAATTAATCATTTATTACAACATTTCTATCATAAATGAGTGAAAGTTACCCTAAAATTTTTATTTATTGGCCTAAAAAGTAGAAATTTTGAGAAAATGAGAGGTATAAATGGACCAAAAGAGTCCTTATAAGGAAGACAAAGAGGTCCATTAGTAGTATTTATCATCCTAAAGTCACCTTTTGTATCATATTCAACTGTTTGTAGGCAGATGAGATAAATATTTGATCATTTATTGGTCCACACTATATTCTATCATGATGCGGCTTGGTTTGGATTTTTCGAAGAAATTTTGCTCGAATCGCTGTAGATGTCGTCTTACATTATACTAGTCTAAGATTTTTCTCAAACTATTGAACTGATTATGACAAAACTTGACAGGAATGCTTGAAATAACCAGTATTACAAAGGAAAAAAGTCACATTCAGATTAGTTAAGAAAAAAGTCTTCTTTATGGGAAGCTGTACATGCACCTTTGACCTTGTGAGTACTCTCATGTGTTAAAATTTCTTGCTATTTAAGTGAAATATTACAAATAATGAAATATTCTGAGTGGATTGAGTCTCCAAAACACATTTTATGAGAAACTTTCCTTGAAATAGGACTTTACCATGAATATTAGTTGACAGAACAAGTCATACTTTGAGCATTGGGGAGCTTTTTCTCCTTATTTCTTACATTCTGCTATACTAGAAAAATTTTCCTAAGAAATACCTAATAAATATATAGTTTTAAGTAAATGAAATTATTTTTAAAGCAGTAACAACAAATTATTCACCAAAAGAGAAGCTTTTTATGTCCCTCTCTGGTACGCGACGTAAATTTAAGTTTTACGTAAGGACTTATCGAAACCTCCTTGGAGACAGTAAACTTTTATATGGATAGTTGATTCAGCTTGAATACTTCAATTAATCACTTATCATAACATTTCTATCATAAATGAGTGAAAGTTACCCTAAAATTTTTATTTATTGGCCTAAAAAGTAGAAATTTTGAGAAAATGAGAGGTATAAATGGACCAAAAGAGACCTTATAAGGAAGACAAAGAGGTCCATTAGTAGTATTTATCATCCTAAAGTCACCTTTTGTATCATATCCAACTGTTTGTAGGCAGATGAGATAAATATTTGATCATTTATTGGTCCACACTATATTCTATCATGATGCGGCTTGGTTTGGATTTTTCGAAGAAATTTTGCTCGAATCGCTGTAGATGTCGTCTTACATTATACTAGTCTAAGATTTTTCTCAAACTATTGAACTGATTATGACAAAACTTGACAGGAATGCTTGAAATAACCAGTATTACAAAGGAAAAAAGTCACATTCAGATTAGTTAAGAAAAAAGTCTTCTTTATGGGAAGCTGTACATGCACCTTTGACCTTGTGAGTACTCTCATGTTGAGAAACTTTCCTTGAAAAAGGACTTTACCATGAATATTAGTTGACAGAACAAGTCATACTTAGAGCATTGGGGAGCTTTTTCTCCTTATTTCTTACATTCTGCTATACTAGAAAAATTTTCCTAAGAAATACCTAATAAATATATAGTTTTAAGTAAATGAAATTATTTTTAAAGCAGTAACAACAAATTATTCACCAAAAGAGAAGCTTTTTATGTCCCTCTCTGGTACGCGACGTAAATTTAAGTTTTACGTAAGGACTTATCGAAACCTCCTTGGAGACAGTAAACTTTTATATGGATAGTTCATTCAGCTTGAATACTTCAATTAATCACTTATCATAACATTTCTATCATAAATGAGTGAAAGTTACCCTAAAATTTTTATTTATTGGCCTAAAAAGTAGAAATTTTGAGAAAATGAGAGGTATAAATGGACCAAAAGAGACCTTATAAGGAAGACAAAGAGGTCCATTAGTAGTATTTATCATCCTAAAGTCACCTTTTGTATCATATCCAACTGTTTGTAGGCAGATGAGATAAATATTTGATCATTTATTGGTCCACACTATATTCTATCATGATGCGGCTTGGTTTGGATTTTTCGAAGAAATTTTGCTCGAATCGCTGTAGATGTCGTCTTACATTATACTAGTCTAAGATTTTTCTCAAACTATTGAACTGATTATGACAAAACTTGACAGGAATGCTTGAAATAACCAGTATTACAAAGGAAAAAAGTCACATTCAGATTAGTTAAGAAAAAAGTCTTCTTTATGGGAAGCTGTACATGCACCTTTGACCTTGTGAGTACTCTCATGTGTTAAAATTTCTTGCTATTTAAGTGAAATATTACAAATAATGAAATATTCTGAGTGGATTGAGTCTCCAAAACACATTTTATGAGAAACTTTCCTTGAAATAGGACTTTACCATGAATATTAGTTGACAGAACAAGTCATACTTAGAGCATTGGGGAGCTTTTTCTCCTTATTTCTTACATTCTGCTATACTAGAAAAATTTTCCTAAGAAATACCTAATAAATATATAGTTTTAAGTAAATGAAATTATTTTTAAAGCAGTAACAACAAATTATTCACCAAAAGAGAAGCTTTTTATGTCCCTCTCTGGTACGCGACGTAAATTTAAGTTTTACGTAAGGACTTATCGAAACCTCCTTGGAGACAGTAAACTTTTATATGGATAGTTCATTCAGCTTGAATACTTCAATTAATCACTTATCATAACATTTCTATCATAAATGAGTGAAAGTTACCCTAAAATTTTTATTTATTGGCCTAAAAAGTAGAAATTTTGAGAAAATGAGAGGTATAAATGGACCAAAAGAGACCTTATAAGGAAGACAAAGAGGTCCATTAGTAGTATTTATCATCCTAAAGTCACCTTTTGTATCATATCCAACTGTTTGTAGGCAGATGAGATAAATATTTGATCATTTATTGGTCCACACTATATTCTATCATGATGCGGCTTGGTTTGGATTTTTCGAAGAAATTTTGCTCGAATCGCTGTAGATGTCGTCTTACATTATACTAGTCTAAGATTATTCTCAAACTATTGAACTGATTACGACAAAACTTGACAGGAATGCTTGAAATAACCAGTATTACAAAGGAAAAAAGTCACATTCAGATTAGTTAAGAAAAAAGTCTTCTTTATGGGAAGCTGTACATGCACCTTTGACCTTGTGAGTACTCTCATGTGTTAAAATTTCTTGCTATTTAAGTGAAATATTACAAATAATGAAATATTCTGAGTGGATTGAGTCTCCAAAACACATTTTATGAGAAACTTTCCTTGAAATAGGACTTTACCATGAATATTAGTTGACAGAACAAGTCATACTTAGAGCATTGGGGAGCTTTTTCTCCTTATTTCTTACATTCTGCTATACTAGAAAAATTTTCCTAAGAAATACCTAATAAATATATAGTTTTAAGTAAATGAAATTATTTTTAAAGCAGTAACAACAAATTATTCACCAAAAGAGAAGCTTTTTATGTCCCTCTCTGGTACGCGACGTAAATTTAAGTTTTACGTAAGGACTTATCGAAACCTCCTTGGAGACAGTAAACTTTTATATGGATAGTTCATTCAGCTTGAATACTTCAATTAATCATTTATCATAACATTTCTATCATAAATGAGTGAAAGTTACCCTAAAATTTTTATTTATTGACCTAAAAAGTAGAAATTTTGAGAAAATGAGAGGTATAAATGGACCAAAAGAGACCTTATAAGGAAGACAAAGAGGTCCATTAGTAGTATTTATCATCCTAAAGTCACCTTTTGTATCATATCCAACTGTTTGTAGGCAGATGAGATAAATATTTGATCATTTATTGGTCCACACTATATTCTATCATGATGCGGCTTGGTTTGGATTTTTCGAAGAAATTTTGCTCGAATCGCTGTAGATGTCGTCTTACATTATACTAGTCTAAGATTTTTCTCAAACTATTGAACTGATTATGACAAAACTTGACAGGAATTCTTGAAATAACCAGTATTACAAAGAAAAAAGTCACATTCAGATTAGTTAAGAAAAAAGTCTTCTTTATGGGAAGCTGTACATGCACCTTTGACCTTGTGAGTACTCTCATGTGTTAAAATTTCTTGCTATTTAAGTGAAATATTACAAATAATGAAATATTCTGAGTGGATTGAGTCTCCAAAACACATTTTATGAGAAACTTTCCTTGAAATAGGACTTTACCATGAATATTAGTTGACAGAACAAGTCATACTTAGAGCATTGGGGAGCTTTTTCTCCTTATTTCTTACATTCTGCTATACTAGAAAAATTTTCCTAAGAAATACCTAATAAATATATAGTTTTAAGTAAATGAAATTATTTTTAAAGCAGTAACAACAAATTATTCACCAAAAGAGAATCTTGTTATGTCCCTCTCTGGTACGCGACGTAAATTTAAGTTTTACGTAAGGACTTATCGAAACCTCCTTTGAGACAGTAAACTTTTATATGGATAGTTCATTCAGCTTGAATACTTCAATTAATCACTTATCATAACATTTCTATCATAAATGAGTGAAAGTTACCCTAAAATTTTTATTTATTGGCCTAAAAAGTAGAAATTTTGAGAAAATGAGAGGTATAAATGGACCAAAAGAGACCTTATAAGGAAGACAAAGAGGTCCATTAGTAGTATTTATCATCCTAAAGTCCCCTTTTGTATCATATCCAACTGTTTGTAGGCAGATGAGATAAATATTTGATCATTTATTGGTCCACACTATATTCTATCATGATGCGGCTTGGTTTGGATTTTTCGAAGAAATTTTGCTCGAATCGCTGTAGATGTCGTCTTACATTATACTAGTCTAAGATTTTTCTCAAACTATTGAACTGATTATGACAAAACTTGACAGGAATGCTTGAAATAACCAGTATTATAAAGGAAAAAAGTCACATTCAGATTAGTTAAGAAAAAAGTCTTCTTTATGGGAAGCTGTACATGCACCTTTGACCTTGTGAGTACTCTCATGTGTTAAAATTTCTTGCTATTTAAGTGAAATATTACAAATAATGAAATATTCTGAGTGGATTGAGTCTCCAAAACACATTTTATGAGAAACTTTCCTTGAAATAGGACTTTACCATGAATATTAGTTGACAGAACAAGACATACTTAGAGCATTGGGGAGTTTTTTCTCCTTATTTCTTACATTCTGCTATACTAGAAAAATTTTCCTAAGAAATACCTAATAAATATATAGTTTTAAGTAAATGAAATTATTTTTAAAGCAGTAACAACAAATTATTCACCAAAAGAGAAGCTTTTTATGTCCCTCTCTGGTACGCGACGTAAATTTAAGTTTTACGTAAGGACTTATCGAAACCTCCATGGAGACAGTAAACTTTTATATGGATAGTTCATTTAGCTTGAATACTTCAATTAATCACTTATCATAACATTTCTATCATAAATGAGTGAAAGTTACCCTAAAATTTTTATTTATTGGCCTAAAAAGTAGAAATTTTGAGAAAATGAGAGGTATAAATGGACCAAAAGAGACCTTATAAGGAAGACAAAGAGGTCCATTAGTAGTATTTATCATCCTAAAGTCACCTTTTGTATCATATCCAACTGTTTGTAGGCAGATGAGATAAATATTTGATCATTTATTGGTCCACACTATATTCTATCATGATGCGGCTTGGTTTGGATTTTTCGAAGAAATTTTGCTCGAATCGCTGTAGATGTCGTCTTACATTATACTAGTCTAAGATTTTTCTCAAACTATTGAACTGATTATGACAAAACTTGACAGGAATTCTTGAAATAACCAGTATTACAAAGGAAAAAAGTCACATTCAGATTAGTTAAGAAAAAAGTCTTCTTTATGGGAAGCTGTACATGCACCTTTGACCTTGTGAGTACTCTCATGTGTTAAAATTTCTTGCTATTTAAGTGAAATATTACAAATAATGAAATATTCTGAGTGGATTGAGTCTCCAAAACACATTTTATGAGAAACTTTCCTTGAAATAGGACTTTACCATGAATATTAGTTGACAGAAAAAGTCATACTTAGAGCATTGGGGAGCTTTTTCTCCTTATTTCTTACATTCTGCTATACTAGAAAAATTTTCCTAAGAAATACCTAATAAATATATAGTTTTAAGTAAATGAAATTATTTTTAAAGCAGTAACAACAAATTATTCACCAAAAGAGAAGCTTTTTATGTCCCTCTCTGGTACGCGACGTAAATTTAAGTTTTACGTAAGGACTTATCGAAACCTCCTTGGAGACAGTAAACTTTTATATGGATAGTTCATTCAGCTTGAATACTTCAATTAATCACTTATCATAACATTTCTATCATAAATGAGTGAAAGTTACCCTAAAATTTTTATTTATTGGCCTAAAAAGTAGAAATTTTGAGAAAATGAGAGGTATAAATGGACCAAAAGAGACCTTATAAGGAAGACAAAGAGGTCCATTAGTAGTATTTATCATCCTAAAGTCACCTTTTGTATCATATCCAACTGTTTGTAGGCAGATGAGATAAATATTTGATCATTTATTGGTCCACACTATATTCTATCATGATGCGGCTTGGTTTGGATTTTTCGAAGAAATTTTGCTCGAATCGCTGTAGATGTCGTCTTACATTATACTAGTCTAAGATTATTCTCAAACTATTGAACTGATTACGACAAAACTTGACAGGAATTCTTGAAATAACCAGTATTACAAAGGAAAAAAGTCACATTCAGATTAGTTAAGAAAAAAGTCTTCTTTATGGGAAGCTGTACATGCACCTTTGACCTTGTGAGTACTCTCATGTGTTAAAATTTCTTGCTATTTAAGTGAAATATTACAAATAATGAAATATTCTGAGTGGATTGAGTCTCCAAAACACATTTTATGAGAAACTTTCCTTGAAATAGGACTTTACCATGAATATTAGTTGACAGAAAAAGTCATACTTAGAGCATTGGGGAGCTTTTTCTCCTTATTTCTTACATTCTGCTATACTAGAAAAATTTTCCTAAGAAATACCTAATAAATATATAGTTTTAAGTAAATGAAATTATTTTTAAAGCAGTAACAACAAATTATTCACCAAAAGAGAAGCTTTTTATGTCCCTCTCTGGTACGCGACGTAAATTTAAGTTTTACGTAAGGACTTATCGAAACCTCCTTGGAGACAGTAAACTTTTATATGGATAGTTCATTCAGCTTGAATACTTCAATTAATCACTTATCATAACATTTCTATCATAAATGAGTGAAAGTTACCCTAAAATTTTTATTTATTGGCCTAAAAAGTAGAAATTTTGAGAAAATGAGAGGTATAAATGGACCAAAAGAGACCTTATAAGGAAGACAAAGAGGTCCATTAGTAGTATTTATCATCCTAAAGTCACCTTTTGTATCATATCCAACTGTTTGTAGGCAGATGAGATAAATATTTGATCATTTATTGGTCCACACTATATTCTATCATGATGCGGCTTGGTTTGGATTTTTCGAAGAAATTTTGCTCGAATCGCTGTAGATGTCGTCTTACATTATACTAGTCTAAGATTTTTCTCAAACTATTGAACTGATTATGACAAAACTTGACAGGAATGCTTGAAATAACCAGTATTACAAAGGAAAAAAGTCACATTCAGATTAGTTAAGAAAAAAGTCTTCTTTATGGGAAGCTGTACATGCACCTTTGACCTTGTGAGTACTCTCATGTGTTAAAATTTCTTGCTATTTAAGTGAAATATTACAAATAATGAAATATTCTGAGTGGATTGAGTCTCCAAAACACATTTTATGAGAAACTTTCCTTGAAATAGGACTTTACCATGAATATTAGTTGACAGAACAAGTCATACTTAGAGCATTGGGGAGCTTTTTCTCCTTATTTCTTACATTCTGCTATACTAGAAAAATTTTCCTAAGAAATACCTAATAAATATATAGTTTTAAGTAAATGAAATTATTTTTAAAGCAGTAACAACAAATTATTCACCAAAAGAGAAGCTTTTTATGTCCCTCTCTGGTACGCGACGTAAATTTAAGTTTTACGTAAGGACTTATCGAAACCTCCTTGGAGACAGTAAACTTTTATATGGATAGTTCATTCAGCTTGAATACTTCAATTAATCACTTATCATAACATTTCTATCATAAATGAGTGAAAGTTACCCTAAAATTTTTATTTATTGGCCTAAAAAGTAGAAATTTTGAGAAAATGAGAGGTATAAATGGACCAAAAGAGACCTTATAAGGAAGACAAAGAGGTCTATTAGTAGTATTTATCATCCTAAAGTCACCTTTTGTATCATATCCAACTGTTTGTAGGCAGATGAGATAAATATTTGATCATTTATTGGTCCACACTATATTCTATCATGATGCGGCTTGGTTTGGATTTTTCGAAGAAATTTTGCTCGAATCGCTGTAGATGTCGTCTTACATTATACTAGTCTAAGATTTTTCTCAAACTATTGAACTGATTATGACAAAACTTGACAGGAATGCTTGAAATAACCAGTATTACAAAGGAAAAAAGTCACATTCAGATTAGTTAAGAAAAAAGTCTTCTTTATGGGAAGCTGTACATGCACCTTTGACCTTGTGAGTACTCTCATGTGTTAAAATTTCTTGCTATTTAAGTGAAATATTACAAATAATGAAATATTCTGAGTGGATTGAGTCTCCAAAACACATTTTATGAGAAACTTTCCTTGAAATAGGACTTTACCATGAATATTAGTTGACAGAACAAGTCATACTTAGAGCATTGGGGAGCTTTTTCTCCTTATTTCTTACATTCTGCTATACTAGAAAAATTTTCCTAAGAAATACCTAATAAATATATAGTTTTAAGTAAATGAAATTATTTTTAAAGCGGTAACAACAAATTATTCACCAAAAGAGAAGCTTTTTATGTCCCTCTCTGGTACGCGACGTAAATTTAAGTTTTACGTAAGGACTTATCGAAACCTCCTTGGAGACAGTAAACTTTTATATGGATAGTTCATTCAGCTTTAATACTTCAATTAATCACTTATCATAACATTTCTATCATAAATGAGTGAAAGTTACCCTAAATTTTTTATTTATTGGCCTAAAAAGTAGAAATTTTGAGAAAATGAGAGGTATAAATGGACCAAAAGAGACCTTATAAGGAAGACAAAGAGGTCCATTAGTAGTATTTATCATCCTAAAGTCACCTTTTGTATCATATCCAACTGTTTGTAGGCAGATGAGATAAATATTTGATCATTTATTGGTCCACACTATATTCTATCATGATGCGGCTTGGTTTAGATTTTTCGAAGAAATTTTGCTCGAATCGCTGTAGATGTCGTCTTACATTATACTAGTCTAAGATTTTTCTCAAACTATTGAACTGATTATGACAAAACTTGACAGGAATGCTTGAAATAACCAGTATTACAAAGGAAAAAAGTCACATTCAGTTTATTCAAGAAAAAAGTCTTCTTTAGGTGTAATACCACCAAATCATAGTACGTCACATCCGGTTGCATACGAAAATAGGTCAAAAAAAAATATTCCCTTGAATTTGACAGTTGTAGGTAATTGATCCTACATTTCATTGCAGTAAAACATTTCTGGATCATAAACATATATCTTGGGTATTTCAAAGCATCATTATTTTTCTATTTGGGGTTTCTATAGAATATTTTGGAAACTTGAGGTTACATGGTTACTGAAGCTTGTACACAGGTTAAAAAAGGGGGACAATTTGATTGGTTAACTTCTAGTGATGGTAATTTTCTTATATGCAATGAAATGTTATGTGAAATTTTTTCTTTAGTACTGGACAGGATAAAACTTTACTCATGCCAAGTATTTCTTTATTTGAAACAAAGATAAATTCTGCACAATTTTTTGAAAAGTGCAAATTTAACATAGACTAATAGGGGAAAATTAATGGTGGTATTACACCTTAACATACCAGGACATTTTGTGTTTACCCCGATTACACCAGTCTTTGGTCTTAATCCTGAATTCCACGTGTTAAGCTGAGAAACATTAAATACCAAACTTTAGTTTTACCCGACCAGGAATCGTACCTACGACCTCCTGCACTCGATGCAAGTACGCTTCCACAAAACTGCAAGGCGATTATAAAAAAAAAGAAGGAGGTTAGAAATTTATTTAAGTTCATGTAAGGTTAACCCAGCTAAACCATCTGTTAGGCAATTTTAGTTTTGATTCCTTACTCCGCAAAATTATAATTATTGAATTAATCTTGATGGAGGGCTTTATTAAACGCTTAAATTATAATATCTGTTTGATTCTCATTTGTCATAGATTTTGCTAGATCTTAGATCTTGGATACTGATAATGAGTTGGGTCTCGCAAGACATTTTCTCCTAAACTCATGCTGACTGTCATTTAACATCTTATTCTTTGTAAGATGTTTTCGGAAGTTACTTGTTAAAATATGTCGCAATATGTTACAACTTATTGCAGTTAGTGAAACTGGTGTATAGTCTATAGCGTTATGCTTGTCACCCTTTTCAAATTTAGGTACAAAATTAGCCTGCTTTCAATCTGTTGGGACTTTAACAGAATCAATCCATATATAGAAAAAAGGGGAGTCAAAAAGGGAGACAATTCTTCTGAAAAATTATGTAAAAAAATGTACTGGCGGATTATCAGGGCCAGTGGGGTTATGGGGATTTAAGTTTTGAGTAACTGCAGTATTCCGTTATTATCAATATTTATGTCTTGCATGGTTGGATGGGGACTTAAACCTTTATTTAGCATTGAAGATGTACCTTCAGTAGTGAAATCACTTCTACATTTTTCATTAAGGAAGTTGGCTTATGTATTAGAGTCACTGTATATTAAACCATTATTTCCTCTTAGTGTAAAAACTCCTAATGTTTCTGTTTTCTTACTTATTATGAATTGCCAGAAAGATTTTGGTTTTTCTTCTAACTGGTGCGGATTTTATTTTTTGTAGATCAACTTTTTTCCATAAATAAATTTTATGCTGGGATTGTTTAGATCTTTGGGCTTGTAGATTACATCTACCAACACGATTTTATGATCAGATATACCTGGGATGGATTTATTTTAGTTATTAAAGCAGGTTTCAAACATGTGCTTCGATGGGGTAAATTCGTTACATAGTCATTAAGTGACCGGATACTGAATTTACCCTTGTCAGTAGGTTTGATACCTTACTCGGCTTCGCTTCGCCTCGCCAGGCATCAAACCTACTGACCAGGGTATATTCCGTACCCGGTCACTAAATGACTACGTAACTAATAATACACCTCATGGCATAAAATACCCTTTTTAATGGCAATAAGTACACCACCATTTTCCTTCCCGACAGTCATTCCGGAACACACCTTCAAATAGTGTGGATGAAAATTTTCAGAAGATAAGACATCTTTGTTAAGCCATGTTTCGTTACTAATTATTATGTCTGGCCTAGACGATGTAAATAAATTTTCAAATTGAGGAACTTTAGTTTGGCAACTTCTAAAATTAATCTGAAGAACTTTCAATGAGTTTTGTCTATTAATGTTTTTATTTCTGGTTTGCTTAGTCACTGACTATGACAAGCCGTTTTTATACTTATTCCATTTTCAAGGTATCTTATAAAGATAAAATGATATCATTTAAACTAAATAAGATATCTTATTAAGTAATTGAGATATCTTATCAATTTAATAAGATATATTATTGAACCGTCTGTACATATATCTTATTTAGTTAATAAGATATCTTATTTAGGTTATAATATATCTTATTTAGTTAAAAAAAATATCTTGTTTATTCTAAAATATATCTTATGAACTATATACGATATCTTTTTTTCTATTAAAGATATCTTATTAACTATTAGAGATATCTTTTAAACTAAATAAGATATCTTTTTATCTAAAAAAGATATCTTATAACCTAAATAAGATATCTAATAAAACTAAATAATATATCTTATATACTTTATAAAATATCTTATATATGAAATAAGATATCTTATATTTTTGAACAAGATATCTTAAAAAACTAATAGCGATATCTAAACTAAATAAGATATCTTTATCACTAAATAAGATATCTTTACAACTAAATAAGATATCTTTAAAACTAATTAGGATATTTTTAAAACTAAATGAGATATCTTATATATTAAATAAGATATCTTATATATTAAATAAGATATCTTAAATATTAAATAAGATATCTTATATATAAAATAAGATATTTTAAACATTAAATAAGATATCTTATATATTAAATACGATATCTTTTAAATCAATTTTATAAGATATCTTTTATTGCTTATAAGATATCTTACAAAGTTAAATGTCTTATCTTATATACTTAACACTAGTCATTTTGGGGCCCTTTATAGCTTGCTGTTCGGTGTGAGCCAAGGCTCCGTGTTGAAGGTACTACTTTGACCTATAATTGTTAACTATTTATACATTGTGACTTTGATTGAGAGTTGTCTCATTGGCACTCATACCACATCTTATTCATATTGACTGCAGGGTTTGTTGCTCGTGCTTTGTGGATGCAGTAGAATGTGTCCCCGTGCTTGTGGTGTATACCGTTATATTTTACAATTATGGGTTGTTTGCCTGTGAGACAGCTTTCACATGTTTATGATATCTGTTCTTTATTTGTTAACTCAATAGAATGGTATTGGGATGTATAAATACTCATACACGCCTGCTGTTTTTATTATTGCCCCCTGCTATGGTTTTAATTAGATTTCGTATAATTTCTGTTTTGCCCTGTGTTTGTTATATGTCTGTTTTGTATTACTTAAGTCTTTTCGTCGGGCATTTTATAACAGTTTTTGTAAGAGTTCTTTAACTGATTTGCCTATTCCGTAATTGTGATCCTTATTCAATGTTACAGCCTTCGGTCTTTTTAAATTCCCTATACCTCTATTTATATAATCATGTCATTACGCAATGGAAAGAAATTAGAAAACAATCTTACTTCTAGGATATCCACGTAAAAAATCGAATTTCTAATAAAAATGATACAGCAGCCTATCAAAATTATCCCACTACATTTAGCACTGTGTACAATTGTGTCAAAGGAGGCAATGCCTCTACAGCCAGATTGTTAAACAAAAATGCACGTGGATATCCACACATTTTCCCGTGCAATGCCAGAAAATGACTGACCTGTTCAAGATTAACTTCTCACAATACTGTTAGTTCAACAGTGAACGGGAGAGCTATTTTGCTCTCCTTTTCTTGTGACATTACCTGAAAAACACAAAACCTTATTTATCTGGTAACTTGAACGCAGCCTAAGTGTGGTATTCAATATGTGGGACAGATGGGACGAGAAATTGACAGAAGAAATCAAGAGCACCTTTACCGCTTTCGAAGACCTAAAAAATTTAAAACTTGGATATACCAACATTTAGATGAGCATAATCACAATCTAAAATTTTTAAAATTCCAACCACTTGAAACCGTTAAGAAACAACCAGGACAATCACACAAACAATTTTAAAAATCCCTTAAAGTTCACGAACTATTTTGGATGAAAATATTTCAAACAGCTTATCCTCTCGGTCTCAATGACAAAATATAGGGACAGGGGAACATATCTAAAACTTCTATCGATGTCATGAATATTGTCGAAAAAAGGGCTAAGTATTTTTGCGCCTGTCCCAAGTCAGTAGCCTCTGGCCTTTGTTAGTCTTGTATCATTTTTAATTTTAGTTTCCTGTGTATAATTTGGAGTTTAGTATGACGTCCATTATAACTGAACTAGTATACATATTTGTTTAGGGGCCAGCTGAAGGACGACTCCGGGTGCGGGAGTTTCTCGCTGCATTAAAGACCCATTGGTGGCCTTCGGCTGTTGTCTGCTCTATGGTCGGGTTGTTGTCTCTTTGACACATTCCCCATTTTCATTCTCAATTTTAATAAATATTAAGTCCCATGGTAAACGTAAAAACCGTAATCTACGTATTTCGAATAATCTAAACACTTGCTGATCTGTTATTTGTAATAAAAAAATAATGGTTGAAATCAATTATTATGCAAACTTGTTCATATACCAATAAGTAAACTATATGATATTTTTCTGGAGTGTAATAATATTTCATTTTTCATCCCGTTGTATGAATACACCCGTATTATTACAGCCTTTTGTCATCACAGGCTGTTTCCTAGTATCGATAAACCAGGAAATCATAAACGGCATTTCCTTAAATTAAAATATATAAATAGAGGTATTGATTTTATTAACTTATCTAGTACAGTTAGTTAACTCTCGTTGTCTCGAACTCGGTTGACTCGATATTTCGGATGAGTCGAAATTTTCCCGTGGTCCTAAACCTTGTTCCATATAAATATATGTATTTCGACTCCTGTTGATTTGAAATTGGATGAGTCGAAATTTCGGTTGATTCGAACCAAATTTACGGTCCCAAAAGCATTAAAATTGCATTATTTATCTCAAACTCATACACATTTGTCAAAACATGACCTCGGGGATTTAAATGGATTAAAGAGTGCACCTGACAATACACGTGTTATTAGTCGTGTTAGGAAAGGGATTTAAATACTGCGCTGATGTTAAATACCAATACCGATACAAGATTTAAGTGTGGACTTTCTCAAAATGCAATTGCATTGAAAAGTATCCCGGCTTAGTCTAGCTTTGTGTTTGATACAACATGAAGCGAACGGTTAACGTCGACTCTAAATTTTAAGACCTGCATTGGCCTTACGTATTTTTTCATACATTCATTTGTATTTGTTTGATTTAGGAGTGCAAAATAAAACTTAACAAAAATATATGTAAGAGTCAAGAATGGGAATGACGGATTTTACGGCCAAAAGTCCAAATATATGCATTACGTGATATGGTTCAGTGGCGGATCCAGGGGGGGTGGGGGGTTCCGGGGGTTGGAACCCCCCCTTTTTTTGACGATCAATGCATTTGAATGGGGACATCTAGTTGGAACCCCCTTTATCCTGGGTTAGGACCCCCCCCCCCCCCTTTATAAATGGTTGGATCCGCCCCTGTGGTTAGAATATGTTTGATAGTTAAATCTATACAATATGTCCTATTTTCGTTGCAAAATATAGTTAGCGTGCATTTTGTGTCCGGTGATACAGGGACACGTATGTGTGGCTTAAACAAATCAGTACTTATCTGAACACATCGTTATATCTATATATAAAAAGATAAATAAATAGTGGGAACAAGTGGATACAGTGATATTTCCTATATAAAACTTAAAGAAACTGGGGATACAGGCGGACACAGCTGGACACAGTGCTATTTCTATGTTAAAATATAGACACTGGTGCACGTGGCTACATATATAAAACTTCTAAAGGCGGACACAAGTGGACACAGTATAATTTCTGTATAAAAATTACAGAAACAGGGGTTTACAGACGGACACAGCGTAATTTTTATATAGAAGTTTAAGAAAGAGGGGCTACAGGCGGACACACGTGGACACAACGTTATTTCTATATAAAATTATAGAAACTGGTAATTTTTATATAAAAGTTTAAGAAAGAGGGGGCTACAGGCGGACACACGTGCACACAACATTATTTCTATATAAAATTATAGAAACTGGTGGCTACAGGCTGACACAGGTGGACACAGTCCTATTTCTATATTAAACTTAAAGAAGCAGGGGGCTACAGAAGAAAGTTGTTTTGCTGCGCATCGTTTTAATGTTCCAGAAAACCACTTTTCACGAGCTATATGTGATTCGAATTGTCTACTTCTATCTGGGTATGAATGCAATGCATGGACAGATCGACGAAAGAACGGATGAATGGACCAATTCACCCATCACTATATACCGTCCAATTTTCAAAACATCCTCCGGACCCAAAGATAATAAAATTAACTTCTCCATATGAAAGTTTAACACCACTTTCAACAATATCTCAATTTAATCGTGGTGTTCTGTTTTGTTGGTGAAGGAAGCCGTGATAATAAGAAAAAAAAACAACTTTCGACCCTTCACCGAAACGTAAATTTAACATGCTTGATAATGTCCAAACGTAGTTATCTTTTAAAACTTAATTATATAACCTCTCTTTTCCAAAAAAACTAACTGATAAAAGTTGATAGAAAGAAAATGTCAGGTACTATCTCTTTATTCACACACAAGTCGGCAGTTCAATACAATAAACATAAACAAATTGGTAAAGTCCAAATTCATTTAATAAAGTCCAAATATAAAATATCAGTGTTACAAATTAGTTTTTTTAAACCAAAAACAATATATATGATTGCGATGGAAAATCCGAACGCAGTTTATGTGCTCTCGTTGGCAGCTCCAAACGGAGTCCCTTAATAAAAATTTATCTTTCTTTAAATACCAAATAGCGTTGCTAACGACAAAGTTAGTAACGGTCATTTTGTCAACAGAAATTAGATAACAGATTGATTCCGTTTATCAAAGAGAAATTATTAACACGCTTGTGTATTGAATTAAACATAATTGATCAAATAGAAATATTGAATAACCGTAAGATTTCAGTTCAATCTTGACCATAAGTATTGACAAATATAAATTTATAATCTAACATGTTTCAGGTGTAAACAAATATTTCGGACATTTAAATTCATTATGAATTTCGAGATCATTACTATTGAATAAATTAAATATGCCTGGTGCATTATACGAAATGTACACGTTAATAAACTGTAATAGAAATGAACACAATTAAATAGTTTTGAATATAAAATTTAGTACAAAATAATGTGTGACAACTCACCGTATGACCCCCAACATGCAGCAAAACCCATCCCGCATAAAAGCTAAGAAAGGCCCCGACATGACAAGTATATTTTAAATAAATTTCAAATAAACGAACGTTTTCAACAAAGATTGATGTAGAGTAAAAAATCGGATTCGTATGTGATTTGATTCCTGTGTTTTTTTTTGTTTTTTTTATTCACTTATTTTTATCACTTGTAGATTTTTCTTGTCTAGTAGTCGTTCAACAAAATAGTTAAGAAATGGGTGAACAACGATCTTAAACTTAATCGGTTACTACTATGAAACAATGCAATTTTAAGAATAATGGTCGTGTTGTTTTGCTGGAGTGATCCTCTTCCGTGTATTGCGGAATAAATTGTTACTATTTATTGTTTAAAAATCATCTCAGCATTATCAAACAAACCCATACAGGTAACTATAGTGAATGATTACCAGGGCTTTTTTGAGATGGTCCCCACTATAGCCTGTAGTGGTATTGGTATTTAACATCAGCGTCAAAATCGTATTGACTTTCCTAACACGTCTAGTAGACGTGTTAGGAGTTAGGAAAGGGATTTAAATACTGCGCTGATGTTAAATACCAATACCGATACAAGATTTAAGTGTGGACTTTCTCAAAATGCAATTGCATTGAAAAGTATCCCGGCGTAGTATAGTTTATCTTTGTGGTGTGTTTGATATGAAGCGAACAGTTAACGTCGACTCCAATTTTTTTAAGGACGTGCATTGGCCTTACGTAGATCTTCATACATTCATTTGTATTTGTTTGATTTGGGAGTGCAAAACAAAACAAAAACAAAAATATGTAAGGGTCAAGAATGGGAATGGCGGATTTACGGCCACAAGTCCAAATATATACATTAAATAATATGAGTAGAATATGTAATGTAGTCTTGCTGCGCATCGTTTTAATGTTCAAGAAAACCACTTTCCACGAGCCGTATGTGATTCGTATTGCTTACTACTATCTCCGGTATGAATGGAATACAGAAGGAAAAAAGAATGGACGGATAGACCCATCCAACCATCTATATATACCGTCCAATTTAGAAAGCGGAGAGTATAGTGAATATTAGGTAGAACAAAATGAAGGAAATCGAGAAAAAAAAATTGCCCTACATATAATTTAGCAGGCTTTGCAAGAGGTGAAAACGAATATTCCATTATCAAAATATCCTTCAGACCCAAAGATAATAAAATTAACTTCTCCATATTAAAGTTTAACACCACTTTCAACAATATCTCAATTTAATCGTGGTATTCTGTTTTGTTGGTGGAAGAAGCTGTGATACCAAGAAAAAAAACTTCGGACCCTTCACCGAAACGTAAATTTAACATGCTTGAATAATGCCCAAATGTGGTAATCTTTTTAAACTTATTTCGAGAACCTCTTCTGTCCAAAAAACTAACTGACAAAAGTTAATAGAAAGAAAATGTCTGTTAAAATGGGAATAAGAATAATTAATTCACACATTTTAACGGTTTTTTTTAAGGTATTGTAGCTTTTAGCATTACATTAAATTGCCAGAGTGACCTTTCTAGATAAAATAAAAAGACAAAGATTATCAAATTGAAATAGCTTTTGTGTCATTCTTTTATTTTATGCCCCACCTACGATAGTAGAGGGTAATTATGTTTTTCTGTCAGTGCGTCCGTTCCTTCGTTCGTTTGTTCGTTCGTCCGTCCGTTCGTCCGTTCGTCCGTCCGTACGTCCGTCCGTGTGTCCCGATTCAGGTAAAAGTATTTGGTCAAGATAGTTTTTGATGAAGTTAAAGTCCAATCAACTTGAAACTTAGTACACATGTTCCCTATGATATGATCTTTCTAATTTCAATGCCAAATTAGAGTTTTGACCCCCAATTTCACGGCCCACTGAACATAGAAAATGATAGTGCGAGTAGGGCATCCGTGTACTATGGACAGATTCTTGTTTTTACTTGTCAAGTACACAAATTTCTAGGGTTTTTTAATTAGAATTTTAAGCTACACATTTCTCTAAACTAGAAAATTATATAAATTAAGGAGATGTGGTATGATTGCCAAAGTAGGCAACTATCTACCAGAGACCAAATGACGCAAATGTTTGCAACTATAGGTCACCGTATGCCCCCCCCCCCCCCCCCCGATAAAAAGAGGAGCAAAATCCCGTATAAATGCTATGAAAGGTATATCTTAAATAAATTTCAAATAAACGAACATTTTGAACAAAGATTGACGTAGAGTAAAACATCAGATTCGGATGTGATTTGATTACAGTGTGTTTTTTATTCATTTATTTTGATCACTTTGCAGATTTTTCTTGTAGTCGTTCAACAACATGGTAAGAAATGGGGGAACAACGATCTTAAACGTATTCGATCATTACTATGAACCAAGGCAATTTTATGATAATATTAATAATTATCGTGTTGTTTTGCTGGATCCTCCTCGGTAAAAATTGTTATTATCTAGTTGTATAAAAATCATCTCAGTATTATCAAACAAACCCATACAGGTAACTATAATGAATGACTACCTGGGCTTTTTGAGATGGTCCCCACAATAGCCTGTAGTGGTATTAGTATTTAACATCAGCGACAAAATTGTATTGACTTTCCTAACACGTCTAGTAAATTTCCGATCACTGACCTCTGTATTGATTTATGACATTCTTTTTCCACGAGCGTTTACCTACGATTATCTTTGATCACATGATAAATAATTAGCGATACATTGTTATAGTTTATGAAAAATTATTCATAATGTTTGTAAACTTATTAACCGTAATCATACATTTATAAGCTTGTTTATGCATAAAGTAGGGATTAAGACTTAGTGATCAACTCAAAACCAATCGATCGGCGTCTTTAATCGGTTTGTACTTTATCTTGCAGAAAAAGATTGCAATTAAATAAAAGAAATTGAAAAGAAATCTAAATTTTAAAAATCTCTTGTATACGAGAATGAACAATTTTATCAACTTTAAATCACGCTAAGCTTGATTGGAAGTTACTCTTTCGGCCTAAAAACTACGGGAAAAATTGCAACTGTACAAAGAAATAAATAAGAGCAAACAATCATATTAATTTATCATAATAATTAAAGAACATTACATACAGATATATCGATCTCAGACCAGAGTATCGATTCCCTACCATATTCATCAGGATTTATTTTAACCTTACCAAGCTAAGCAAGAGTTGTATCGTATCCCTTGGTTTCTTAAACTTCCGGCATTCGTGTGATTCGAACTACAGGTGTCTCGAAATATTTCTCTGGGCCGACTGACTTCGAGATAACGAGAGTCGACTGTATATTCAATGACTCTACCATCCATAGCCACATACCTCCATATTTTGATAATATAGAACCACCGATTATTTCGTATTCGTACAAAAAAACAGCAGAAGTTTGATTTTTAATTATACGTCAATATAGAAAATAATGCTCCTTCCACTTGCGACTGTGAAACATCTAGTATTAGATATGTTCCCTTTGGTCATGTCATTACAGGAGACCTCAACATCGTTGAAGACCGTTAGGTCAAAACTTTTCTTAAGATCAGCAGAAGTTTGATTTTTAATTATACGTCAATATACGCGGTGGGTAAGGTTGTCCTGCGAGAGAATGTTCTGTGCTGGTGATTCGGTCCTGACTGGTGCTGGTGATCATTAAAATATGTAAACAAAGACGAAAATAACGAATTTTGACGTTTTCTCGCATAAAAAATGGAAGGAAACAGTTGAGATGTTTAAATTTTGTTTCTTATGGGTTCATAGGCAAACAATTACAAATATGACCCTCTAAGCTGTTTCAGTAAGCGTAACACAAAAGTGCTCATTTTTAGAAAATCTAGAACTGAAAAAATAAAACAAAAATGCTCCTGGAATCCGCTTCCTATACCCAAATCCACACGACAAAAATATTTTGTGAAAAACCTGTGCAATTTATTAAAATTGTGCATTTTCTAAGTTTAGACATGTCCTGATTCTGTGCTGGTGGGTCCTGTCATTGTGCTGGTGGGTCCTGATACGGTGCTGGTGATTTTGGGTAAACAGTTGGTTATATTTGAAACAAACGTTACAGAATCAATAAAAATGGGCAGATAATTGTATTCAATCGGATTTGTGACTCCTATTTTTACTTTTGTGCATCCATTTGGCTGTTTAATAAGCGTTTTCAAATAATCGTAACTTATATTACATAAAAGGGCAACATCTTCCGTCCAATATCAGATGAAAATATATCTAATTAGAATAGTTTTATTTAAGATATTAAATGCCCTTAAATTGATGATTCTCTACATAATATGCTAACTAAAACAGTTTTAAAAGGTGCTTAAGGTTAAGCGACATGTATATTATAACGACAATAAACGTTTGACTGGTTTATTTCAGTTAAATATTCGAGGTTAGATGATCTTACTACTGGTGCCTCTAATTTCTTCCTTAATATATACACTGTCTCCAATACATTTCGACTGGATAAAAAAAACGACCTAGACTTGCTTTTCATACATGACTGATAAAAACTTACTAGAATGGAACAAGATGTGAACAATTGCAAGTCAAAGTATGACCTTCAACAACGAGCAAAAACCATAACGAATACTAGCTATAAAAATCACGGTAAACGATAAAAAAATAAAGACCTTCGGCCTGATTAAAAATACAACTCTGAACAAAAAACAAACATGACAGATAGCAAGCATCGACAACCACTGGTTTTGGGCATTCTACAGGGCTTAACATGTTTGTTTGCGCTCCACACCCCACCCAACCCCTCCTCCTTTCCTCCTTCATTGGTACAGTGGTGTAACAACACAACACTTAGCACACAAAATAATAACATAAAGACACAAATTATTGAACCACGAGTACTCGCAGCTACTGAAAGCTAGTTCAACTAATAGATAAACCATGTTCTCTTAGATTAAAATCTCAATCGGTACACATCAAACAAATTTCGCAAAACTTAAGTTTACATTTTAATTTTTGTTTTAGCAAAACTTTAAAACTGTGCAGTGAATCTTGTGCTCACAACAGTTATTGTCATAAATATGTATACATCAGACATTAAAAAGGCATGCGGAAGATACTAAGTAGTATTTTACAGTTCAATTTATTGATCATAAAGGGATGGAGATTGCATGGAGGTTTACATATGATAAGAAGAAATTGATAGTATTTTTGGCGAAAGACTTTAAACCTTCTTTGCATTAAATTCTGAAAGTTTTCTTGTTGCCGTAAATGGTAAAATCCTCAACAAAATCTCAATAATTTGTTGGAATGAATAAAGGTTTTAAATCAAATTTTCATGGACTTTGATCCACTTTTTAAGCTCCCACCCTGACGAGCCATGTGAGCTGTCGGTATCATGTTGCACCTACAGCCCGTAAACTTTCACATTTCCATCTTTTTACCCAATTCCTACGTGACAGGATTATTATCCTAGTAACCGGTGTTACCAATGTATCGAACATTTTAAGTTAAAAAATTCCACAATACTATATTCATTTTGTGTGTCAATTTATTTGGACAAAACAAAACTGCAAAAACTTCGAATACAAGAGAGTATTTTTTTTAAATGTCATCATTATCTGTCGATTTCTAGATCTATGCATAGTATTTATTTCAGATGACATGGATTTCACACCCTGGTGACCCTGCTTCCCTTCATATATTCATATTTATCGTCCTTCCCTACGCCTATATCACACTGCTCAGTCGCTCCGTAATTCTCGTATCACGGCTTTGAGACGAGAGCAGGCATTATCAGCGACGTCACAATGTCTGAGGAGAAGTTATCAGCGACGTCACAATGTGAGATAAGACGTTATCAAGCTTGCTTTCGTCAAGTGTAAAACTGTCTTAAGGAGGGAGAAAAGACCAGTTATAGAACGATAAACAGATAATCGGGGTTTCTTCGTATAGATATCGTAAAATATCTGCCGCTCGACACAATGTGAAGCTTTTTCTCTCGTTCGCTGCGCTCACTCGCCAAAAAGGTTCACATTGTGGCTCGCGGTTGATATTTTACGATATCAATGTGTAGAAAACCCGATAATCTATACACATATATAAATAAACAAACTAAAGGCTGCAACTGGTATTTTTGCATTTGAAATGATTCATTGCAACAAGAATATTTGTATTGAATGGAAACTGTGTGGTTCAAAATCTTGTATTGCTGATAAATGTCGCTGGACCAAGTTTCGGCATCTGATCCGTATTTTCTGAAAAGTGCAAGGTAGATAGACATTGGCCTGTTGAATATTTTTACTCGGTAAGTTTTGCTCTAACCATGCTAACTGCTTGAACTTTTGCGATATAAACTCGAATATATTTTAACAAACAGTGGTCATGTTTGTTGATGAATATTGTTTTTCCTAGATTCACTCAGGAAAATTCATTTGGTAACATTTGGTCAAGCAATATCAGAGAAGATTTTTTTAATTACGGACGCCAAGTCAATAGCTCACACGGCCCCTTGATACAGGTGAGCTTAGAGCGAAACGGGTTGATAACCAGTTGAAATTAAACCAAGTTTTGTAAAGTTTGTATATTTTGATTGTTTAAAACTGTTTTTATGGCTTTTAAAAGTTAAACGTAGGTGTATAATTAAAGATTTTTTGCATCTTATATACTTGTTTATACTCAATTGGTAGTATGAAGCTACGAGATATTGTAATTTTTGCACATTTAACAAAACAACCGATTTCAGTAGGTGCAAATACTTTTGGGTTTTTAAGACGCATAAGCATAAATTCAACTGAAAAAATAACATGCACGAAAAGATAAAATAAGCATAAATTTGCATCTCTGCCCCCGGCAACAGTATTTTTTTTTGGGGGGTCTAAAAATGAGCAATTATCTTATCGTTAAGAGACAGTCGAGTACACATTTTACGTTCAAGGCGTGTTTGAGTTGATTGTTTTTTCCTGAAAACGTATAAAATAAAAATAATATGTTTGATACATCTGGCTTTAGATTCGTTTTTTTTATATTAAGGCTACATGTTAATATAATAATACTGAGAATTCACAGTACTTATCACAAAATGAAATAAATGGATGAAGTGAAATACCTTTGTAACGAGTCATTACTACAGAGAAGGTGTGTTTGAAACACAAAAAATAAAAGCTTCGTGCTATTACAAATATTTAACTTAAAGTTTATTTTCTTAGTCTGGTGTTTTTTTTTTTTTCGTTCACTCATTTTTCACTCATTTTCAATTAAAATTTAGGCATATTTTATTTTTATTCAGGAAATATATTTAAAAATAGAAAATTAGGACACATCGTTCACTTACTCCCCCTTCATTCTTTATCAAAAATCCTTGACAACAGACTTTACTTTTGGATCTTTAAAATGCATAACTTAAAAAAATCTTATTTTGTGTGTGTTATCTAGGTTATCTAGTCTTCATTTTCTGACAAATTCTAGTCTGCCCTTCCATGAAATATTTAAATATTTTTTTTAATGTTTTATTGAACTTTCGAAAATTCCCCCTGACAACCGATCAGACAATAATTTTATATTGACCAGAGGCTTAAAGGTACAGCAAATGATGCTTAATAGCTAATAGATACATTTTCTGTTAAAGTACAACTTTTAAATCTTACGGAAAATTTTTTATGGTAAAATTATCAATTATCAACTGCAGTAATGAAATCGTTCTTGATCATCTGCATCAAATTATTTTTTATCAACAATTTTAGAATTTCAAAACTATTCCAAGCTTAATAACTTTCACCGTGACCTCCCTCTTCCTTACTCCAAAAAAAAAAAAAAAACCCGCAATATTTTTGTCATCCTTTTAGTAAACACTAAAATGTTACAAAGAATTCTGATTTTAGCTGCTGAGGACACATGATTCTTACGCGCATAAACAAGGCTGAGATTCATTTGGTTGAATAAAAAGAAAAGTATCTACAGTATCGTACAAATTTGTCAGAGAAACAATATCCAGGATGCTTAGGCTACACTGAATGTATTATCTAAACTCATCTAAGAAATGTTCAGACTCACCTGATAGTTTGCCGTGATCAACTTAGGTTGTGCTTGATTTTCATATGATGAAGACATAATCTTTCAATTAGTTTGATTGAGGTCTGGAGCTGGCATGGGAGTAACTGTTAGTAGTCCCTTGTTAATTTATGTATCATTGTCATTTTGCTTAGTTTCTTTAGTTACCTATTCTGATACGGACTCGGACTTCTTTTGAACTGAGTTTTACTGTGCGTATTGCTGTGTGTTTGTTAATTCTACATTGGCTATAGGTATAGGGGGAGGGTTGAGATCCCACAAAGCATGTCTAACCTCGCCGCATTTTTGCGCCTGTCCCAAGTCAGGAGCCTCTTGCCTTTGTTAGTCTTGTATGTTTTTTTATTTTAGTTCATTTATATGCTATGGAGTTTAGTGTGACGTCCATTTTCATTGAAGTGGTACACATTTTATTTAGGGACCAGCTGAAGCCCGCCTCCGGGTTTGGGATTTTCTCGCTGTGTTGAAGACCCATTGGTGTCCGTCGGCTGTTTTTTGCTCTTTGGTCGGGTTGTTGTCTCTGACACATTCCACATTTCTATTCTCAATTTTATTAGAAAAAAGTCCTTTATTCTATATTTATGCTCTCCATTTTTATGCAAAACCTTTTACATTTTGCTTTTTTCGGGTCATTGTTGAAGGTCGTACGGTGACGTATTGTTGTAAACACCTAGTTCATTTGGTTTCTGATGGAAATTTGTCCATTGGCAAACATACCAGATAATATTTTTTATATAGGTATTGGATATTTTACACCGTATTTTGATGGTCATGCAAAAGGATCGTCATCCCGCAAATCGTATGCATAATTTCTCATCTCAAAAGGGGGCAAGAGGGGTTCAATTAACAGGTCAATATCTTTTTTTATTTTGCTCAAATCAGAATACAGTAAATTTAAAATATTGATAACCGATAACAGCATTTTAAATCATCTTAAATGAGAAAACAGTGAATTAAAAAATCAAAAAACAGTAAACAGGGGTATTTTTTTTTTCATAATAACAGTTCATAACAATGTCAATTTTAAGAAAAAAGATAACAGCTAATTAGTCAACAACAGTTAACAGCTCATATATCTTCAAAATAACAGTTAACAAAAGTTTAAAAATGCCAAAACACCTCAACAGAATGATCTTGCACCCCCTCTCAAAAATTAAATAAAAAAAAAAGACTCAACTTGGCTCATATGAAATATCAACCAAATATATGCTAGGTATATTTTCTATCAATTATACAAATTTTCTACATCAATGATCTTGAATAATTGCCACTTTTTACTAAAATATAAAGGCACAGAACCAGGACATAGGTGCACAGAACCAGGACCGTTTTTCTAATCACCAGCACATCGTCAGGACAATTTCGTTTGGCGAATTTGCACGACTTTTTCAATAAAAAATCGTTGTAATATTCCTCGCATGGTACTTAGGAAGTATCAGAGAAAAATTAAGCAACAGAACGGTTGTTTAATGGCCGTTCTGGTACAATGTAAACAAACCAACCAGCACAGAATCAGGACCCACCAGCACCAGTCAGGACCGAATCACCAGCACAGAACATTCTCTCGCAGGACAACCTTACCCATCGTGATATAGAAAATAATGCTCCTTCCACTTGCGACTGTGAAGCATCTAGTTTTAGATATGTTCCCTATGGTCATGTCATTACAGGAGACCCCAACATCGTTGAAGACTGTGAGGTCAAAACTTTTCTTAAGATCGGACCTAAATATCGTCCTCCATCTATTATGGATTGGAAACAGTGTCGTCACGTCAGTAAAGACGCTCTGTCTGCCTACTGTAAAAATTGGTGTAAACGTGAAAAATCTGATAACAAATCTCTAGACAGTTATTTGAATAAAATTATGAATACTGTTGATATTCGTATATCTCATTTTGAAAACAATTCTGAAATTAATAATAGGGTTCATGATATACCCATTTCTAGAATAATAAATAAACACCAAGTACTCGCAAAGCGGTTTGTGTTCGTACCGGCAGATAAAGCAGCCAATAATGTAGTGGTGGTGTGACGCATATACTACACGGAAGTTCTCCAAAACGAAATTATCAATTCTTTTACATTCAGGTCCTTACGCCCCACAGAGAGGCAAATTGTAAACAAGCATATCACTGCCACTACCCAGCTAAAAGCCTCTTCCGAACATTTGAAAGTCCCGACTATGTACTGGTTACCTAAATTACACAAACAACCATTTAAATTTAGTTTCATCTCCGCATCTTGTAAGTGTTCTACTACTAATCTGTCAGTGCTTCTAACTACCTCCCTTACTACTATCAAAGAACTTATTACTGTAAATTCAGAAATTATTGCGATGTTTTTATTATTGCGAAAAATGCGACAGGGTTATAATCGCAATAATTTAAACTCGCATTTTGAAATTTTTTATATGAATTAAACAGGATTTTTCTCAAAATCGCAAAAATTAAAATCGCATTTTAGTCTAAAATGACAAAATCGCAATAATAAATGCACGCAATAATTTCTGAATTTACAGTATCAACATTTGTAATAAAGTTTATGAAAATAATGGTATTATTTATTTTTGTAGTGTTAAAAATTCCTTAGAGGTTTTAGATAAAATACGTGCTTTTGATGGTCCTTTGAATTCTGTTGACAGTTATGATTTTTCGACTCTCTACACTACACTTCCACACAATCGTATCAAGAAAAAGTTTTCATATTTAATTAAATGGTCTTTTGAAAAATCTAATTGCAAATTTATTTGCTGTAACTCGTTTAAATAGATACAAGAAGATGAGGTATGAGTGCCAATGAGACAACTCTCTATCCATGTCACAATTTATAAAATTAAACCATTATAGGTCAAAGTACGGCCTTCAACACGGAGCCTTTGCTCACGCCGAACAGCAAGCTATTAAGGGCCCCAAAAAATTACTAGTGTAAAACCATTCAAACGGGAAAACCAACGGTCTAATCTATATAAAAACGAGAAACGAGAAACACTTATGAACCACACCAACAAACGACAACTACTGAACATCAGATTCCTGACTTAGGAAAGTCTTTTTCTGTAACGAAAAAGGAGAGTATGCTAGATACACTTAATGGAAATGTGAAGATATGATTGAAGCTGTAAATTTTCTCCTGGACAACATATATGTACGTCTCGGCGATAATGTGTATCGACAGGTAGTAGGTATTCCTATGGGCACATAATTGCGCCCCTTTGATAGCAGATTTATTCCTGTGTTGCTATGAATCACAGTTTATGGCTAAACTCAGTAAAGACACGTCATTGTAACATTTGGTTGACACATTCAACAATACCTTCCGTTATCTTATTGATATTTTTTCGTTAAATAATCCAGAGTTCTCTAAATATACTACCGAAATTTACCCAAAGGAACTTACTTTAAACAATTCTAACATAAACAGCAGTAGTTGTATCTTTCTAGATTTAGACATTTCAATTTCTAAATGGAAACCCCATACTTAAGTTTACGACAAAAGAGACGATTTTTCATTCCCTTTTGTTAATTTTCCTTTTTTAGACGGCGATGTTCCATTGGCTCCATCATACGATGTTTATATATCCCAACTCGTTCGTTATGCCCGTGTGTGTAGTTATGTCGTAGATATTAACGAACGTAATCACTGCATCGCTGGTAGATTATTAAGTCAGGGATTTTATAAAATACTTAAAACATTTACTAAAATCTTTCATAGATTCAAGAATTGATTAGTAAATTTGGCTGTACCTGTAGAAAACTTATTAAAACGGTATTTCACATCCTTAATTTTACGGTAATATTGTACTAAAAGCGCGGTTATCTTTTTAATGTTGTAATAAGATCTTTGAATATTGTTTACATTGACACTAACATCGATTTTGTCATCAACAAATTAAAACATAACTAAATTTGTTTTCTTTTCGAATGGTTTTTGGAATGTAAAAATACACATCCACGTTAATTTTGTATTTAGAGATTGCTTTACCTATATATAACATGATACATATTTATTATAAGGTTATATCCTAACGATCCTACTGCCTGTCGATACTTTTATTTTGGTATTGCACAAGTCATGTCTTCTTTGACTGTCCCTGGCGTTAAAACACTAAATCCCTGGGATGTTTTTTATTTGATTTTAGTCTCTGATGCATGATTTTTTATTGTTAATTGTTTTTGGCTTTTAACTTGCTTTCAGTAACACGAGTACTCTCAAATCGTACTTTCGTGTTAAGTTGCCCTTTTGACACAATCTGTAATGCATTTCCGTAATTCAATGTTTACTTATTTTGTGTTATATCTCGTCTCACTATTTTTTATATGTACCACCTTTGATAAGTATTTAGTATGACGATAAATTTTCACTTCTGTACTCTACTCTGAACAACAACTGTACTAATTTTGTAAAAAATGTTTACTTTCGTACTCCTAACAACAAAATTATTATATTTAAATTTACCTGTGTACGTTGTTTTATTTAACGCCATTTTGTCCCAGATAAGAGTTGTCTTATTGACACCCTTCCTACATCTTTTTTATTACTACCTGTAACGTAAATGTTATATAGGCACCTACGTTTTAATATTGTATTTATATTGTATCATATATCAAACTTATTCGTTCAGTGTATGTTTACTTGTTTTTGTTCAAATGTCTTTTTGATCGAGTTAAGCCATTTCAATTGATATCTTATAGTGTGCCTTTTTATGTTGTTAATTATGTTACACTACTGTCTCAGGTTAGTGTGAAGGTTATCGCCTTTTAAAACGTTTAAACCCGCTGCATTTTATGCACCTGTATAAGATATCTTATAAATCTGAACAAGATATCTCATAAATTATTTGTTGAAAAATATCATTAAAAAGATATAAGATATGTTAAAAAGTATATGAGATTAAGTATATAAGATATCTTATAAAGTATATAAGATATCTTAAAAAGTATATATTATGTTATTTTTTCTGTTATTACATTATTTTTTTAAAATTTTTTCATAATTACCGATAAAAAGAATAAAGGACTTTTTGTTTTTGATACTGGCTTTATCACTGTAAAATATCAGGGTCGCTCTTCGGTTTACCTTATATTTTACAGTGATGAAGTTAGTATCAAAACAAAAAGTCCTTTATTCTACATTTACATTTTTCCATACATTACAATAAGAATATTTCAGTCATTTTGGATCACGAAGTTCGTGTTGATATATGCATTTTGAAGACAACGAATTCCATTTAATTGATTATGAATTATGCCATACGTATTTTTTTTCAGATTTTGACACTTTGCTGGTTGGTTAACATCAAGTATGATGTATTTGCATATGACCTAGACAACTGCCCTTCTTCAAGCCAATGGAAACTTCGGGCTAAAGCCATGTGCAATGCATCGCCGGAAAACTACTCATGCCTTTATGATCTTATACAGAACAAATACAAGGAATCATGTTCAGGGAAACCAGATTATGTTAAACCTGGTAAGAATACATTTTTGATTTAGTAACAGGTAGAGTTTTATTGGAGTACTAGTTTAAAAAGACGATTGCTTCCTTAAGATGAATCATACAGACGTTGCAATGTTTCTAAAGTTAATAAATGATTATTATATAGTGGCTAAGTGACATCATTTTGTTTATTAAACACAACCTCATACCGTCCCAAACAAGATAAATTAATAAGATAAAACAATTTATCATACCTCAGTGTGTATTTTCTATTTAAAATCAAATATTGGTAAAATGACCCTATGGACGATAGTTCACAGAATGCAAACATTTTCCCGAAATATTTTATTCCTCGGGTGTTTGTAGTTTTGACGTTCAGTTACTTTTAGATCAGATATTTACCAAAAAACGTTTTATCATAAGCCACATCTAATATTATACTGTTATCAAATGGTTGTTTTCATATTAATCCTGTTTTATATTAAAGTACAGTCGTATTGGGTGAACTGTATTGACTCGAGGCGAAGCCGAAAGCCAATACAGCTGAACGGGACCCAATACGACTGTACGAGGACAAAATACAAGAATGATATGAAACAACGCGTTTTCTGACACCTGTATTAACCAATGACTTAGAATAACTACCAAAAGATGACCGAGGATAATCACGAATGTAGCCGGAAGACTCGTACAGGATGAATATGAACGATTTGGATTAATTATAATTTTAATGCAAGGAATAAGGGATTACCCTTTAAATTAATAATGTGCGATGAATTACCCTTTTAATCAACGGTAAATAACCCTTAGAGCCTCTCGAATTTGAACCGATTTATCTCCAATCAAAATAACGTCACTGACATATGTAAACAAAACGGAAATTATAATTTTAATGCACGGAATGTCAAATTACCCTAAACAATAATGCGATGAATTATCCTTTTATTCATCGTTCAAAAAAACCTTTACACGAGTTATATCCAATCAAAATGACGTCACTGATTTATATAGACTGGAGTTACGAAGAAATAAGTATTTGAAATCGGTCTGGTGCCGAGGATAGCTTTCACAAACGGCCCTTTTCATGGCCACCAATATTTTAAAGAAAGAGTCTTCGTTTGTTGAACATATGAGGCATTTTAAGTCACAAAATAATTCTCTGACGTAAGTGTTTTGACAAATTATTTGTTGCTACAGTAAGCCGACTTTTACAAGAGCTCTTTTAACATGTATTTCTAATGGTTCGCAGGGCCCTTTGGTATTATTAAGCACATGTGGCCCATTCGAAACGGTGCATATCTAAGATTGTCAACCGTACAGATTTCCCTCACTTCTGACTGTGCCCTCAGAGAAATAATACTTGATGTAACATCTTTGCTGTGTATCAAAGGGAGGTTGATAAAAACAGAGTCAAAATAATTCCCTTCAAAGACAAACTGCTGAATATAATGCTTATTAAACAGCCCTTTGACATGATTCTTGACAATAATTGAACATTATTAATATTCATTATCTGAGCGCCTGTGTTACGGACGGAATAATATATACCTGCGTATACTACCAATGTCATCCAAATAGTTCGATGGATTATTACAGTCCCTAAGCAGTATATTGCTGCACAATTTATTAATACTGCTCCCTAAGTAAACATATATAGATGGCGGTCTTATTTGATTACAAATTAACCGTCATAAAAAATATCCTATGGGACCATCCTAAGACCATCTTAAGACACCTAAATAGCAGACATGGGGTAATTGAAATATGTAATTGTAATTGGCTGTAATTAATTACAATTTCTCAAGTAATTGAATGTAATGTGTAATTGATCATTTTTTCAATTACAAGTAATTGGAAGTAATGAATTACAAAGCCAAAATTGTCTGTAATTGACAATTACTTTTCAATTACAACTCAATTACATTTGAAATTTGGGATCAGAAAGATTGAATCTTGTGTTTTTCTCAAAAATTTATGAAAAGCCATGACCTTAGCAAATGTAGTTAGCTGACAAATCAAAGCCTACACAGTATACCTTCTGTAATTACACAACCATGGAAGATTCTTTATTTTGTAATGAATGAACAAAAAATTAAAAAAAAAAAAAATATTGTAGAAACATGCCATAATTTGTGTTTAAAAGAAACCATTAGTAAGTCACTGTCTTATACCTTAATTAGCTTGTTACCTACATGTATATTCAGATGGATATTGTTAGACATTGATTTAACATAATCAATTTGAAAGGTCATAAGTCAATCAATAATTATAGCCTCTGGCTATTTGTTTTATCATATAATGACTGTTTTTACAACAGTTATGTTTGCATGTTAAACAGGTGTTAAGCCAATTAGAGAGAGATAAATATACCCCTAGGTACATGATTTTTTTTAAATTAATTAATTGTGATTAAAACTACATTATATTTAAAAAAAAGTCAGACTTTCTAAATCATTTCTTTAGGAAAAATAATTTTTAATAAGTTGTGATCAAAATAAAAAAAAAATAAAATTTTATCTATAGGGCTCTCTTCTTGTATCATTTTCAATGAAATACATTAAAACATAAATTTCAATAGGTAATTAAACAAAATTTAATATTTTCCAAATATTGAATAAAGCTTTTTATCATTTTGAGCATTGAATTAAACCAGACATCTAGTCCTAACCATTCCTGATAGACAAAGTATTATGTGCACTTCAGATTTATGTTTGTTTTTTCTTTATTACCTTAACACACCAGATATTTAACTTTCCCTTTTTCCTTGATACTGGCTGAATTTGAAAATAGTCACTGTAGATCTCATTTGTTATAACTATAAAGCAATGTATGATAATTATGTACATATGATAGAATAAATGCATGTTCTAAATTTTCCTTTCAAAAGTAATTGAAGTAATTAATTACATTTGCCAAGTAATTGGAAAGTAATTAATTACATTGTCAAAAAAAGTCAAATGTAATGTGTAATTTAATTGAAGATTTTGTAATTGTAATTGAATGTAATTAATTACTTTCAAAAGTAATTGACCCCATGTCTGCTAAATAGATGTTGTTAGGACATGTCCTAGTCCTAAGAGGACTTCGAAAAAAAGGTCCCATGTGTTTAGTCTTAGTTTCTCGGTGTTTACCATTAATTCATACATCTGTTTAGTTAATATAATATAATATACAACGAATAACAGACATCAGTTATTGATGTTTAAAGACTGATATCTCAATTTCACTACTGTACCGTTCGTTGTTTATAGGCAGTGGCCATTCTTTTGCTAGCTATTTAGTGTGTTTTATTTGCATCTTTAAATTCTTCGATGGACGATAAGTATGCATTAATATTTCTTTCTATAACCCTTTTTTGTATATCAGGGGTCTGTTAATCGAAGCTGTTCTAGGATCGGTCCTAAGACCTAACTTAGGAATAAATTAGGACGGTGTTAGGACCGACTTACAACATGTCTCAGCACATGATGCACATCGAAGCAATCTTAGGACTATCTTTGCTAGGATGTCATAATTGCTGTTCTAAGTGTTAGCGTAAAGAAAAATAGGATTTGAGACATTTTAAATGCTCAAGAAAGCATCAAATTTCAACAGTAGTAAATAAGTATAAGTTTACAAATTAGAAATCGTAATAGTATTATTATAAAGATAAACAATATTTTTTATCTAATAATGGTAGAACATTATAAAACAAAAACACAAACATGTAACAACGGTTTTAATTAATTAAAACAACTTAGAGACAATCAGTAACAATCATAATATATTTTAGCGAGTTTAATTCGAAGTGTCACCGACCGTGCAAGACCCTCATGGATAGTCAAGGTCGTTAAAAATCACCCTCGTCATTTTATCACAGATCACAGGCGCTTGTGGAATGGGCCTCCTTTTCTAAATCTTTTTTTTATGTGTGTTTTAATCATTTCCAAATTTCTAAATTAGCATTCTTTAATATTTTAATCTATGTTCATTTATTTAATGTGAGCCATATATGATGCCCCTCTATTCTTATTTTCCACGTGGAAAATATGAATAGCGGGGCATCATATATATATTATTGGTTTTGTGATATCTTTTTTTGATAAGAGAAAGAACACTTTAAAATAAGTGAAAATAGGTTGAAATATTAAAGAATATAAATATTTACTTAGTAGAAATTAAAAAACAAGAAAAACAAAAGAAGTTTTAGAAAAAGGGAGATCTTTTCCCTAAGCGCCTGTGTTACGGACGGGATAATCTATACTTGCGTATAATATTAATGTCACTCAAATAGTTCAGTAGATTGGTTAAAACCATTGTCGTGACTTCAGCCTATTCATTTACCGCGGATTCTTTTTCTAGAATCAACGCTTCCTAAATCTGTTGCTGAAATGGACTCACCAAATTATATTCAATTATTTCCTTTGTACCTAATTTTATTACTGATTTCTGTTTACTAATGGAATCGATTTAAAAAACTTACCTTTTATTTTTGTTATTTTTATATGCCTTCACTGGGAATCGAACCTCTCTTTGCAATCTGTTATGTGTGACTAATATGAACACATCGACGAAACCTCTCGGCTACCAATAGGTTTCAATTACGATTTCTATTCTATACATTTAAATAAACATATGATACACATCGGTACAAAGGACACACACGTCTTGTACCTTTATATATACATAATAGCCAATCGTATAGTATAAGTTGGTAGCCACGAGTGTAGCATGGTTAAGATCAATGAGTTGAAGAGTCAATGTAAAGGTAGAAACTTGTCGGTTTAGGTTCGAAATCCTGTATTCTCTTTGTTGTCCCTATTCTTTAGTTTTTTCCGTTTTTCTTTTTTTGTATGCTACTGTTGATATTTTTGTAATAATAGCTAGTTTTCCCGTTTATTTTTGGATAATTATTGACTCTTACATATTTGAAACGATAATGATACATTCAATTTGTCCATTTTCGTTATGATTGCATCTGTCTTACAAATGTGTAATCGCAAATCCCCATGAGAGTAAATCGTGATGTGCCTATAATTGGGCTTCTTGCTAGAAATTTCGGTAACATACTTATTATATATACTTAGAAATAAGTTCGAATATGTCTTATTTAGTAAATTACGGATAATATTCATATGCCTGATAATTTGAATACAGACGTGATATGTTATATTTGTATTTCTCTAAATAATTAATTGTGAACTTAGATTATTTAATGCATCGTTGAACATGATAATATGGTTATTTAAACTCACTTACAATACCTTCTAATGAAGAAAAGGCTTACATTTTGAAGACATAAACACAATAGTTTAAGTAATAGATACTCTGTGCTCATGGTTTCTTTTCAAAGAATAATGCTTATCTATTGTATCTATAATACTTACACCCCAGTTCTGTTGTTATACTTCATAGTTTTTATTTCTAAAAAAAGTGTATGCCCGTGTATGTAGTGATGTCATAGATTTTAACGAACGTAATCAATGCATCAGTGCATCACTGGTAAATTATTAAGTCAGGGATTTCGTTACCATAAATTACTTAAAACTTTTACTAAATTCTTTCATAGATACAAAGATTTGACTAGTAAATTTGGCTGTACCTGTAGAAAACTTATTAAAAATGGTATTTCACATCCTAAATTTTACGGTAATATTGTACTTAAAGCGCGGAAATCACTATGTGATCCGTGTAAACTCATCGAACCTTTAAACAAACTTATTAGTAAGGGTTATCGTACCAATGTTGTAATTAGATCTCTGAATATAGTTTACTTGGCACTAATATCGATTGTGTCATTAGCAAATTAAAACATAACTAAATTTGTATTTTCTTTTCAAACGGGATGTATAGAGACACACACACGTTCATTTTTATCTATAAAGAAGTCACTCCTCACTATCCTACTACCTGTCGATACATTTAGTTTTGGCATTGCACAAGTCATGTCTTCTTTGACTGTTCATGACGTTAAAATACTAAATCCCTGGGATGTGTTTTAGTTGATTTCAGTCTCTGATGCATGATGTTTTATTATTAATTGTTTTGGCTTTTAACTAGCTGTCAGTAACTGCGAGTACTCTCAAATCGTACTTTCTTTTTAATTTGACCTGTTGATACTATTTGTAATGCTTTTTTGTTATTTAATGTTTACATGGATCTTGTCTATATACCAGCTTTGATAATTTGGTATTACTACTAATTTTCACTTCTTCGTACTATGAACATCACAATTATTTAATTTTTCCTTAAATACTGTACAGGAAGTTTTATCTAGCACTTATTGTATAGTTTTATTGTTGATATTCACCCCATATGTAACAAGTGTTAAATTAGTTTTATTAATATTAAAGAAATTTCTTGGTATTCCTAAACGGAAGATTTTATACACACAGAAGAAGAAGTATACTTAACAACAAAATTATTTTCATTTACCTGTGTATAATATGACGCAGGTTTTTTCAAAAGTGATGATTTTCTTAATATTGTTTAACATTTCACAGTGGTATCACACTTTAACTTTGTTTTAACCTGTTTATTTACTTTTGACCTTATCCCTTATAATTTTTATTTACTATGTATTTGCATTCAGGTATCACAGATCAAATTTATTTGTTCATTGTGTGTTAATTTGCGTTTTTTGATTGAGTTAAGCCTTCCAATTGATATTTTATAGTGTGTCTTTCTATGTTGTGATGTTATACTATTGTTTCAGAAAAAGGAGAAGGTTGGTACCATTAAAACGTTTAATCCCGCTGCAAATTTTTGCACCTGTCCTAAGTCAGGAATCTGATGTACAGTAGTTGTCGTCTGTTTATGTAGTTCATACGTGATTCTCGTTTCTCGTTTTTATATAGATTAGACCGTTGGTTTTCCCGTTTGAATGGTTTTACACTAGTAATTTTTGGGGCCCTTTATAGTTTCTTGTTCGGTGTGAGCCAATGCTCCGTGTTGAAGGCCGTACCTTGACCTATAATGGTTTACTTTTATAAATTGTTACTTGGATGGAGAGTTGTCTCATTGGCACTCATACCACATCTTCCTATATCTATGTAAATTGCATAGATCTATTGTTACGAATAACAATGGATTTTGACCACAGGGTGTGACGAGCGGGGTTTCTGGAAACCCCTGCTTCTACGTCTAGGTTAGTCTATGAAAAGGTATATACTATGAAATTTAGAGCGAGGGGCTTGCCCCGAGCTCTTAATTTCATAGTATATACCTTTTCATATACTATCCAATTTAGCACATATTTACAACTCGAGTAAACTTTTAATTGGTCTATTGATAGTTTATTTTGGCTGACTACTTGTATCACAGGTGTTTGTAAAACGGAGCTCATTAACGAAGTTTTGTAAATCTACTCACAAGTATGATTGTAAAATATGTGATTTCAAAAGGCCCTTGACTCCAGAATGAAAAGATGGCAGCTGCTGGTGTAAGTATGTATATTGATATAAAGCGGTGTTTTACTATACATGTTCTTCTTACATGGTAAGATGACCAAATAAATTGACCAAAAGCAGGCAATAATTAACTTGCAGTGGAAGCTTTACATGTTTTGAAAACATTTTTTTAATTTTACAGTTAAACTTAAGCTATAATAAATTCGAAACATATAGATAGTTTGTCCCCATAGATATTAGCAGATATCTATGGGGACAAACTATCTATATGTTTCGAATTTATTATAGCTTAAGTTTAACTGTAAAATTAAAAAAATGTTTTCAAAACATGTAAAGCTTCCACTGCAAGTTAATTATTGCCTGCTTTTGGTCAATTTATTTGGTCATCTTACCATGTAAGAAGAACATGTATAGTAAAACACCGCTTTATATCAATATACATACTTACACCAGCAGCTGCCATCTTTTCAATCTGGAGTCAAGGGCCTTTTGAAATCACATATTTTACAATCATACTTGTGAGTAGATTTACAAAACTTCGTTAATGAGCTCCGTTTTACAAACACCTGTGATACAAGTAGTCAGCCAAAATAAACTATCAATAGACCAATTAAAAGATTACTCGAGTTGTAAATATGTGCTAAATTGGATAGTCTATGAAAAGGTATATACTATGAAATTAAGAGCTCGGGGCAAGCCCCTCGCTCTAAATTTCATAGTATATACCTTTTCATAGACTAACCTAGACGTAGAAGCAGGGGTTTCCAGAAACCCCGCTCGTCACACCCTGTGGTCAAAATCCATTGTTATTCGTAACAATAGATCTATTCAATTTACATAGATATAGGAAGATGTGGTATGAGTGCCAATGAGACAACTCTCCATCCAAGTAACAATTTATAAAAGTAAACCATTATAGGTCAAGGTACGGCCTTCAACACGGAGCATTGGCTCACACCGAACAAGAAACTATAAAGGGCCCCAAAAATTACTAGTGTAAAACCATTCAAACGGGAAAACCAACGGTCTAATCTATATAAAAACGAGAAACGAGAAACACGTACATGTATGAACTACATAAACAGACGACAACTACTGTACATCAGATTCCTGACTTAGGACAGGTGCAAACATTTGCAGCGGGATTAAACGTTTTAATGGTACCAACCTTCTCCTTTTTCTGAAACAATAGTATAACATCACAACATAGAAAGACACACTATGAAATATCAATTGGAAGGCTTAACTCAATCAAAAAACGTAAATTAACACACCATGAACGAATAAATTTGATTTGTGATACCCGAATGCAAATACATAGTAAATAAAAATTATAAGGGATAAATAATTAAGGTCAAAAGTAAATAAACAGGTTAAAACAAAGTTAAAGTGTGATACCACTGTGAAATGTTAAACAATATTAAGAAAATCATCACTTTTGAAAAAACCTGCGTCATATTATACACAGGTAAATGAAAATAATTTTGTTGTTAAGTATACTTCTTCTTCTGTGTGTATAAAATCTTCCGTTTAGGAATACCAAGAAATTTCTTTAATATCAATAAAACTAATTTAACACTTGTTACATATGGGGTGAATATCAACAATAAAACTATACAATAAGTGCTAGATAAAACTTCCTGTACATTATTTAAGGAAAAATGAAATAATTGTGATGTTCATAGTACGAAGAAGTGAAAATTAGTAGTAATACCAAATAATCAAAGCTGGCATATAGACAAGATCCATGTAAACATTAAATAACAAAAAAGCATTACAAATAGTATCAACAGGTCAAATTAAAAAGAAAGTACGATTTGAGAGTACTCGCAGTTACTGACAGCTAGTTAAAAGCCAAAACAATTAATAATAAAACATCATGCATCAGAGACTGAAATCAACTAAAACACATCCCAGGGATTTAGTATTTTAACGTCATGAACAGTCAAAGAAGACATGACTTGTGCAATGCCAAAAATAAATGTATCGACAGGTAGTAGGATAGTTAGGAGTGACTTCTTTATAGATAAAAATGAACGTGTGTGTGTCTCTATACATCCCGTTTGAAAAGAAAATACAAATTTAGTTATGTTTTAATTTGCTAATGACAAAATCGATATTAGTGCCAAGTAAACTATATTCAGAGATCTAATTACAACATTGGTACGATAACCCTTACTAATAAGTTTGTTTAAAGGTTCGATGAGTTTACACGGATCACATAGTGATTTCCGCGCTTTAAGTACAATATTACCGTAAAATTTAGGATGTGAAATACCAGTTTTAATAAGTTTTCTACAGGTACAGCCAAATTTACTAATCAAATCTTTGTATCTATGAAAGAATTTAGTAAAAGTTTTAAGTAATTTATGGTAACGAAATCCCTGACTTAATAATTTACCAGTGATGCACTGATGCATTGATTACGTTCGTTAAAATCTATGACATCACTACATACACGGGCATACACTTTTTTTAGAAATAGAAACTATGAAGTATAACAATAGAACTGGGGTGTAAGTATTATAGATGCAATAGATAAGCATTATTCTTTGAAAAGAAACCATGAGCCCAGAGTATCTATTATTTAAACTATTGTGTTTATGTCTTCAAAATGTAAGCCTTTTCTTCATTAGAAGGTATTGTAAGTGAGTTTAAATAACCATATTATCATGTTCAACGATGCATTAAATAATCTAAGTTCACAATTAATTATTTAGAGAAATACAAATATAACATATCACGTCTGTATTCAAATTATCAGGCATATGAATATTATCCGTAATTTACTAAATAAGACATATTCGAACTTATTTCTAAGTATATATAATAAGTATGTTACCGAAATTTCTAGCAAGAAGCCCAATTATAGGCACATTACGATTTACTCTCATGGGGATTTGCGATTACACATTTGTAAGACAGATGCAATCATAACGAAAATGGACAAATTGAATGTATCATTATCGTTTCAAATATGTAAAATAGTCAATAATTATCCAAAAATAAACGGGAAAACTAGCTATTATTACAAAAATATCCACAGTAGCATACAAAAAAAGAAAAACGGAAAAAACTAAAGAATAGGGACAACAAAGAGAATACAGGAATTCGAACCTAAACCGACAAGTCTCTACCTTTACATTGACTCTTTAACTCATTGATCTTAATTTTGTTTGTTTATTCTTGAGAAGAGGGGTGGGGGGGGGGGGGGGGGGGGGCTTTTTTTTTTTTTATAAAACCGTAACATGAAAAATACATTTATGATTACCTTCATTTAACTGATACAGGTAAGTTCTTTGGGTTATAAAACTGCCTTTATCTTTAGTCTCTTCTACCAAATCCAACGCTTGACTCAAATTGTCGTCTGTCTAATACCCGTCCATATTGACAACTGCATACAAGGAGCATGATGTATTTTTTTTTTGGTAATAAAATACGAAACGGTCAACCTTGACCTGCTGATCCATATTAGCACATGAATTTAACGGGAAGATACGGCGTGTCTGGATAAGAAAACCCTCCGGCCTCCGGCCGTCGGTGTTTCTTATCCAGACACACCTATCCCTCGGTGTATAACTATTACATAATTCATAAGAAGTCTATTGTTTACTGCTCCCTAAATAGACATATATAGGTGGCGGTCATATTTGTTTACAAGTCTGCCATCATAAAATATATCCTAAAGTTAGGACCATCATAAGACCATCTAAGACACATAAATAGGTGTCCTAAAGTTAGGACGATTCCTTTGACTTTTCCTAAGTGACGACATGTTTGATATACCCACTCAAGACAAAGATACGTCTTAAGATGATCTTAGGAGGTGTCGTAGTCCCAAGAGCGCATCAATAAACAGGTCTCAGTACTTTAAAATAATACATTGTTTTGTGACTAGAGCAAATACCAGTTTAATTGCACGCTAACTTGAACAACATGCACAATTAAAAAAAAACCCTTAAAGATAGGTATATTTCAATACAGACAGCATAATTTTTAACGATAATTTCCCAACGAACGGTACAGTATCAGAAAATAATCTTAACACTTTCAATGTAATTGTCATATGTTATATATTCTGGGAGATGATACACATGTAACACTTATACCAGCTGTCAAATGAAGTTATTTGTATACATAATTTTATGACAGTGTTGAGCTTTTAGTTTTTCAATATGTGTGTGTTTCTAAAACAGAAATTACAGCTGGAGTTAAACATGTAATTTCATAATTAACTTTGATGACTTAACCAAAATACAACGATTCAATACGGAAGCCCATAGGGGACCTACAAAAAAATAATATAATATCGTTATCTCAATATATATATCGTTATTTCGATATAATTAAATCGTTATCTCGATAAATTTATATCGTTATCTCGATATTTATATCGTTATCTCCATATATATTTTTCTTTATCTCGATATAATTATATCGTTATCTCCGTATATTTATTTCGTTATCTCGATATAATTATATCGTTATCTCGATATTTATATCGTTATATCAATATATTTATTTCGTTATCTCGATATAATTATATTGTTATCTCCATATATTTATATCGTTATCTCGATATTTGTATCGTTATCTGAGATAACGATATAATTATATCGAGATAACGAAATGAATATTATATCGTTATAACGATATAAATATATAGAGACAACGATATAATTATATGATGTTACGATATAAATATCGAGATAACGATATAAATATTGAGATAACGAGATAATTATATCGAGATAACGAAATAAATATATGGAGATAACGATATAATTATATCGAGATAACGAAATAAATATATTGATATAACGATATAAATATATCGAGATGACGATTTAATTATATCGAAATAACGATATATATTTTGAGATAACGATATAATATTATTTTTTTGTAATACGGAAGCCCTTAGGGGACCTACAAAAATAATATTTTATCGTTATCTCAATAAATATATCGTTATTTCGATATAATTAAATCGTTATCTCGATATATTTATATCGTTATCTCCATAATTATATCGTTATCTCCATATATTTATTTTGTTATCTCGATATAATTATATCGTTATCTCCATATTTATATCGTTATATCAAGATATTTATTTCGTTATCTCGATATAATTATATCGTTATCTCGATATTTGTATCGTTATCTCGATATAATTATATCGTTATCTCCATATATTTATTTCGTTATCTCGATATAATTTTATCGTTATCTCGATATTTATATCGTTATATCGATATAATCATATCGTTATTTCCATATAAATTATTTCGTTTTCTCGATATAATTTATCGTTATCTCGATATTTATATCGTTATAACGATATTTATATCGTTATCTCCATATATTTATTTCGTTATCTCGATATAATTATATCGTTTTCTCGATATAATTATGTCGTTATCTCGATATCATTATATAGTTAAGGTGGGGTTATGGCACCTTTTTGCAAATAACTCAAAAACTTATACAGATATCAAAATCTAGCAGAGAGTAAAATTGATAAGTACATTATGATCTGCCTCTGCCGAAATTTAAGTTCAGGTTGATCGGACAATTCGTTTCGGAGCTATGGCCCTTTATTTGCATTTTTTCTCAATTTTTTATAATTTTGACAATATTTTGAAAAGCTAGAACCTTTTTATTATTATTATTATTCCAAAATATTTCTTGTTTAAAATTATCTTAGTCATCCAGGAAACAGATTTACAGAAATGCCATCTATACAGGGGCAAAAGAAAGCTAACAAAGTCCATTTTAACCTTTATTTAACATTAAGTTTTAAATGTCTTAGGCCCGCTTGAACTAGTATATATATTTTTAATATACACGAGGTCGTAATAAATGAGATGTAGTAAGAGAATTAATAAGACAACTCTTTCCTGGGACAAATTGGCGTTATTGTAATAAAAAAAAAATGTACACATAAAATATAAATATAATGGTTTTGTCGTTAGGAGTTACTGTAACTGTCGATTGATCCTCCAGTGGGTTAGCAAACGCTCCCCGATAGTTGTCCGACCTAGTGTATATTACAGATATATATACTATTTCAAGCGTGTCTGGGACATATATTGAAAATCGACAGTTCTACGCATTTTCGCGTCAGCTACAGATTGATACAAAACTTTAACGACATTACATTTTTGCACCGGCAGTTCGATCGGCTTCCCTGGTCTGTCGCTTTCTTCTTTTCGTCCTGATTATGCATGAAATATTTGCGACTGAACGTTAAGCAAACATCAATCAATGTAAACAGAAATTGACATACCAAGCAAGCGGATCAAACTGCCAGCGCAAAAAAAATAAGCCTGTTTAATGTCTTTCAAGGTATGGCATCTATCAGAAGCGCGCGAAATGAAGAATGTTCGATTAATCCCCCAGTGGTGTTAGCCGGCGCTGACCGATAGTTATCCGACCTCAATAAATAGGTTCAAATTATGAGATGTTTCATTGCATAACTTTTTTATTATTACATGTAAAATGTCGGTTTATGGCTCGTTTTAAAGAAAATGCAATATACCTTTGAAAATTTTAAGATGTGGATCTAGACAATTTAATTGAGGTCTGGAGCTGGCATGTCAGTAACTGCTAGTATTCCTTTGTTAGTTTATGTATCATTGTCATTTTGTTTAGTTTCTTTTGTTACCTATTCTGACATCGGACTCGGACTTCTTTTGAACTGTGTTTTACCGTGCGTATTGCTATGTGTTTGTTTTTTCTACATTGGCTAAAGGTATAGGGGGAGGGTTGAGAACTTAAAAAACATCGTTTAACCCCGCCGCATTTTTGCGCCTGTCCCAATTCAGGAGCCTCTGGCTTTTGCTAGTCTTGTGTAATTTTTAATTTAAGTTTCTTTTATATATTTCGGAGTTTAGTATGACGTCCATTATCACTAGTATACATTTTTGTTTAGGGGCCAGCTGAAGCACTCCTCCGGGTGCGCGGGATTTTCTCGCTGTATTGAAGACACATTGGTGGTCTTCAGTTGTTTTCTGCTCTTTGGTCGGGTTGTTGTCCCTTTGACACATTCCCCATTTCCATTCTCAATTTAATTATACATAAACAAAATACAACGAGAAAACGAAGACCATATTCTTGATTTGTCGAGTTACTGACCTTGTGTATATAATAAAATAAAAAAATGTTCAAGCAAACCTGGGGCCTTTAGTTTTCAATAAATATGCAAAAATATGCGAAAATCTGCAAATTTGGGTATTTTAAGAGAACCAAATCTGAAAGTTTTGCCCACAAGACTTTATTGTAGCTCTTAATGATCTGAACAATTTCCAATTTAAACTAAGGCTCTAGCTTTTAATCTAAAATTTGAATTGAATGGATTTGATTTGATCGATAAAAACATATTAGAAACAGTAATTTTAAAAATTTAGGCGAAATGTATTTCTTACTCTAAAAGAAGCATATAAATATATGCAGTGTTGTATATGTATATATATTTTAAAATATACGACGAGGAAAAGTAACATCCGGCCACCGAAAGCTTTATTATTGTAGAGCCTAGGTGGTCGAGTGGTCTAGCGCGTCGGGCATAGTGCAAGGCGATTTGGTGCCACGATATCTCAGGAGCATGAGTTCGAATCCCGGCGAGGGAAGAACAAAAATGTGCGAGAGGAAATTTACAGACCTAACATTGTTGGGTTGATGTTTAGACGTATTTTAAAATATATATACATATACAACACTGCATATATTTATATACTTCTTTTAGAGTAAGAAATACATTTCGCCTAAATTTTCAAAATTACTGTTTCTATATTTCCATATCTACTACCAATGAAAGCCTTTATGTAATTATCATGCATTTATACTTTTTTGATATTGTATGCGCTTATCATTTTGCAAAGGGAACTATGTATTTCTTTTAAACTCAATGTTAAATAAAGGTTAAAGTGGACTTTGATAGCTTTCTATTGCTCCTGGATAGATGTCATTTCTGTAAACAGGGAACCTCAGTCTCTTACCTAGAGGAGTAATATAATTGTAAACAGGAAATACTTTGGAATATTGATGAAAAACCAAAAAAGGCTCTAGCTTTTACGACTTTCAAGATATTGTCAAAACTAAGATGAAGATTTGAAAAAATTGCAAATAAAGGCCCATAGCTCTTTAATAAGTTTTCCGATCAACCTAAACTTAAATTTTGGCAGATACAGATCATTATGTTCTAATCAATTTAACCATCTGCTAGAATTTTGATATATGTATAAGTTTTTGAGTTATTTGCAAAAAAGGTGCAATAACCCAACCCCACCTTAACTATATAAATATCGAGATAAAGATTTAATTATATCGAGATAACGATATAATTATATCGAGATAACGAAATGAATATTATATCGTTATAACGATATAAATATCGAGATAACGATATAATCATATCGAGATAACGAAATAAATATATGGAGTTAACGATATAATTATATCGATATAACGATATAAATATCGAGATAACGATATAAATATCGAGATAACGATATAATTATATCGAGATAACGAAATAAATATATGGAAATAACGATATAATTATATCGAGATAACGAAATAAATATATTGATATAACGATATAAATATCGAGATGACGCTATAAATATATCGAGATAACGATTTAATTATATCGAAATAACGATATATATATTGAGATAACGATATAATATTATTTTTTTGTAGGTCCCCTATGGGCTTCCGTAATTCTGTGTATGATATATGAACGTATACACATTTTATATTATAAATTGACCGCCTCAGCATGTTGTTGTGTTGTCGCTTCATACAGAAATCATACTGGAATGAACTTTACGTATACGGCAGTAATAATATGTGAAATTATTACAAATACTTAAATTTAACGTCAAATGTCATTTTGTTTTGTTCGTTTTATATTTGAATCAGGCTATATAAATGACAAACACTGTCATATAATTTATTAGGTAAACGATATGTCATCAGGGGTGAACGTGATAACGATAACTGCAATGACTCAAGGTATCAGCCTGTTAAATTATGGTCTAACCGAAGCAGTAAATGTGAAATTTTAAAATATGATTGCAACGAAATGGGACAAGTGATTGCCAGCAACGGATCAACAACCGAAGATCGTACTTGTCGATGTAATTACAATAAAGGATTTGATTTTGTCATTAAACCAATAAATGTCTGTTATTGTATTCCGTCAGAGGAAGATTGTTCGTGCTATCGAAAAAGCTGTTCTTCAGACGAAAAATTAACAAAAGGTATACTTAATTATTTGATAACATCAAAAGAAGGAAATACAATTTCGTGACAAAAAGTTAGTGATAGGGAGACATGCAAAAAATTCAAATTGATTTTTCACAAATGGTTTAGACTAAAAATTTGTTAAATTCTAACTGGTCATAATGAATGGTACAACTAACAATGTTCTATATCTCCTTGGAATGAATCAATTAGAACTTTGTATTCGGTACTGTTGTATCTTTTGCTATCAACGTCCACTGAATTAGTCAAATGATTGAGGTTGGCGTTGGCAGCCCGTCTACTCAGTTAGTCTCAAAGATTTATAATAGGGTTTAAATGCGTACGGACTAAATTATTTGACATTTGGAAGCTTGTTATCCATACTTTATGTTATGTTCGATCATTAAAAAAAGGTGTACTGTGCATTTTCTGATAAACAAGGGACAAGGATTGACATTCCTTAAGTTTTTAGAATAAAGCAATTAACTTTTCTGTCACTTGTATCATTCAATAATGTACGAGATACACTAGAAAATGGATGGAACCTTTAGAAAAAAATGCAATAATCATATTAAACATACTTGTGTACGACATTGTTTATCTTCTTCTTCATAAAAAAAATTAAGAGCTCTTTCTGGTATTTGGCATACTTTTTCGGAATTTTCGGTTTTTAATGCTCAGCAACTTTGTATTCGATTTGGTCTTGTAACTCTTTTGAATCAAGTGATTATTATGTCTGGCGTCCCAAATTATCAGCTTGGTATCTTTAATTAGTTGACTATACTGATATGTATTGCATTGTTTTTTTTTTTAATTTTTGTTATTCAACTAATCAATAAAAAAGTAACTTGATATAAACAAAAAGACAAAGAAACAAAAACAACAGAAAAAAACAGAACAAGCTTAATCCACCTGCATATTAAAATATGCCTGCCCCAAGTCGTGTTTTGTATCTATTGTTATTCTTGAAATCGATATTAAAATGAAGATTGTTTACATTTATCCATATCAAAACTATTTTTTATAAAAATAATATATGTTTTGTATTTGATATAATCATTGTCTAAATCATTACTATTCTCTTAAAAATATTGCGATTCAAGGATATGTTTAATAATTTTCTCACACTTTACATAGATTATGAATGTGCTTCAAAACTGAGACTGGATTTGCAGTACGGTAGATGTTTCGTTATTGTAGAGACACAGTAAGTTGCAGATTATGCTACAAGTATACATACTTTTAAACTCCTGAAGACAGCAACGGTAAAGAGCAAATCATATGGATTTTAGATTATAAAGATGCGTACTTTTGTTGGTAGAAGTCAATCCTTTAAATAATGTATTCGAAGAAAGTAAAAGAAGACATATCACTGATGCGCGAATTTAACTCGATCCCGCGAAAACGTTTATATAAAAATAAGGAGATGTGTTATGATATCCAATGATACAACTATTCACAAAAGTTCAAATGAAGTGGATGTTAGCAATTATAGGCAACCGGACCGTATCGTCGGCTATAACAGGCTCCGACATGAAAAAAATGAAAAAAAACAAACGGCCTAATTTATAAAAAAAAAAAACAGTTTACAAAAAAAAAATGTGTTAGACATGAACCAGCGACAAACACTTGATTACAGGCTCATGACTAGGGACAGACACACAAAAAAATGTGGCGGGTTTAAATATGTTTGTTAGCGCTCAACCTTCCCTAACCTGGGACAGCGGTGTCACAGCACAACATAAGAATAAACTATTAAAATCGGTCGGGAATGGCTTAACACATTAGAGTGATACAAAGCAGAAAAATATCTTACAAAATCACAGACCGGATCTGGCAGTGTATTTATCCATCTCTCATCACTAACAAACAAAAAAAAACAAACCACTAAGCACAGATCTGAGACTACTGGCAGTTACTGAAAGCTAGTTCAAAGCTTATACAAAAATCAAGTATCAAAGTCTATGCACTGAAATCAAGTATCAAAGACTATGCACTGAAATCAAGTATCAAAGACTATGCACTGAAATCAAGTATCAAAGACTATGCACTGAAATCAAGTATCAAAGACTATGCACTGAAATCAAAGACTATGCACTGAAATCAAGTATCAAAGACTATGCACTGAAATCAAGTATCAAAGTCTATGCACTGAAATCAAGTATCAAAGACTATGCACTGAAATCAAAGACTATGCACTGAAATCAAGTATCAAAGACTATGCACTGAAATCAAGAAAACGAAAAGCCGTGACAGTATTCAATTTTTGCCCGGAATGTGCAATTTTTCAAATCTTTTTGAACACAAAAGATATGAACCAAGTTCTAACCCGAAAAAATATTTAAAACACTCATATCCTTGTAAAATACATCAGTGTAGTAAAATATCTTTTATCAATAAAGCATTGATTCATATGTACTGTTTTAATTCGAACGTCTAGCGTACAAAATTGTTATCCTGGTAATTTGATGAGTTTGTGTAAATATTAATGACAAGATTTCACATCGAGGCAATTTTGCAAGTTTTAGTTGTTCGGCACTAAACGTAATAAGTTTCAGCCCAAATATATATATATATATATACATTTATATGTATAAAAAGTCAGATTAATATAAATAGTCTTCATCTTAAGGTTGTCATAAAATGTGTCAATGCAAATCCCTGGCTCCACCAGTAGCGGTGTCGACACAGGAAATAAAAATTACATTTTATGAATAAAGCCTTCATGAGACATTTCTTGACTCGTGTTCATCAGGTAAGCTCCAAACCTAAATTTGAAAGTCAATAATGGAAATATACTTGAGAACCTATATGAACGAAAAAGACCTTTAAAAAATAGCCCAAAACCATCTTAGGTCAGTTTATAATTAACGAAATCGGAACCTTATTTTGTTTTATGATTTCTAAATGTATTAAAGGAAAATATACAATAATGAGTTGATTTCATAATTTAAGAACCCACCTTTCCCTGTCCACCGAAGCCACCATGTTATAAACTGGTTTTGGATTCCGTCCAACCCAGCAAAAAATATTAAACAACATGTCAAATTGTACTATTCATATCAGCATTCGTCATCATCATATTCATATCTGTAGACCAGCAATTTTACTATAAAACATTTTCAGAACGGCATCATTTGATACTTCCTCAACATCACAACAAAGACCAGCAAGTACTATATTTCCCGTATATGAACGTGGTATGTAATGTTTATTTGTAAAAAAATTTTTTATTTACTTACTTTGTCTTGAATATAATTTATCATATGCAACACACTAATAATTTTATTTTTAAAAGATTTATTTTATTTTATAAAAGTGTCACCATCCATTACAGTATCTTTAAATATATATTCCATCTTAATAAAGCTTCATGACTTATATATCATGTACTGTGTTACGACGCTAGATAAAAACCGACGAGGAAAGGTAACAACAGGCCACCGAAAGCTTTATTTTTGTAGAGCCTAGTCGACTGGTCTATTGCGTCGGGCACAGTGCAAGGCGATTTGGTGCCACGATATCTCAGTAGCATGAGTTTGAATCCCGGCCAGGGAAGAACAAAACATTTGCTTCCGCAAATTTGCAGATCTAACATTGTTGGGCTGATGTTTAGACGAATTATATCTACAGAAAGTTGGTTCAGCCTTGTATCACCATCACTTGGATCAAATGAATAAATCTGTCGTAGAGTTTTCACTGGCTCAGACTTATATGTTTATATAAGTGTATAAGAACATCAGTTGTTCGACCTGTTAGTCAAATGCGTTTTGTTAGAATAGACTTTTTCACTTTTTTTGGTCTTTGGAAAATGTTGTTTGTGCTGTATTTAGACCCCTCTAACAAGAAATCTGTTTTGCATGCACACGTATAAAAATTGCGGGTTTTATCCACCGCAATCATAGGTTTGAACGTTATTTTCAATTTGGACTTTTTTATATTTTTTCGTTTGGGCTTGTATTAAATTTTCCTTCGGGTTTATATGATCCGTTCATCCTATTTCGACTCTTTAAAATTCAAGAGTCTATGCTAAATTGAGGTAAATTATGTGGCCTTCCAAATACCGTTTCGATCCCTAACATCACTGAATAGACATTAATTGTCGAAATCCGGATATGGTGTACAAAGTTTTGCACCTCATGTTTGTGGTATACAATCTTTTCAACAAGTTTATTGTTTTCTTCTTGGTAATAAATTTACATTAAGATCCATTCTGTTAGATCTGGTGATCATTTTATTTGGCAATCGCCAATGGCAGTCAGTTGGGTTTAAGAACATCAGTTGTTCGATCTGTTAGTCAAATGCGTTTTGTTAAAATAGACCTGTCCTAAGTCAGGAATCTGATGTTCAGAAGTTGTCGTTTGTTGATGTGGTTCATAAGTGTTTCTCGTTTCTCGTTATTATGACCCACCTCCGATAGTAGAGTGGCATTATGTTTTCAGGTCTGTGCGTCCGTTCGTCCGTCCGTCTGTCTGTCTGTCCCGATTCAGGTACAAGTTTTTGGTCAAGGTAGTTTTTGATGAAGTTGAAGTCATATCAACTTGAAACTTAGTACACATGTTACCTATAATATTCTAATTGTAATGCCAAAATTAGAGTTTTGACCCCAATTTCACGGCCCACTTAACACAGAAAATTATAGTGCGAGTGGGGCATCCGTGTACTATGGACACATTCTTGTTATCATCATTGTTTATCATAGAGATGCGACCATTAATAAATTTTGATATTTTTCACGGGAAAAGGCGGGGGATAGACAGGTTTTGAAAATGGAAAGTCTAACCTGATGCAAATAAAACAAAACACGCACAAGAAAATGAAAGAATAGTACTGCTAAAGTACCAATAGGTGAAGTGTACTGTTGTTTCTCCCTCTTGGCCCTGATAAAGATAAAACCCGAAAAGTTCTTCGGACGCAATGAATTAATAAAGTTTTTCCATTTTATCACAAGGAAGCAACGGATCTTCTTATTTTCATGTTTCGTTTAGGTTGAACTGTAAACCATAAATGTATTATTTATCACGTTTATCTTGTGCTCGTATATATATGACAGCGGCCATCAGTGAAATTATGCAATACGTTTAAATCCTAGGCGATAAGCTAACGCATAGACATGTTATTTTCAGGCATTAGGCTTGTTTACTGAAATCTGATGAAGAATATTCAATGTTTTGATGGGCATTATTTCAAGCAATAAATTGTTTTATCTTCTTATTTAATGTACATTTGGTGAAATATTCTTGATGTTTACTGATTCTAAAATTATATTTCAAATATTAATATACATTCATTGAACAGTTCTCCAAATTTTGGTTATTTTCGTATTCTAAATTTGATCAAATCGTGTTTCATTGTAGCAAATAAAAGAAAATAAGAAATAAATAGATAAATTGAGTTTGGGGGTAATTGCCCTAAACGTTTAGGAAAATGGGGCCAAAAAGGGGCCAGAAAACAAGCATTTTTCTAGTTTCCAGACGATAACTTGTGTTCAAGTGTATGGATCTCTCCGAAATTGTACTGCAAGGTACCATACCACAAAGGGAAGGCTGAGATTGAGTTTGTGGGTGAAGAATCATAAGGAGGTTCAAAAAATTTGGAGGGGGGATTTTTTTCCCTTTTTTTTCTTTAAAATTTTCCATTTTAAATTGGTTATTTCTGATTTATATATAAAAGCAAATAATAATGATATGGTGTGAATAGGTAAATTAAAATTTTTTAAGTTCTTAGACCACATTCATTCTGTGTCAGAAACCTATGCTGTGTCAAATATTTAATTACAATCCAAATTCAGTGCTGTATCAAGCTTGAATGTTGTGTCCATACTTGCCCCAACTGTTCAGGGCTCGACCTCTGCGGTCGTATCAAGCTGCGCCCAGCGGAGCATTTTATTAAAATTGGAGTTATCTTCCTTTGTCCATGATTATGGTTGAATCAAGTACAATCAATGCTTTATACAATGCAATGTTTAATTTTGCCTTCTACTGATAAAACACAGATCAAGTTGAATTTGGGTAGTGTCACTTTAACCATTATTGAGTGATGCCCCTTTATAAATCGAAAAATTGTAAAATTTTTAGTTTCCGTTCTGTAACTTAAGTTTGCCCCAACCAAACATGAAACCTATACACAATACTTATTACCACAAAACTAAGATCAAGTACAAATTTGGGTAGCGTCACTTTTATTGTTCTTGAGTTATGTCCCTTTTTAATGTATGCAAGCAGGGGCATCATCTGTGTCCATGGGGACACATTCTCCATTTATTTTTTATAATCCGCCAACACATTTTTGAAATATTCTGTATACAAAAATAAAAGTTGTTAATTGAATAAAACAACCCCTCAACTACAAAAGGCAATGAAAGAATTATATAGGCATCCGATATTTTTTAAAACCAATAAAATTTGTTCAGCAGAATCTGCTACCCATAGAGATGAAATGAATCCGTATGCTTGAAGTAAGATTAGCATATTTTGATACTATATTATCATACATGAAATTGAATATTATGTCCAGAACAATGCAAGACATAGAGGTGTATACGAATGAAAGTTATGATAGATCCGAATTTTATTCAGAATGCACCAATAAGAAACCGTAGTTTTTCTTCAATTTATTTACCTAAAACTATTATATCAGCTGCAAAATTATTATTATATATACGCCTACATTGCACTACACAATGGAAATTAACAATGTATATTTATATAAACGATCAAACTTGTAAATAGATAAATAAATAAAACTAATGGAAAAGGGTGGTTGAAGATTTTAGAAGAAAATTATTTGAAGAAAATGCACAAGTAGGATTATAAGTGAACGAAAACAAGAAAATTCTCTCTTTTTATGATAGAGTCGAGAAAGTCAATAATAAAAAAATACCGGTGATTATACTGATCAATCAAAGGTTATTTCTTAACAAGTAATAGCTTTTCTAAAAAGCTTGCCGCATTTTAGCTGCTTATATTGAAATCGGTGGTTTAAAATTTGTGGGTATATGTTTTTTTATTGGAATCTTGCATTCCAAGCACTATGAATATATAGTGTCTTTTTTCTCCTGGTTATTGATTTTAGTTGTAGTATTGGTGGATCAGGGTTATCATGGAAGGAGGCTTTATAGTCACTTATGATAATATATATATATATATATATATATATATATATATATATATATTTTGTAATAGCTAGAGTAACGATACATACACTTTTTTCTTTGTTTTGTGGAATATGATTGTTTACTCTTTATGACAATGCAAGTAGTTTTAACATGCATACTGTGTCTTGACAATTATGTGATAGTTTGCAAGGTTAATATAATCAAGTTGATAAGAAAACCTATTATTTACTTTTGAGGATTACTACTTGACAAAATGGACTACCAGTGGCAGATCTAGAAATTTTCATAAGAGGGTGCCCGCTCCAGTCATGCTTCAGTGATTCACTACATGTATATGATCAACAAAAGTTTCCCACAAAATGGGGGGGGGGGGGGGGGGGGAGGGGGGGGGAGGGGTCCCCTGAAAAACTTTAGTTGGCTGTTCAAATATGAGAATATTATATCTTATATGTATATTTCTGGCATATTTCTGGGCGCGGTTGAAAAATAAATGAACATGACTTTGAAATAGCAAGAATATTAAGCTTAAAGAAATAGACCAAATTTGGGTGACATCTATTAAAATGTTTGAAATAATTATGAAGTTGACAAGAAATGAACTTGTTCAGATAATATACAGTCAGCCTACAGACTTGTTGCCTCCTGAAATGTCTGCTTACACAGTGCTTTCCTAAAATGATTTATAATGTTATCTTTTTCATGATGAATGCTGAGCAAACATAGATTACGCCGTTGGTTTTCTCGTTTGAATTGTTTTACATTGTTATTTCAGGGCCTTTTATAGCTGACTATGCAGTATGGGCTTTGCTCATTGTTGAAGGCCATAAGGTGACCTATAAGTGTTTATTTCTGTGTCATTTTGGTCTTTTTTGGAGAGTTGTCTCATTGGCAATCATACCACATCTTCTTTTTTTATTTTAAAATGACAAGATAAATGTTATGTTCTCCACCCAACTAGTAAAATATATAACTTCTCGTTGAACTTCTAACACAACGATAAAACGCTGTGTTGCAAGTATCTTGGGTTTCCAGGAAATAAGATGCGATCATATTAATTCAAATTGCTCATTGCTGCCTTCAGTTATAATTTCATCTATAGTTGTAGACGTCCAGCTAGAGGGGTCATTAAACAAACTATAGTGCACTGAAACCCTTGCCCATTACTAAACCGTGATGCTTGGTGTTTGCTTCCTTGCACACACGCAACCATGTTACTCACCTTGTTTGTTTTCTATTATTCTATTTAGCTGTGTATCGGCAATTGTCTGTTTTGTTTTTACATCAGAAATCAATGAAGCGGTGAATGCGCGGGAAACGAAAGGACATCTTCGTATGAATACGGTAAATTCCGTGATTTGAATATTTTCTAATCAATATGTTCAAGCAATGAAAATATGAGTATAATATTTTTATTCATAGAGCACACGTTTTGTGTATTTACTATTTAAAATTATAGTTTATGAAGAAATATAGCAAAATATGTTTCAATACGCACTATAACGTGAAAATTAGATGTATTATTGTTTTGTTTTTGAAAGAACATTAATAATCCATAAATATACACCTTTGTACCAAAATTGCAACAAAATTTCAAGATAACATAAATTTCATCATCACAGAATGATATTATTTGCTCAAACTGACAGGGCTTCGTGAACTAAATTTGGCTTAAATTATGAGAGCAATTGAACACTTCATTATAGTTTCTACCGATGACCTACAATCATGATTTTTATCCGACCCCACTTACGGACGCGTTGACAAATAATGCATACAACTCAATAATAGCCAATCAGACGTTAAGATATCCTTCACTTCCCCCAGAAGCAGCCCGGAAGCAGCTGAGATGCAGCCATTTAATGTTATTTATAACCAATGAGATACCGTTAACAGATTAACCACATTCCAGACGTCCAGCCTTTGACTAATCATGTATTGAGATCGGTGGTTTGTGGGTATAGGGTTTTTTATTGGAATCATGCACTCCAAGCATTAGAATATATAGTGTCTTTTTTCTCCTGGTTTTTTATTTTAGTTGTAGTATTGGTGAATCAGGGTTATCATTGAAGGAGGCTTGATAGTCACATATGATAATATATATATATATATGGTTTGTAATAGCTAGAGTAACGATACAAACACTTTTTTGTTTGTTTTGTGGAATATGATTGTTTACTCTTTATGACAATGCAAGTAGTTTTAACATGCATACTGTGTCTTGACAGTTATGTTATAGTTAGCAAGGTTATAATCAAGTTGATAAGAAAAACGTATTATTTACTTTTGAGGATTACTGCTAGACAAAATGGACTACCAGTGGCAGATCTAGAAATTTTCATAAGAGGGTGCCCGCTCCAGTCATGCTTCAGTGATTCACTTCATGTATATGATCAACCAAAGTTTTCCCACGAAAGGGGGGGGGGGGGGGGGGGGGGGTCCCTGAAAAACTCTAAATCCGCCTCTGACTACTATAGTTGGCCGTTCGAATATGAGAATATTACATCTTATATGTATAGAAGACAGTGGTCTCTTTAGCCCAAATTAGAAGGGCGCCGCACCCTGGGTGCCCTTAGCCACGCCCTGGGTGCCTTCAATTGCGCCCCTCCCTGATGCCTTTTTCCAAGGGAAGGGGGGAGAATAGTTATTTTAATTCGCTTCTTTTGGTTAATAGTGATCTGATGTATGAATGTGTATTGCCATGTTTTATGAACATGTAGTATGAATGACTTTTCTAATGCAAATTTTATAGAGTAAATGATCAAAACAACAATTTATGCATCTTTATTAACAACATATACAGTAAAAAAAAAGTGCACTCGTGATACACACGGAAACGTAGACAAAAGAAATGAGAAGTGCCTTTTCCTATCATAAAAAAGTGCCCTGCCTTTCACTGGCACCCTGCCCCTTTTTATTTCTAGCTGGAGCACTTCAAGTGATGAATATCTCATCTAGCTTTTGTCTTAGAAGAAGCAATTAGTTTTGAAGGTACAGGTTAAGTGTTGTTATTACTAATTTCCAGATGTAGTATAACTGTAAGAAGATGTTTTGTGGTAATGGATTTGGAATGAAATATTAATTGCAAATAATTTTCTAGAACATGTTGTCAGCTGGCTTCTTATATTATTTATTATTTTGTTGCAGTTTATAATCTTGACATTTTTTTTGTAAGTTCTATAGATGAGAGCTTCATATTGGTATTATCATTTAGTGCTTTATATTTGGTTGCATGTGTAAGCATATGCTTTTGTCAGTTGGAATATTTATATTTTCATTTCTGATGGCAACAAGTTCATGTAATACATATAGTCAGGATTATTAGTAAGCGATAGTTGTTTTGTTTGTTTATGTTTATTGTCATGATTGATATGAACTATATAACTTGCTGTTTGGTGTGAACCAAGGCTTCATGTTGAAGAACGTACTTCAACCTATAATGGTTTACTTTTACAAATTGTGACTTGGATGGAGAGTTGTCTTTGGTACTGATATGACATTCTGTTATATCTATCGACAAGATTGAAAACACATTTTTTTGTAATAAAACATATTTAATTCTATGATATCATATTTAACAATTTATCGGTAATTTGTGCATTTTTCCTTTAATGTGTACTCTCTGATAATGTCAGTATCAGTTGACTGGTCGTGATATATAAATTATTGGGTCAGTTCGCAATTGACATTCTCAGGTGCGCTGTGTCAGGATCTTCTTTCCCCTTTCATTCACAAAATCATGCATGATTTTTTTTTGCAGAATCGCAAGAGTGTTTTGGTGGATGAAACACTTCTCATATTGTTTGAAAGTTTCAGTAAAATTAGTTTTGCCTTTTTGACAGATTGTGTGAAAATTCGAACAGAATATGAATAAATAAACTACTTCGCTGAGCGCAGCTGGATACGCCCGCAGAGGTCCAACCCTGAACAGTTGGGGCAAAAATGGACACAATATTCAAGCTTGATACAGGTCTGAATTTGGATTGTAATTTAATATTTGACATATTATAGGTTTCTGAATAAATGTAGTCAAAGAACTTGAAATTGGTTATATAAATTGAATTTATATTCAGTTAAAGATTTCTTGCTGTTGTGCAATACACTATGCTGTGCGCAATACTTAGTAAATCTGTTGTCAAACTATAAACAAATAAAATTTATAAAATTCTAAAGGGAGCTTACATCAATAGATATAATCAATTCACCAAAGTTTCATAAGAATTGCTGAAAGCATTTTTGAGTTATTGTCTGAAAACTGGAAAATCCCCCCTTTTTTAATGAATAAAACCCCATAACTCGGAAATGTAAAATCTAAAATTTATAAAATTCTAAAGGGAGCTTACATCAATAGATATAATCAATTCACCAAAGTTTCATAAGAATTGCTGAAAGCATTTTTGAGTTATTGTCTGAAAACTGGAAAATCCACCCTTTTTAAAAAATAAAACCCCATAACTCGGAAATGTAAAATCTAAAATTTATAAAATTTTAAAGGGAGCTTACATCAATAGATATAATCAATTCACCAAAGTTTCATAAGAATTGCTGAAAGCATTTTTGAGTTATTGTCTGAAAACTGGAAAATCCCCCCTTTTTAATGAATAAAACCCCATAACTCGGAAATGTAAAATCTAAAACTTATAAAATTCTAAAGGGAGCTTACATCAATAGATATAATCAATTCAGCAAAGTTTCATAAGAATTGCTGAAAGCATTTTTGAGTTATTGTCTGAAAACTGGAAAATCCCCCCTTTTTAATGAATAAAACCCCATAACTCGGAAATGTAAAATCTAAAATTTATAAAATTCTAAAGGGAGCCTACATCAATAGATATCAACAATTCTTCAAAGTTTCATGAGAACTGCTGAAAGCATTCTTGAGTTATTGTCCGAAAACTGGAAAATCCCCCTTTTTTTAATGAATAAAACCCCATAACTCGGAAACGTAAAATCTAAAATTTATAAAAAAAACAAAATGGAGCTCACGTCAATAGATATAAACAATTCACCAAAGTTTTATGCAAATCGGTTAAAGCGTTTTTGAGTTAATGTCCGACATGTTGACGACGGACGGAAGGACGGTATACCATACGACGTCCCGTAAACGGGCGTATAAAAACCCAATAAACTTTTTAAAAAAATGCACTATAATTAATAGCTTTCCTTGCTTATTCACAATGATGTACAAAATGTATAAATATATCATCCATGCTATTCCGATCTGAGTTTTTATTCATACATAGTCTGGTGCTGTTCCAAGTAGGCTTCTTTTTCTGTTTCTTGAGAAGTATTTGTTTTACCTGATCAGTCACGTTAAAGTGTTACAATTAATATTTAGACGCAACACAGAATAGTGACCAAAAAGGTACTTCTATCATATGAGAGGAGCTAGAAAAAAAAATGAAATGTACACATTATCAACATTTTTGTGGGACCATCAAGATGTGGTTTCATTGTCAATATATAGACAGATATTCATAGACCAAATAACAAATAAGCAACAAATTCAAAAGTAGATGTAGGATGAATTATAGAAAGAAGGGGTACCCAGGGGCCGAAACTTGACAAGGTTTGGTTTGGAACAAGTAATATATCTGCATTAACATTAAATGTAGGTTTTAAAAGGGGTTCCCAGATCGCCTTTCTCTAAATCCTTTTCTGAAATTAAAGGTAACCGCATATTTCTGGGCACAGTTGAAAAATAAATGAACATGACTTTGAAAAAGCAAGAATATTAAGCTCAAAGAAATAGACCAAATTTGGGTGACATCTATTAAAATGTTTGAAATAATTATGAAGTTGACAAGAAATGAACTTGTTCAGATAATATAGTCAGCCTACAGACTTGTTGCTTCCTGAAATGTCTGCTTACACAGTGCTTTCCTAAAATGATTTGTAATGTGATCGTTTTCATGATGAATGCTGAGCAAACATAGATTATGCCATTGGTTTTCTCATTTGAAATGTTTTATATTGTTATTTCGGGGCCTTTTATAGCTGACTATGCAGTATGGGCTTTGCTCATTGTTGAAGGCCATAAGGTGACCTATAGTTGTTTATTTCTGTGTCATTTTGGTATTTTTGGAGAGTTGTCTCATTGGCAATCATACCACATCTTCTTTTTTTATATTATAATGACAAGATAAATGTTATGTTACCCACCCAACTAAGTAAAATATATAACTTCTTGTTGAACTTCTAAAACAACAATAAATCTGCTGATTCATATCGTATCATTCAATGCTGTCAGATGCTATGTGAAAAATAACGAAATTTAGTTTAATGTATACTTCCATTATATTCGGTATTGTTATTCAGTTATGTCCAAAGCAGAACTTATGAAAGGCATGCAATAATTTATTTTCAATAGATGCATTTGAAAAATTTATTTTCGGCACTAGTAAAGCGACGTCTATGTTCATGATGTCATGTGATCATCTATATATATAAGAATATTTCATTAGAGTTGATTTATTAAAGATTGCTTTGAATCCTACTTATTGCTATTTGTCTGCAATTACTGGCCATCACAAAGGTTCACGTAAAATTTTGACGTTATAATACAAAATATCTGACGCCACAATGGAAAAGTGATTGTAGTATGATGTCAATGGTTGAAGCGGGACAGATTCTCAGGTCAGCTGGGACAGAATTCCATAAAGCGATTAGGTGTATGGTTATTATTTATGGGTACTATGTTCAGGAGGATGAATTCTAATATATATACGTAAAATACCTGTTCGGTTTTGGATTAACATCCTGGATCTGGATTTCCTTATCAACCACCATCATTGATAACGCATCCAAGTCATAAACTATAGCCTTTATATAGTCAGTTCGATCTGGCAATATCACATATTACAAATACTTATACAAATACAGCCGATAGATTAAACTCAGCACCATTGTATATCGATGATTATACATATAGTATCAGCTCATTCAGATTTGAAAAGGTTAGCAAAATAGCAGCACCATTTGAAAATGGAAAACCTTGATTATCTCGAGCATGTGAATCAAAGCAAATGGTAATTATCATCACGACGAAATATAATTATTGTAAGACCTGATACATTGTACATTGTAATGTGAACAAATAAGAACTGGATTTATCTATATCAAACATTTGTCAAATGCAGTTCTCAGTGCTGTTGATATATCAATTAACAATGACTGCTGAGCGCCACTGTGTACAGTGGCAGATCCAGAACTTTTCATAAATGGGGGGGGGGGGGGGGGGGGGGGGGGGCTATATAATCAACCAAGGGGAGGGGCGGCTTTTTTTTGTTGCCTATTTTAATTTCATCTATCTATAGTCGTAGACGTCCAGCTAGAGGGGTCATTTAACAAACTATAGTGCACTGAAACCCTTGCCCATAACTAAACCGTGATGCTTGGTGTTTGCTTCCTTGCACACACGGAACCATATTACTCACCTTGTTTGTTTTCTATTCTTCTAATCAGCTGTTTATCGGCAATTGTCTGTTTTGTTTACATCCGAAATCAATGAAGCGGTGAATGCGCGGGGAAACGAAAGGACATCTTCGTATCAATACGGTAAATTCCGTGATTTGAATTTTTTCTTATTAATATGTTCAAGCATTGAAAAATATGAGGATAACATTTTTAATCATAGAGCACACGTTTTGTGTATTTACTATTTAAAATTATAGTTTATGAAGAAATATAGCAAAATATGTTTCAATACGCACTATAAAGTGAAGATTAGATGTATTATTGTTTTGTTTTTGAAAGAACATTAATAATCCATAAATACACACCTTTGTACCAAAATTGCAACAAAATTTCAAGATAACATAAATTTCATCATCACAGAATGATATTATTTGCTCAAATTGACAGGGCTTCGTGAACTAAATTTGGCTTAAAAAAAATAGCAATTGAACACTTCATTATAATTTCTACCGATGACCTACTATCATGATTTTTATCCGACCCCACTTACGGACGCGTTGACATATAATGCATACATCTCAATAATAGCCAATCAGACGTTAAGATATCCTTCACTTCCCCCAGAAGCAGCCCGGAAGCAGCTGAGATGCAGCCATTTAATGTTATTTATAACCAATGAGATACCGTTAACAGATTTACCACATTCCAGACGTCCAGCCTCTGACTAATGAGACCGTATCACCATGGTGATACGGTAATAATACGTATACATTTTAAAGATTTTTTTGTTGTTTAACTGTGTTATTTAAAATAGACTTAAGAGATAACTGTATTGTATTTGAAGCTTTGCGGACGTCCATCGGTAGTTTTACTGTCACAAATTTAGTATACTTGGCGACGCGTAGGAATCATTTGTTTTTTTCACAGTTCAATTTAAAAGAAAAATCATGGTTATAAAATACAAATAATTACACCATTACTAACGCAATTCTATATTAATATTCTTGTAATAGTTAGAAAATACATCAAATAACACCATTACAAATTTAATCCCAATTTCATATTGTATGTTTAGTAATTACTGGTGACGTCACTTTTTGAGGCGTTGAAACATTCGTGTGACGCACAGTTCATTATTCTATTGTGCTGTATTTTTGTTCTGTCATAAATTAATTTTAGGTGTTCATTCTTATTCTGTGGTTTACATGTAGAAATGGACTATTACGTTATTTATTTATGTATATATTTCTCTGTCCTTGATGTACTTACACTTATTTGTACTTTATTATTGTCACGTAATGTTGTCATTTTAGCCGTATTCTTAACAATGCTATATAAGCGGGAGGTTTTAAATGTTCTGAACCAAGTCAGGAATATGGCAAATGTTATCACATAGTCCGTTTTTATGTATGTTGGCGTTTGTTTTTGTAGCAGTTTAGTGTTTCTGTTGTTCCGGTTTGTTTCCTCTTATAGTTGATGTGTTTCCCTCAATTTTATTTGTGATCTGGATTCGTTTCAGTTAAATTGATTTATGACTATTGGATAGTACAGTACTAGTTTATTTGAATAATTATAACATAAAATATACAAATTCATTGAAAATATTTTTATTTGTAAGATCCGAGCTTGGTCATCCTAAGATAAAGTGTTCATTGTTGAAAGCCGTACGGTGACCTATAATTGGTAGTTTCTGTGTTATTTGGTCTTTTGTGAAGAGTTGTCTCATTGGCAATCATAACACATCTTCTTTTTTTATGTTTACGATGCGTGCATCCCAAGCTTGAACCCAAAACATGTTTAAACGGAAATGAATCCAATTATTATCTGAAAATAAATTTGTGTCCTCCCAGCTAAGCATTTTGTTGAGTAAGATTTTATTTCGAAAAAAAATATCGTTTTTGTCCAGAATAAACAAAATGATATGCTTCAACGACAATAATTTGTTGAATTCTTTAATTCTTAATTTGCTGTGACCCACAAAACCCACGAAAATTGGTATACCACGTATACAAATGAATCCACAGTAATTGCGTTAGAAGCTTGTGAAACGGGAATTAAAAATTGCCAATCCTTGCTGCATATCGATAAAACAAATTGGAAAAAATCATCTACACACAAAATCAAAAGATCTTCGGCTCACAAATTCTCATGCTGCGTTCACACGTAATTCGAATTCGATTCGCATTAACTATTTCGAATTAGTTTAATTCGCATTCGAAACGTTTTACGTCCAAACGTAAATTCTAATTCGAATTGCAATGTGCGTCAAATTCGCTTTACTGTCCGAACGACGTTAACTTTTAATTCGTATTAACAAAAATGCATTTCTAATGCGAATTGGATAATGCGATTTAGCCAATTCGAATCAATTCGAATTAAAAAAGAAGAGTGTGTGAACGCGATAAGCGAATTCGATTCGCATTTGATTCGAATTCAATTCGAATTAAATGTACGTGTGAACGAGGCATAACAGTGTTTTACAAATTTCTTAGCATGTTACAATTTTCCAAAATATGTTTTTTTTTCACACGTAAGTTATCGAGCACGCCGGTCTGCTCTTGTCACATGTACATTCAAAAGAGAAATATTGTCTTTTCCTGAATATAAAAATTTAAAAGTCTGTCTTTGCAGGTTAAGAAAATAAAGATTCCTATTTTAATAAATTAGATATCCTTCCACTATTTTGTATACAATTTTAAGAATAGGTCGTCTATTTTTTTTACATGTATTTGTGGTTTTGCGTAGTTTTAAAAGTGCCAATATTTGCTGCGTATCAATCGACTCCTTTGGATTTTTGTTTACTCTCACTGATCTAGTTATATATACGAATAATTAACATGTTCCAGAGAGGAACACATACAGTAAAAGAAATAATTGAAGCTGTTGGTACTCTAAATGAAATATTTCTTTCACATTGCAAAAATTATGACATGACGAAAAAGAAATAGGTAAGGAGTAGTAGTTTACAGTATACCAGGTCGATGTGTTGCATTCCGATCAAATACAGTCAGAAACTGCAATAGTTTCATGGTGCATCAACATTACTGAAAAAATTTAGTAATATTGAAACTGTTATTTAAAAAATGATTTAGAGGAGGCTTCGAATGTAAATGATGTTTTCATAAAATTTGATGAGCCCAATATACTATATGCTACATAGTGACAATTATCGTGACTTTACAGCTGTGGTAATATCAGATTGAAAACGAATGTGACAAGAATTAGTTATTGTGATTGAAAAAGATAATACCATTCACAGGGTAGTATTAAGTGATCAAACTGAAAAAAAAAACCGGGAAACTGTGCAATAGTCGGTGTCTTTGCTCTGCACCTTGTGATAACAATTAATTTTATATCATGTTAACATGTATTTGAAGAGTATATATATATATATATTCCATAAGTGATGATGTCAATAGAAATATTTGAGTATAATTTGATTTCAGGCCATTGACATTTTAACATCTATTTCAAAGTTCTTATCATGTTACTATATACCAAATGTATTTTTTACTTTGGTTAAAAAAAATTAAGGTTTTACTTTTTCTTATCATTCACATTTCAGGCATTTAGATAAATGCGATGACATAACTGGCAGGATTTAAGAATAAAGCCAAGCATCATTTAGTTAAAAAACTGAATGTCTATGCGTTACCTTAATGCATGTGATCTAAGCTCAAAATTTAATTTCACTTATTGCAGCTACCATATACACAGACCAATTTACAATAAAAGTATATAATACTCTAATCTTGGTGATTAACATTTTAATTTGTATTCAAAATCCCTTCATGATTATTTGGTGAGCTTACATAGTACATAATTTCTGAAACACATTTTAAGATATGATAATAATCGGAGTGTTTTAGAGATTTGTTCTGATGACTTTAATTGATTAACAGGAAAGTGTAGTAAATAGACGACGATTGGAATTAAGCTTCGGATAAAAAAATATCGGAGCCTACTTGAATTTGTGACATTTTGTAATGATAAAGAAATGATAGGTCCTTCTTTGCTTGCAAATGCCACATTCATTCTGTAGTGACTGTGTATAACAGTTGGGATATTCTATAGCATTCAAATCATACATCAAAAGCACATGCGAGTAACTTACAATTTCCGGAGATAAATTAAGGTTAACAATTAAAAGCTAGGGAAATGTTATGAACTCCAAATGGAGCAAAACCCAGTACGTCAATTGGGTAGGAGTATTCTGTGCAAGCATTGCCAGCCATGCAAATCAATGCTCAGTAAAAATGTCAAAATTAGAAATAGAACACAATCTGAAACATTACAGATAATTCGAATTTCTGGAATGTAATGATCGAAAACTGAAAACAAGTCGCAAGTAAGTTCAAACACAACCATATAACGAGTCGATTAAGCAATGCTTGATGATGAACGTAGGAAGTCGCGAGTTCAGCCACTCATCCTCTTAATCCAAAACAAACTCGTGTATTTACGAATTTATGAAACGGATTCATGTTCCAGGAATTTATGAAAAGAAATCATTTATCCACGAATTTATGTAACAAGTGTAATATTACTGTACAAACATTCAAGTTAATGTCCCGATTGAATTTCGCGTTTATTTACTCAGACTCTGGAGTGGAACTTTTGTTGCGTTTTTTTTAGTGTTTACAGCACCCTTGTCGGTCAGCATTTTGCCTTTTCTGCAACAGTGACACTTTGAAATCTGTTCTAATTGACTCTTTGTTTGCTAGTATAGTTCAGCATATTGTTGATAAACAAAAGAAATGCAACAAAAGTTATTTTAACTTACACTATTCCTCGCTTTGCATTATTTACGATTTCTAAAATGCTAATGTCGTTCTTTTTAATAGATATTACTTATATCAGCGAGTACCGACATCTTATACATTTTTTTGAACTTGAAATATACTGTGCAGAAAAGAATATGTGCTTCATGTTTGTTCCTGTCAAAATCTTTTGAAAGAATGATGATTTAAACAGATTTAGCATGGATGTAGTTTTCAGATGTATAGAAAGAAATATGAAAAGGAGCAGGGAAATGTTTTCAAACGTTAATTTGATTGAAAATATCAGAAGAGCTCTAAATTACAAAGACCCGCCAGTACAAGTGAAGAAAGATGACTTTAATTTTCAATTTTCAATCGAGATACATACATTGTAAGTTAGAATTATAAACATAATAATTACATTACATGAGAGCACCCCCAGGTTTTTGTTGGCGTTCTGAGTATCTTTCGCCTCTCTTTTACAGATAAAAACATGGAATATCATAATGTGCAATTTGTTACTGTGATGTTGGTTTCCATTACTTTTTTAAGTAAGTATAAGATATTATATGAACTTGGATCCGCCTGAGGTGTACAACGACTCCAAAGCATAAATCATCATGTACGAGTACATTAAACTGTCTACCCCACATGCGAACATCATTTGGGACCTCGCTGTGTTGCAAGTATCTTGAATTTTAAGGCATATTAATTCAAATTGCTCATTGCTGCCTTTTTTAATTTCGTCTATCGTCGTAGACGTCCAGCTAGAAGGGTCATTAAACAAACTATAGTGCACTAGCTGAAACCCTTGCCCATAACTAAACCGTGATGCTTGGTGTTTTCTTCCTTGCACACACGCAACCATATTACTCACCTTGTTTGTTTTCTATTCTTCTAATCAGCTGTTTATCGGCAATTGTCTGTTTTGTTTACATCGGAAATCAATGAAGCGGTGAATGCGCGGGGAAACGAAAGGACATCTTCGTATCAATACGGTAAATTCCGTGATTTGAATATTTTCTAATCAATATGTTCAAGCAATGAAAATATTAGGATTACAATTTAATCAAAGAGCACAGGTTTTGTGTATTTACTATTTAAAGTTATAGTTTATGAAGAAATATAGCAAAATATGTTTCAATACGCACTATAAAGTGAAAATTAGATGTATTATTGTTTTGTTTTTGAAAGAACATTAATAATCCATAAATACACACCTTTGTACCAAAATTGCAACAAAATTTCAAGATAACATAAATTTCATCATCACAGAATGATATTATTTGCTCAAATTGACAGGGCTTCATGAACTAAATTTGGCTTAAATTATGAGAGCAATTGAACACTTCATTATAGTTTCTACCGATGACCTACTATCATGAATTTTATCCGACCCCACTTACGGACGCGTTGACATATAATGCAACTCTTATATTACGTTATGTTGTTTTATTATTACTTGATGATATGTTGTCTTTACATAATGATGTTTTGATATAACTCAATATGGCATAGTCATTACTTAATGATATTTCGATATTTCACGATATGGTTTCGTATTGACTTGATATAGTTTTATCATTACTTGATATGGTTTTTTCATTAATCAATGTGGCTTTGTCATTAGTCGATGTGGTTTCACCATTATTTAATGTGGTTGTTTCATTAGGCAATGTGGTTTTAACATTACTTGATGTGTATGTGACTTAACGTAATGGAGATGTTTCATTACATGATGTGGTTTTGTTGTTTCGTAATGATGATTTGCCAATTCTTTATATGGTTTTAACATTACGTAATGATGTTTTAAAATTTGACGATTTGACACTACATGATGTGTTTGTTTCAGTATTTGATGTGGTCCTTTCATTCTTTGATGTGGTTATCACATTACGTTGTGGAGGTAAAACCACGTGACCGTTTCGGGAAATAGTTCTATTTTTAGATCATAGAATTCCATGTTTTATGTGCCTTGGATGAGTGTGGCCATCCATCGAGTTAGAGTTTAAATTAAAGATTCGAATTAAACTTAGAGTTTAAATTAAAGTTTCGAATCAAACTTGGAGTTTAGATGAAAGTTTCGAATTAAACTTAGAGTTTAAATTAAAGTTTCGAATCAAACTTGGAGTTTAGATGAAAGTTTCGAATTAAACTTTGTGTTAAGTCTTCGATTAAAGTTATAATTCAAGCCATTATTAGAATAAAAGTTCTAGTAGCATTGAGTTTCGGGTTCAATTTCAAGATTGAGTCAAAGGTAGCGTTCGAGTTACAATAATGAATTCAACTTCAACTTTGAATTTGAGGAGCCTTTTGGGGTAGAGTTTGAGTTAGAGTCGAAAATGAGTTTCGTTTAGATTAAGATTTCGAGTTAAAATTGGAGTTATCTAATATGAGTTCGTCACGGTATTTAAATTTTTCTATCTAAGATCAAGGGCTTTTGCTCGGGATTCCGAAAAGAGGGCTGAGGGGTATTTGTACAAAACATAAACAATGTTATAGTATACAAAACACAACATAGAAATTGAAATAAAGTTGGATGTGTAATGATTGCCAATGAGATTACTATCTACTAAAGTTTAAATGTCACAATAATGGATGTAAGCAATCATAGGCAACCGTACAGCCTTCAACGCACCGTATAGTAAAAAAAGGCTACAAAGGCCACCACGTAAAAATGTGAAACAATTCAAATTTATACCAAAACAATCTACGAAGAACAAATTTGACTCACATAAAACAATGACAACCATTGAACCACAGGTTCTTCAAGTGTCTTGGGCAGGCACATACAGAAAGTGCACGTGGCGGAGTTTGACGTGTATGTGAGCGCTAAACCCTAACCTAAACTCGGACTGTAATGTAACAGCACAACATAAGAAAATGTAAAAAAAAGTTCCAATAGGCTTAAATCAATAGATCGGTATTACTGGGTAATATAAATTCATTGGTGATGATCTCGCGTGCTCCAGAAGGTTAAGCAGATTCTGCTCAACGTGTGGTAGCCGTCGTGTTATTCGTGAAAGTATAAACCCAGTGATTTGGTTTTATTTGGTAGTTCCCGTTCGAGGAAAAGATGACGGGGTTGTGGTACGAAAACTGGAACATATCCGTCGTCATTTGTGAAACAGATATTCCAAAAAGTTTGTTGTTTCAATTAGTGCGATATATATCAGAGTATGCAATTTATAATAATAACAGAATGATATTCGTATATGTTCAAATAATCATACACGCTAAAAAAGATAAAAGAATTCATATTTTATAGAATTGATGTTTGTCGCTTATTCCAATCCCCCCATTTCCCTGTAACTTTAGTGTGAGTTGATTTAAAGTGTCTCATTGCCGACAATAAAGTACAAGTCTTTTGATTTTTGTGTTGAACCTGGGACATTAATGTAGCAGCAGTGAGACACAACAAACCTATATTTCGTTGTGGTTAGTGGTGTCGGCGTCTTCATCATTTAGATTGTCAGGTTTCTCGTTTAAATTGTTTTTACATTTTTCATTTCGGGACCTTTTATAGCATACTATGTGGTATGGGTTTTGCTCATTGTTGAAGATTATACAGTCAAACATAGTTGTTTAAACTTTCTACGTCATGTGGTAAATATTTGGTTGAGAGTTGTCTCATTGGCAATCATACCACATTTTCTTATTTCTATATAGGTTTTTTTTTGCATTAAATATTACCGAATTAGACTGTGTTGGTATGATAAATTTGAAAAACTCGATTGATTAGTATAAAACTTGTATAGGAGTTATTCTTCAAGATCAAGATAAAGCATCTACAGAAAAACATTTCTTTTTTAATTTTGTATTTACCGGTACATGTACAAATAAATGTACGGTCAACATTACGCTTTCACACTGACAGCAGCAATATCAGGCGAGACGAGAATTCCGTAGAATCTTTCACGAATTATTATATATACTGCTTCCATTTGAGAACTAATAAAGAAAAAAACGGCAAGACCAAATTGTTTAGGGATATCCCCCGTATGGCCGAATGACTGTAAATTGTTTAGTACTTTTTTCTTATTTTTGTCTGCCGTTTCCCTTTTTTTATACCGAATAACTCTGAACAACAAGTCGAACTTTAATTTGAACTTGAACTCAATGGATGGCGAAACTCATTCAAAGGACATTAAACAAACGACATAGTGATATCGGTTTAAAAATAGAACTAGTTTTTCCGAAATGGTCACGTGGTTTAACCTCCACCACGTAATGTGATAACCACATCAAAGAATGAAAGGACCACATCAAATACTGAAACAAACACATCATGTAGTGTCAAATCGTCAAATTCTTAAAACATCATTACGTAATGTTAAAACCATATAAAGAATTGGCAAATCATCATTACGAAACAACAAAACCACATCATGTAATGAAACAACTACATTACGTTAAGTCACATACACATCAAGTAATGTTAAAACCACATTGCCTAATGAAACAACCACATTAAATAATGGTGAAACCACATCGAGTAATGACAAAGCCACATTGATTAATGACAAAACCATATCAAGTAATGATAAAACTATATCAAGTCAATACGAAACCATATCGTGAAATATCGAAATATCATTAAGTAATGACTATGCCATATTGAGTTATATCAAAACATCATTATGTAAAGACAACATATCATCAAGTAATAATAAAACAACATTACGTAATATAAGAGTTCCACATAAGACAGCTGTGGCGTTCCATATACTTCCAAGTAATGACTCTTCAATTTCGTCATCATCTTGATTAAAGAAACGAACGGAATCTTCTACATCAAGAATATCAACTATTTTGTAGAGCATTTCTGTCCGAATTTGTAAAATGGATGTACAGCATAGTATATAATGCATAAGTATATTCGTATTATGTAAGTTACACAAAGAGCATTTGCCTGTTTTAATAGCTATTACTCCTAATTTCACAAGCGTCATAAAATTTGAATTCAAAGATGGATAAGTTACTGCTAGTCGTAACAAACGATGCTCCGTCAAACATGTATGTTTTTTATTGTACCGCTTAAGTTCTGGTCGCCGTTTAACTGAGTGTTTCCATTTGTTTTCTTCGTATATGTCTGAAGTCTGTTTTACAATTTTGCTCCACAGTGGTTTGTCTGAAAAAGAAATTTTCAGCCACAAAGTTTTCAACAAAAACATCAAATTCATATTTCATCAAAATTTTGATATAATCGCAAGTCAATGATATTTGACTGGACTCACCGGCTAATATTTGTCCCATACGAAAATTAAACATCCGTTTATGTATTGTTGTTGATTTTGCACGAATCAACCTTAAAAAAAACAAAAGTTTCATTTTATCAGTATATCCTTCAACATGACCACAACCCAATTTTACTAATGCAAGAGTCAATCTGACTGCGTTTATCCATCATTAGTATAAATCTGACGAAATATCTTTGAGTCATTTCCAACATTTCAACTTCACGGTAGGGTAGCTGACCCCAAGTTTCACATCCATAAAGTGCAGTTGTAAGGATAACTCTTTTCCATATAAAGTTATTTGTTAAGGCACTCATCCCTCGTGGATTAACACCAACAGTATAAAGTGAGTGAAGTTTCTGTTATAATATTTTACTGGATTTATCTGATCTGTCGAAAGTTTTTCCATCTGAGTTAATAAGTGTTCCAGCGTAAGTACATACACGTTTTCTTTCGAGTACAATATTACCAAGATTATGACATGCTACAGAGTCTCTATTGTTGCAAGTCTTTCTTGGTGGTGTAAAAATCAAAACACTGCTTTTCGATGCATTATATCTCAACCGCCATTTGAACGCATAGCTGTTAACAACGTTTAATAATGTCTGAGCACCATTTACAGTTGCACTTAATACAGTTGTGTCATCGGCTAACACGATTGTTGGTATGCTGATCGGGCCTATTAGTAGTCCACAATTTGTCGATAAGAGTTCACAAATCAAGTCATTAATAAATACGGAAAATAACCAGGCAGACAACACACTACTCCTTGTTCAATCCGAAACACTTGACTTGTTAGTCAACTATGCTGCACATGTGCTGTTGCAGTTTTATACGACATATCTATAATTATTCCCATTTGTATACATTCTCCGCCTATTTTGTTCAGCCATATTGAATTTCGTGTGACGTCACGAAAAACAAGAAAAGACATATTTTCTTACAATGTTGACTGCTGTACCCCTATTTTTTACCTATTATGACTGTTTGTTTTGTTCACACATCGTTGTCAATATATTGGAATTTGTTGCGACTGTCATTCAAGTGAGAGTTTTAACTACAATGTAGCTATAAAACCAGGTTTAATCTAGTACCATTTTCTACATAAGAAATGCATGTACCAAGTTGGGAATATGACTGCTGTTATCCATTCGTTTGATGTGTCTGAGCTTTCGTTTTTGAAATTTGATTAGGGACTTTCCGATTTGAATTTTCCTTGGAGTTCAGTATTTTTGTGATTTTACATTATAATTTAATTTTACAGAGTAGACACATATATGATTCGGAAACAATTTTGTATAAAAGAAAAAAATTGTCTCTTCGATTTTATATTTACAATTTTGTCGTCTATCTTTTCTTCCTGTCTTCTTGTTTTGTTCTTACTTAAGAAAAAATAGATTCGAATCAAACTATCCAAAATATTTCAAATTGTATTTTAGTTAAAATAATCACCGTGAAAGATGATAGTCTATCAATGCATTGTCAGGTTGACATGTTTTTTTTGCAATTTTCAGGTATTTGGACGATAATTTTCATGATCTTCATAATGCGTAAGTTTGGTAATTTAAATTAGTTTTATACACCTGACTGTAATTCGTAAAACATAAAAAGTAAGTTATTAGATACACACACTTTAATTTACAATATATTACAAATCAAAAGACACATTAAGGGTATTAAGAAAACTTCATTTCTATCCAGTAAAAAGTGTTTGACGCAACAATTTTCTGGTGTTTGCACCTGGATTAATATTTTCGAAAAGAGGAAAAAGATCTAGAGTTTGGTGCATTTATACAATATAGCAAATTTTTTTGAATATTGGATTACTAAAATAAAGATATATATCAGTACCAACCATTTTGACTTATCGCGATACTCGGGACTTTTCTCAATACATTATTAGCCTCTCTAAATAGTTTGTATTCTTGTTGTTAAATCAATTGTACATATGAAAATCTTTTAAATACTTCAATGTAACAGACATATTGTCGATATTACTTTTATTTATGTAAAATGCATATTCAGTTTTTGAAAAAAAAAAAAAAAACAGTTCTCCTTTTACCCTATAATCGACAACTTATTAGTCTAACCCGACATATGTAAACAAAATTTTTACATTAGGAAGTCTGATAATTGTTATTTTAATAACATGAGTAAGTTCAAGTGGAGTATCCGCTCTTCCAAAATAGCTTAAACAACAAAATACAAATCTTTCCTCTCAACTTAAGTGTCAGTATTATAACATAGTTTAAAAATACCAAAATACTAAAGCAAATACAAGATTTGTAGATAAGTCAAGAACCTAACTTTTACAGCAAAAACCAACAATTATCGGAAAAACAATAATAAATCAAAAACAAAAATATCTATATTTCTGGTGTATTAAAATTGAAATAAGTGTATGCTAACCTGCTATTGCAAAAACTTATGTTTAACTATTGGTTCGACAAAATTTGTTTTAGGAATACATCAACCCTTTAACGTTATAACAGCTAACAGAAAAGATTTAATTGAGGAAATGGATGTTGCACTAATGAAAGAAGAGTTGTGTTTAAAAGGATTTGATATTAACATACCTGCCACTGTGCGCTCAAGAAGGGAAAAAGCACATATTATTTGTGACTTTTTGGAGAAACAGCCAACAGAATTCATGGTTATTGTGTATGAAATTTTAGAAAAACACAATCTGGATTTAATTCTAGAAACACTTAAAGCATCTGAAGGAAAAAATAGATTTACGCATTTTACGCAATTTTGTTAAACTTGGTAAAAGACAAAAGTAAGAGAACATTTAACAGCTGAGGAAAAGCATCAATATGTCATGTCATTGTTCATGAACCTGACGGTTAACATCATTCTCATTACATCTGAAATTGTCCCTACACCGTTTATTACAAAATATATTTTTGACAAACGAAAGTTAAAAATATGAGATGTATGGGCAGTTGTGTTTGATTTCGAAAGATTATGATCAGTTAAACTAATGCGTTTCAAATAATTTTAATAAACTTTCACTGAGGACTAAGTGGATGTGGAAACTGATAATTTCAACTTTTGCAATTCCGTTGTTATGGTTCATACTGATTGGAAAGGGTCTTTTGTGTTTTTATTTCGATTTGTAATATATACATTCCTTTCCACATGTTATGTGTGTATACTGATTACATAACTGAGATTAAATTCTATGTTGACATGTTTCCCATATTGCAAAAACTCCTTAAAATATTCTTAGCTCACCTGGCTCGAAGTGCCAAGTGAGCTATTCTCATCACTTGGCGTCCGTCGTCCATCGTCTGTCGTCGTCCGTCGTCGTCGTCGTCGTTAACTTTTTTACATTTTGAACTTCTTCTAGAGAACCACTAAATGGAATTGAACCAAACATAGCATGAATGTTCCTTATGATGTGCTGAACAACTGTTGTTACTTCGTAGCCGATCCATTTTTCAAGATGGCCGCCTGCGGAGGACTTAGTTTAACGTAGGACCCTATGGGAAATACATACAAATGTCTTCTTTTAGAGAACCACTGAATGGAATGAAACCAAACATAGCATGAATGTTCCTTATAAGGTGCTGACCAAGTATTGTTACTTCGAAGCTAATCCATCATCCAAGATGGCCGCCAGCGGGGGACTTAGTTTAACATAGGACCCTATGGGATACATACAAATGTCTTCTTTTAGAGAACAACTGAATGGAATGAAACCAAACTTCTTATGAGGTTCTGACCAAGTGTTGTTACTTTGTAGCCGATCTATCATCAAAGATGGCCGCCAGCGGGGGGAAACCACTTTTGCATGAAGCCGCACATGACACAGTACCCGAAATACCACGATTCCCTTATACATTATTAAAATATGTAGTCATCACTGCAATTTATTTGTGCAAAAGAATAATTTACTTTGTAAACAATGAATTTAACTGAACAAAATTAATTATTTTTATCTTTATATTTGCTCTAAATATGCATGAAATTTTTGCGACTGTACATCAAGCAATCAACAAACAAGAGTTAATGTATGTGTTGCAAATTATTATGCTAAACTGACTTTGAACAAACCAATGCTAATAAATGACCACTTAATCAATAGTTGGAGCACTGATAAAACTTGCACTAGTCTAGTAAAAACTTGCAAGATAAAACTAAATGTATAATATTTGTGAATTAATTCAAATACCTTCATCTAAAATTTTACATATAATAACCTTATCGATGAAAAATTAATAAAGAGCTCTCGCAAGTGAAGATAATTTTTTGATTGTGATATTCTTTTTTATGGCCCTGCCGTAAAGAAGGGGGCACTAAGTTTCATCCTTGTCCATCTGTACGTCCGTACATTCCAAAATTGGTTTCCGTTCTCTAACTTTAGTTTGCCTCAACCAAATGTTATGAAACTTAAACACACTGCTTATTAATACAAAACACAGAGTAAGTAAGAACTTGGGTATCGTCACTTTTACTATTCTACAGTTATGCCCCTTTACAAATGGAAAAATTGCTAAATTTTTCGTTTCCTTTCTTTACCTTTAGTTTTACTCATTCAAATGTTATGAAACTTATATGCAATGCTTAAGCTTATTGCCACAAAACATAGATCATGTTTGAATTTTGGTGGCCTCACGTTTACTGTTCTAGAGTTATGCCCTTTACTAATGGAAAAATTGCAAAACTTTTCGTTTTTGTTCTCTAACTAAGTTTTTCTCAAGCAAATGTTATGAAACTATAAACAATGCTTAATACCAAAAAACACAGATTAATCACACATTTGGGTAGTGTCACTTTTACCGTTCTTTAGTTATGTATCTTTATTATCTTATATCCAAGCGGGCGCATCATCTGTGTCCTATGGATACATTCCCCATTTATCTTAATATGTGATGCCTGTTTACCCATCATTGAATGTCATAACCTCTGTGCTTAAATATTGAGGACATATTTGAGCTTCAAGTTTTTATCAAGTTGACAAGTTTTTGTTCAATAACAATTATTGTACATGTTAAATTTGGGAGAGTGAAAATTCAGACAGATTTTGATGAAGTAAATAATTAGACCATTTGGAATGTGAAATTCGACATGTCTGGGCGATTTGTAGTTTTATGGACATCTTTGTACGAAATGAACACATTTGAATATCTCAATATGATATTAAGGGGCATGCCCCCAAAAATCATTGGTTAGTTTATATGCTGAATCTGATAAGTTCAGTTTGACGGTAACCAGTAATTTTCAGTCAATTATATTTGGTGTGTTGTTGTCAGATTTGCAACATCTCATCCATGGGGATTACTTAATCAATCCCCCTTAGTCATGGTTGTCATGGTCTATTGATGTTTAATTTTGGGCATGTCACAGCTTAGAATTAAAAGGTAAAACCTCAGAAAATTACAATAAGACCATCATCAACATCATCTTCAAAATACATGTATATGAACATGCATACTAATATTTTGGTGAAAGACGTTCATCCTGTCGATTTACTTTGTCATATTCCTTTAGATAAATGCCTAGTGAATATATTCATGTCCAACAATAAGAAAACAATCCAAATGCCAAAGATAATTGAAAGACGTCTAGATGTCAATACGCAATTTCAAACAATCGACAAAATAAAAACTAAAAGTACAGCCAATTGTTGAAATATTTTAAATATTTCTTTCACAACTTTTTCAAGTATTAGATTCAACCTAACAATTTATAAAACTTTAATTTCATTGTGGCTAGTCTGTAACATAGACATCAATTAGACATTTGAGAGGAGCCATTACTATTTGGACATTACTTTGAGAAAAACAAAAAAGGTGTCTATTCCAAGGATATATAATTGGTCATACATGTAGATTTGAATCTTTTTTATTATGACATCAGATTTGGGTGTCGAATCGGGAATGGAGGTTGGTACCAGACCTCAATCTGAATCTTTCATATATATATATATATTGATTTAGTTGTGACGCTAAATAGACACTGAAGCAGTTTAAAGTTTTAATGTGTGTTCACCTGTTTACTATGATTAGGTGGAAGTATGTTCTTATTTCAAAAAGAGGGGCTCTCAGCATATATCATTAATGTGTGCATGAAGTGACAACGTCTTGCTAGAAACTGAATGTTTCGACCACAACTAAATATGTTTTAATTGGGATACGTATACATGTATATAATATAAAAATATATATGATTTTTCAAGACTTCTGATCCATGTAGTTTGTATATATAAAAAAGAAGATGTGGTATGATTGCCAATGAGACAACTCTCCACAAGAGACCAAATGACACAGACGTTAACAACTATAGGTCACCGTACGGCCTTCAACAATGAGCAAAGCCCAGGACGCATAGCCAGCTATAAAATGACAATGTAAAACAAATCAAAAGAGAAAGCTAACGGCCTAATTTATGTACAAAAAATGAATGAAAAACAAATATGTAACACATAAACAAACGACAACCACTGAATTACAGGCTCCTGACTTGGGACATTGGCATGTTTGTTAGATCATCAATGATCATAGAGGGGGTTTAAGTTTGATTTATAAAATATTTTTTGTAGCAAAGTATTCTGTTTTCTTTGTTATTGTTTCAATTGAATACATTAATAAGCAACCAATTTGAATGTCATACCATTTGTGGTGTTCTTAAGAACGCGTTCATATTTGCAAATAAAATAATAAAATAAACACTTTTCTTGTAAATTTTAATTTTCCTCTGTTTCAGCTGCTGTGTACAGTTATTTAATCCACTACGTAAGAGTTCAATGCATAAATTATTCCATTCACTAAACATTTTCCTTCAATTCTTAGAGAAAACATTTTAGCAATTTGTTCTTCGAAGATCTTCTTCAGTATATTTGATATGAGGGAGCGATGTAAATGAGTGGATAAGGCTGGTGTTCCTTTCAACAACAAAATACAATTTTTTTCTTCCTTTCTCCCTTCTTTCGACGAATATATATGTAGGACTCTAAAGTGCGATGGGGACGCTAAAGTACGATGGTCACGCTAAAGTGCGATGGTGTGCGCTAAAGTGCGATGCCTCCATACGCTAAAGTCCGATGGTCCGCGAAAGTATAGACGTAGGAAACGTAGTTGGATTATGACGTTAACAGTCGTTTATACAAACCCAAAATGAATATACCGGAAGATAAATTAGGAATATTTGATAATCAACTTTTAATCCAAATGTCCATGACTTAATTAATTTAAACCTAACCATGCTTTGTCGGCTGAAGCAAATGTGTTTTTTTTTTTTTTTGGTGCTGGAAGAATGACTTGTGTCCTGCAGTCGACCATTTTACTATATAGATACAAAATAGTATACGCATAATTATCCTGTATCCTGCTTCTATTGGAAGTAAACGGATACATTTAAATCACTGTTTATGTAACTTGCAGTTTACTTTGCGGTCCCCGTTTAAATATTGTCGATTTTATTGAAAAGTAACGTCGGTAAAATAAAGGTACATGTTTTCATGCGTAAATTATAAGTTGTCGGCTAAAACATTAGTTTGTACACTGTAGGAAAATATAACATGTATTTGTACTCGCTACGAAAAAGGAGAAAGCTCGGAAAGCATCGCATTTCTCTCTCACTTAATTTAGAGCTTAACATATGTGATAAATAAATGTTACATATTCCGACAATGAACGAATTTTTTATTTGTAATTTACAATGACGACTGGGGAGGTGTTCACATTAGTGATAGACTGTGTGAACGGCAAGCTACACCAAATATCCAAATATTTAATACGCCCGAATTATTAAAAAATCATTTACAGGAAATAAAGTATTCTGTGACACCTATATTACCTTTTAAGCAATTATTACGAGGTCGGTCTGTTCAATTTAGAAACAATCAATTAAGCCTACCGGTAAATTATAAAGCCTATCACATATGTTATACCTTAGCATACTAGCTTAAATGCAAAAAGACTATTTTTTAACAGCCATGTAATTTAACGTTTTAAGCCCTTTAACATTACCCTTTTGGTCCATCGCACTTTAGCGTGATATACCATCGTACTTTAGCGTAGACCATCGCACTTTAGCGTGACCATCGCACTTTAGAGTACCATCGCACTTTAGAGTCCTACATATATAATATGTTGTTGCATCTAAACAATTGTGTTTTTGTGCATCTATGATAGAACTACATTTTGTTTATAGCCATTATCATGTGATTATGATGAACTTTCCTATTTCTTTTTTGCAGGAAAGCACACATTCCATTTCACATTAATCCAATTAGCGCACCATGTAGATAAATATCAACTTTCAGTTTCCTCTTCAGTATTGACCTATTGATCATGAAAACCAAGATGTCTGATCACCTATAAATACACAAAGTAATACTATGTATGTGAAGTTAGCAGCCGGTTCGTTATTCGATATTCGATATTCAATATCCAACCGGCTGCTAGCAGTCGGTTGGATATTCAAAATTTAGTTGAAAATCATAAAAAAATTAAATACTTGATAACATTAAAAGCACGATTTTCATAGTTAAGAGGACTGATAAGATACGTAGGAAATCGTTTAATGACCTCTTCAAGCTGTCGTAAATTCTCGTTGTCCTCGAATATAAACCCGTTTCTAAGTTGCATATTTGTCTTTATGTAATATAGATTTTTATCAATAAAACAACTTCAAATATGTACTTTTATATATGATACTTCTTAACACAAAAGGAAAAACCTATAACTCTAGAAACATTTAGAAATATAAATATAAATATTTATGGAAAGCCCAAAAAAGAAATATATAATGAAAACCTACCTGAGACCGCTTAAATGAGGGTGAGACCCCCCTGGTCTTTCAACGTCCATAAAATTCAACTTAATCATAGACTCTGTATATGTAAAGGTTGTATTAGAAGGATTTCTCAGAATAATGTCATCTTCGATATCTACGGAGGGCTTAGAATGTCACTTTTCAGCTAAAAGTTGTCAAAATTTTAGGACAAAGGGCACAGGGCAATGGTGAGAGCCCTCTGATCTCTCAATCTTTCTAACATTATGCAGACATTTAGTTAATAGGTAGATACAAACGTGACTAAAAGGAATTTGGGTACACTTCCTGTCTTCTATGTTTATGGAGCGCCCAAAGTGCCAGTTGGATATTCAAAATATATAGTGAAAACCTACCTGAGACCGCTTAAATGAGGGTGAGACCCCCCTGGTCTTTCAACGTCCATAAAATTCAACTTAATCATAGACTCTGTATATGTAAAGGTTGTATTAGAAGGATTTCTCAGAATAATGTCATCTTCGATATCTACGGAGGGCTTAGAATGTCACTTTTCAGCTAAAAGTTGTCAAAATTTTAGGACAAAGGGCACAGGGCAATGGTGAGAGCCCTCTGATCTCTCAATCTTTCTAACATTATGCAGACATTTAGTTAATAGGTAGATACAAACGTGACTAAAAGGAATTTGGGTACACTTCCTGTCTTCTATGTTTATGGAGCGCCCAAAGTGCCAGTTGGATATTCAAAATATATAGTGAAAACCTACCTGAGACCGCTTAAATGAGGGTGAGACCCCCCTGGTCTTTCAACGTCCATAAAATTCAACTTAATCATAGACTCTGTATATGTAAAGGTTGTATTAGAAGGATTTCTCAGAATAATGTCATCTTCGATATCTACGGAGGGCTTAGAATGTCACTTTTCAGCTAAAAGTTGTCAAAATTTTAGGACAAAGGGCACAGGGCAATGGTGAGAGCCCTCTGATCTCTCAATCTTTCTAACATTATGCAGACATTTAGTTAATAGGTAGATACAAACGTGACTAAAAGGAATTTGGGTACACTTCCTGTCTTCTATGTTTATGGAGCGCCCAAAGTGCCAGTTGGATATTCAAAATATATAGTGAAAACCTACCTGAGACCGCTTAAATGAGGGTGAGACCCCCCTGGTCTTTCAACGTCCATAAAATTCAACTTAATCATAGACTCTGTATATGTAAAGGTTGTATTAGAAGGATTTCTCAGAATAATGTCATCTTCGATATCTACGGAGGGCTTAGAATGTCACTTTTCAGCTAAAAGTTGTCAAAATTTTAGGACAAAGGGCACAGGGCAATGGTGAGAGCCCTCTGATCTCTCAATCTTTCTAACATTATGCAGACATTTAGTTAATAGGTAGATACAAACGTGACTAAAAGGAATTTGGGTACACTTCCTGTCTTCTATGTTTATGGAGCGCCCAAAGTGCCAGTTGGATATTCAAAATATATAGTGAAAACCTACCTGAGACCGCTTAAATGAGGGTGAGACCCCCCTGGTCTTTCAACGTCCATAAAATTCAACTTAATCATAGACTCTGTATATGTAAAGGTTGTATTAGAAGGATTTCTCAGAATAATGTCATCTTCGATATCTACGGAGGGCTTAGAATGTCACTTTTCAGCTAAAAGTTGTCAAAATTTTAGGACAAAGGGCACAGGGCAATGGTGAGAGCCCTCTGATCTCTCAATCTTTCTAACATTATGCAGACATTTAGTTAATAGGTAGATACAAACGTGACTAAAAGGAATTTGGGTACACTTCCTGTCTTCTATGTTTATGGAGCGCCCAAAGTGCCAGTTGGATATTCAAAATATATAGTGAAAACCTACCTGAGACCGCTTAAATGAGGGTGAGACCCCCCTGGTCTTTCAACGTCCATAAAATTCAACTTAATCATAGACTCTGTATATGTAAAGGTTGTATTAGAAGGATTTCTCAGAATAATGTCATCTTCGATATCTACGGAGGGCTTAGAATGTCACTTTTCAGCTAAAAGTTGTCAAAATTTTAGGACAAAGGGCACAGGGCAATGGTGAGAGCCCTCTGATCTCTCAATCTTTCTAACATTATGCAGACATTTAGTTAATAGGTAGATACAAACGTGACTAAAAGGAATTTGGGTACACTTCCTGTCTTCTATGTTTATGGAGCGCCCAAAGTGCCAGTTGGATATTCAAAATATATAGTGAAAACCTACCTGAGACCGCTTAAATGAGGGTGAGACCCCCCTGGTCTTTCAACGTCCATAAAATTCAACTTAATCATAGACTCTGTATATGTAAAGGTTGTATTAGAAGGATTTCTCAGAATAATGTCATCTTCGATATCTACGGAGGGCTTAGAATGTCACTTTTCAGCTAAAAGTTGTCAAAATTTTAGGACAAAGGGCACAGGGCAATGGTGAGAGCCCTCTGATCTCTCAATCTTTCTAACATTATGCAGACATTTAGTTAATAGGTAGATACAAACGTGACTAAAAGGAATTTGGGTACACTTCCTGTCTTCTATGTTTATGGAGCGCCCAAAGTGCCAGTTGGATATTCAAAATATATAGTGAAAACCTACCTGAGACCGCTTAAATGAGGGTGAGACCCCCCTGGTCTTTCAACGTCCATAAAATTCAACTTAATCATAGACTCTGTATATGTAAAGGTTGTATTAGAAGGATTTCTCAGAATAATGTCATCTTCGATATCTACGGAGGGCTTAGAATGTCACTTTTCAGCTAAAAGTTGTCAAAATTTTAGGACAAAGGGCACAGGGCAATGGTGAGAGCCCTCTGATCTCTCAATCTTTCTAACATTATGCAGACATTTAGTTAATAGGTAGATACAAACGTGACTAAAAGGAATTTGGGTACACTTCCTGTCTTCTATGTTTATGGAGCGCCCAAAGTGCCAGTTGGATATTCAAAATATATAGTGAAAACCTACCTGAGACCGCTTAAATGAGGGTGAGACCCCCCTGGTCTTTCAACGTCCATAAAATTCAACTTAATCATAGACTCTGTATATGTAAAGGTTGTATTAGAAGGATTTCTCAGAATAATGTCATCTTCGATATCTACGGAGGGCTTAGAATGTCACTTTTCAGCTAAAAGTTGTCAAAATTTTAGGACAAAGGGCACAGGGCAATGGTGAGAGCCCTCTGATCTCTCAATCTTTCTAACATTATGCAGACATTTAGTTAATAGGTAGATACAAACGTGACTAAAAGGAATTTGGGTACACTTCCTGTCTTCTATGTTTATGGAGCGCCCAAAGTGCCAGTTGGATATTCAAAATATATAGTGAAAACCTACCTGAGACCGCTTAAATGAGGGTGAGACCCCCCTGGTCTTTCAACGTCCATAAAATTCAACTTAATCATAGACTCTGTATATGTAAAGGTTGTATTAGAAGGATTTCTCAGAATAATGTCATCTTCGATATCTACGGAGGGCTTAGAATGTCACTTTTCAGCTAAAAGTTGTCAAAATTTTAGGACAAAGGGCACAGGGCAATGGTGAGAGCCCTCTGATCTCTCAATCTTTCTAACATTATGCAGACATTTAGTTAATAGGTAGATACAAACGTGACTAAAAGGAATTTGGGTACACTTCCTGTCTTCTATGTTTATGGAGCGCCCAAAGTGCCAGTTGGATATTCAAAATATATAGTGAAAACCTACCTGAGACCGCTTAAATGAGGGTGAGACCCCCCTGGTCTTTCAACGTCCATAAAATTCAACTTAATCATAGACTCTGTATATGTAAAGGTTGTATTAGAAGGATTTCTCAGAATAATGTCATCTTCGATATCTACGGAGGGCTTAGAATGTCACTTTTCAGCTAAAAGTTGTCAAAATTTTAGGACAAAGGGCACAGGGCAATGGTGAGAGCCCTCTGATCTCTCAATCTTTCTAACATTATGCAGACATTTAGTTAATAGGTAGATACAAACGTGACTAAAAGGAATTTGGGTACACTTCCTGTCTTCTATGTTTATGGAGCGCCCAAAGTGCCAGTTGGATATTCAAAATATATAGTGAAAACCTACCTGAGACCGCTTAAATGAGGGTGAGACCCCCCTGGTCTTTCAACGTCCATAAAATTCAACTTAATCATAGACTCTGTATATGTAAAGGTTGTATTAGAAGGATTTCTCAGAATAATGTCATCTTCGATATCTACGGAGGGCTTAGAATGTCACTTTTCAGCTAAAAGTTGTCAAAATTTTAGGACAAAGGGCACAGGGCAATGGTGAGAGCCCTCTGATCTCTCAATCTTTCTAACATTATGCAGACATTTAGTTAATAGGTAGATACAAACGTGACTAAAAGGAATTTGGGTACACTTCCTGTCTTCTATGTTTATGGAGCGCCCAAAGTGCCAGTTGGATATTCAAAATATATAGTGAAAACCTACCTGAGACCGCTTAAATGAGGGTGAGACCCCCCTGGTCTTTCAACGTCCATAAAATTCAACTTAATCATAGACTCTGTATATGTAAAGGTTGTATTAGAAGGATTTCTCAGAATAATGTCATCTTCGATATCTACGGAGGGCTTAGAATGTCACTTTTCAGCTAAAAGTTGTCAAAATTTTAGGACAAAGGGCACAGGGCAATGGTGAGAGCCCTCTGATCTCTCAATCTTTCTAACATTATGCAGACATTTAGTTAATAGGTAGATACAAACGTGACTAAAAGGAATTTGGGTACACTTCCTGTCTTCTATGTTTATGGAGCGCCCAAAGTGCCAGTTGGATATTCAAAATATATAGTGAAAACCTACCTGAGACCGCTTAAATGAGGGTGAGACCCCCCTGGTCTTTCAACGTCCATAAAATTCAACTTAATCATAGACTCTGTATATGTAAAGGTTGTATTAGAAGGATTTCTCAGAATAATGTCATCTTCGATATCTACGGAGGGCTTAGAATGTCACTTTTCAGCTAAAAGTTGTCAAAATTTTAGGACAAAGGGCACAGGGCAATGGTGAGAGCCCTCTGATCTCTCAATCTTTCTAACATTATGCAGACATTTAGTTAATAGGTAGATACAAACGTGACTAAAAGGAATTTGGGTACACTTCCTGTCTTCTATGTTTATGGAGCGCCCAAAGTGCCAGTTGGATATTCAAAATATATAGTGAAAACCTACCTGAGACCGCTTAAATGAGGGTGAGACCCCCCTGGTCTTTCAACGTCCATAAAATTCAACTTAATCATAGACTCTGTATATGTAAAGGTTGTATTAGAAGGATTTCTCAGAATAATGTCATCTTCGATATCTACGGAGGGCTTAGAATGTCACTTTTCAGCTAAAAGTTGTCAAAATTTTAGGACAAAGGGCACAGGGCAATGGTGAGAGCCCTCTGATCTCTCAATCTTTCTAACATTATGCAGACATTTAGTTAATAGGTAGATACAAACGTGACTAAAAGGAATTTGGGTACACTTCCTGTCTTCTATGTTTATGGAGCGCCCAAAGTGCCAGTTGGATATTCAAAATATATAGTGAAAACCTACCTGAGACCGCTTAAATGAGGGTGAGACCCCCCTGGTCTTTCAACGTCCATAAAATTCAACTTAATCATAGACTCTGTATATGTAAAGGTTGTATTAGAAGGATTTCTCAGAATAATGTCATCTTCGATATCTACGGAGGGCTTAGAATGTCACTTTTCAGCTAAAAGTTGTCAAAATTTTAGGACAAAGGGCACAGGGCAATGGTGAGAGCCCTCTGATCTCTCAATCTTTCTAACATTATGCAGACATTTAGTTAATAGGTAGATACAAACGTGACTAAAAGGAATTTGGGTACACTTCCTGTCTTCTATGTTTATGGAGCGCCCAAAGTGCCAGTTGGATATTCAAAATATATAGTGAAAACCTACCTGAGACCGCTTAAATGAGGGTGAGACCCCCCTGGTCTTTCAACGTCCATAAAATTCAACTTAATCATAGACTCTGTATATGTAAAGGTTGTATTAGAAGGATTTCTCAGAATAATGTCATCTTCGATATCTACGGAGGGCTTAGAATGTCACTTTTCAGCTAAAAGTTGTCAAAATTTTAGGACAAAGGGCACAGGGCAATGGTGAGAGCCCTCTGATCTCTCAATCTTTCTAACATTATGCAGACATTTAGTTAATAGGTAGATACAAACGTGACTAAAAGGAATTTGGGTACACTTCCTGTCTTCTATGTTTATGGAGCGCCCAAAGTGCCAGTTGGATATTCAAAATATATAGTGAAAACCTACCTGAGACCGCTTAAATGAGGGTGAGACCCCCCTGGTCTTTCAACGTCCATAAAATTCAACTTAATCATAGACTCTGTATATGTAAAGGTTGTATTAGAAGGATTTCTCAGAATAATGTCATCTTCGATATCTACGGAGGGCTTAGAATGTCACTTTTCAGCTAAAAGTTGTCAAAATTTTAGGACAAAGGGCACAGGGCAATGGTGAGAGCCCTCTGATCTCTCAATCTTTCTAACATTATGCAGACATTTAGTTAATAGGTAGATACAAACGTGACTAAAAGGAATTTGGGTACACTTCCTGTCTTCTATGTTTATGGAGCGCCCAAAGTGCCAGTTGGATATTCAAAATATATAGTGAAAACCTACCTGAGACCGCTTAAATGAGGGTGAGACCCCCCTGGTCTTTCAACGTCCATAAAATTCAACTTAATCATAGACTCTGTATATGTAAAGGTTGTATTAGAAGGATTTCTCAGAATAATGTCATCTTCGATATCTACGGAGGGCTTAGAATGTCACTTTTCAGCTAAAAGTTGTCAAAATTTTAGGACAAAGGGCACAGGGCAATGGTGAGAGCCCTCTGATCTCTCAATCTTTCTAACATTATGCAGACATTTAGTTAATAGGTAGATACAAACGTGACTAAAAGGAATTTGGGTACACTTCCTGTCTTCTATGTTTATGGAGCGCCCAAAGTGCCAGTTGGATATTCAAAATATATAGTGAAAACCTACCTGAGACCGCTTAAATGAGGGTGAGACCCCCCTGGTCTTTCAACGTCCATAAAATTCAACTTAATCATAGACTCTGTATATGTAAAGGTTGTATTAGAAGGATTTCTCAGAATAATGTCATCTTCGATATCTACGGAGGGCTTAGAATGTCACTTTTCAGCTAAAAGTTGTCAAAATTTTAGGACAAAGGGCACAGGGCAATGGTGAGAGCCCTCTGATCTCTCAATCTTTCTAACATTATGCAGACATTTAGTTAATAGGTAGATACAAACGTGACTAAAAGGAATTTGGGTACACTTCCTGTCTTCTATGTTTATGGAGCGCCCAAAGTGCCAGTTGGATATTCAAAATATATAGTGAAAACCTACCTGAGACCGCTTAAATGAGGGTGAGACCCCCCTGGTCTTTCAACGTCCATAAAATTCAACTTAATCATAGACTCTGTATATGTAAAGGTTGTATTAGAAGGATTTCTCAGAATAATGTCATCTTCGATATCTACGGAGGGCTTAGAATGTCACTTTTCAGCTAAAAGTTGTCAAAATTTTAGGACAAAGGGCACAGGGCAATGGTGAGAGCCCTCTGATCTCTCAATCTTTCTAACATTATGCAGACATTTAGTTAATAGGTAGATACAAACGTGACTAAAAGGAATTTGGGTACACTTCCTGTCTTCTATGTTTATGGAGCGCCCAAAGTGCCAGTTGGATATTCAAAATATATAGTGAAAACCTACCTGAGACCGCTTAAATGAGGGTGAGACCCCCCTGGTCTTTCAACGTCCATAAAATTCAACTTAATCATAGACTCTGTATATGTAAAGGTTGTATTAGAAGGATTTCTCAGAATAATGTCATCTTCGATATCTACGGAGGGCTTAGAATGTCACTTTTCAGCTAAAAGTTGTCAAAATTTTAGGACAAAGGGCACAGGGCAATGGTGAGAGCCCTCTGATCTCTCAATCTTTCTAACATTATGCAGACATTTAGTTAATAGGTAGATACAAACGTGACTAAAAGGAATTTGGGTACACTTCCTGTCTTCTATGTTTATGGAGCGCCCAAAGTGCCAGTTGGATATTCAAAATATATAGTGAAAACCTACCTGAGACCGCTTAAATGAGGGTGAGACCCCCCTGGTCTTTCAACGTCCATAAAATTCAACTTAATCATAGACTCTGTATATGTAAAGGTTGTATTAGAAGGATTTCTCAGAATAATGTCATCTTCGATATCTACGGAGGGCTTAGAATGTCACTTTTCAGCTAAAAGTTGTCAAAATTTTAGGACAAAGGGCACAGGGCAATGGTGAGAGCCCTCTGATCTCTCAATCTTTCTAACATTATGCAGACATTTAGTTAATAGGTAGATACAAACGTGACTAAAAGGAATTTGGGTACACTTCCTGTCTTCTATGTTTATGGAGCGCCCAAAGTGCCAGTTGGATATTCAAAATATATAGTGAAAACCTACCTGAGACCGCTTAAATGAGGGTGAGACCCCCCTGGTCTTTCAACGTCCATAAAATTCAACTTAATCATAGACTCTGTATATGTAAAGGTTGTATTAGAAGGATTTCTCAGAATAATGTCATCTTCGATATCTACGGAGGGCTTAGAATGTCACTTTTCAGCTAAAAGTTGTCAAAATTTTAGGACAAAGGGCACAGGGCAATGGTGAGAGCCCTCTGATCTCTCAATCTTTCTAACATTATGCAGACATTTAGTTAATAGGTAGATACAAACGTGACTAAAAGGAATTTGGGTACACTTCCTGTCTTCTATGTTTATGGAGCGCCCAAAGTGCCAGTTGGATATTCAAAATATATAGTGAAAACCTACCTGAGACCGCTTAAATGAGGGTGAGACCCCCCTGGTCTTTCAACGTCCATAAAATTCAACTTAATCATAGACTCTGTATATGTAAAGGTTGTATTAGAAGGATTTCTCAGAATAATGTCATCTTCGATATCTACGGAGGGCTTAGAATGTCACTTTTCAGCTAAAAGTTGTCAAAATTTTAGGACAAAGGGCACAGGGCAATGGTGAGAGCCCTCTGATCTCTCAATCTTTCTAACATTATGCAGACATTTAGTTAATAGGTAGATACAAACGTGACTAAAAGGAATTTGGGTACACTTCCTGTCTTCTATGTTTATGGAGCGCCCAAAGTGCCAGTTGGATATTCAAAATATATAGTGAAAACCTACCTGAGACCGCTTAAATGAGGGTGAGACCCCCCTGGTCTTTCAACGTCCATAAAATTCAACTTAATCATAGACTCTGTATATGTAAAGGTTGTATTAGAAGGATTTCTCAGAATAATGTCATCTTCGATATCTACGGAGGGCTTAGAATGTCACTTTTCAGCTAAAAGTTGTCAAAATTTTAGGACAAAGGGCACAGGGCAATGGTGAGAGCCCTCTGATCTCTCAATCTTTCTAACATTATGCAGACATTTAGTTAATAGGTAGATACAAACGTGACTAAAAGGAATTTGGGTACACTTCCTGTCTTCTATGTTTATGGAGCGCCCAAAGTGCCAGTTGGATATTCAAAATATATAGTGAAAACCTACCTGAGACCGCTTAAATGAGGGTGAGACCCCCCTGGTCTTTCAACGTCCATAAAATTCAACTTAATCATAGACTCTGTATATGTAAAGGTTGTATTAGAAGGATTTCTCAGAATAATGTCATCTTCGATATCTACGGAGGGCTTAGAATGTCACTTTTCAGCTAAAAGTTGTCAAAATTTTAGGACAAAGGGCACAGGGCAATGGTGAGAGCCCTCTGATCTCTCAATCTTTCTAACATTATGCAGACATTTAGTTAATAGGTAGATACAAACGTGACTAAAAGGAATTTGGGTACACTTCCTGTCTTCTATGTTTATGGAGCGCCCAAAGTGCCAGTTGGATATTCAAAATATATAGTGAAAACCTACCTGAGACCGCTTAAATGAGGGTGAGACCCCCCTGGTCTTTCAACGTCCATAAAATTCAACTTAATCATAGACTCTGTATATGTAAAGGTTGTATTAGAAGGATTTCTCAGAATAATGTCATCTTCGATATCTACGGAGGGCTTAGAATGTCACTTTTCAGCTAAAAGTTGTCAAAATTTTAGGACAAAGGGCACAGGGCAATGGTGAGAGCCCTCTGATCTCTCAATCTTTCTAACATTATGCAGACATTTAGTTAATAGGTAGATACAAACGTGACTAAAAGGAATTTGGGTACACTTCCTGTCTTCTATGTTTATGGAGCGCCCAAAGTGCCAGTTGGATATTCAAAATATATAGTGAAAACCTACCTGAGACCGCTTAAATGAGGGTGAGACCCCCCTGGTCTTTCAACGTCCATAAAATTCAACTTAATCATAGACTCTGTATATGTAAAGGTTGTATTAGAAGGATTTCTCAGAATAATGTCATCTTCGATATCTACGGAGGGCTTAGAATGTCACTTTTCAGCTAAAAGTTGTCAAAATTTTAGGACAAAGGGCACAGGGCAATGGTGAGAGCCCTCTGATCTCTCAATCTTTCTAACATTATGCAGACATTTAGTTAATAGGTAGATACAAACGTGACTAAAAGGAATTTGGGTACACTTCCTGTCTTCTATGTTTATGGAGCGCCCAAAGTGCCAGTTGGATATTCAAAATATATAGTGAAAACCTACCTGAGACCGCTTAAATGAGGGTGAGACCCCCCTGGTCTTTCAACGTCCATAAAATTCAACTTAATCATAGACTCTGTATATGTAAAGGTTGTATTAGAAGGATTTCTCAGAATAATGTCATCTTCGATATCTACGGAGGGCTTAGAATGTCACTTTTCAGCTAAAAGTTGTCAAAATTTTAGGACAAAGGGCACAGGGCAATGGTGAGAGCCCTCTGATCTCTCAATCTTTCTAACATTATGCAGACATTTAGTTAATAGGTAGATACAAACGTGACTAAAAGGAATTTGGGTACACTTCCTGTCTTCTATGTTTATGGAGCGCCCAAAGTGCCAGTTGGATATTCAAAATATATAGTGAAAACCTACCTGAGACCGCTTAAATGAGGGTGAGACCCCCCTGGTCTTTCAACGTCCATAAAATTCAACTTAATCATAGACTCTGTATATGTAAAGGTTGTATTAGAAGGATTTCTCAGAATAATGTCATCTTCGATATCTACGGAGGGCTTAGAATGTCACTTTTCAGCTAAAAGTTGTCAAAATTTTAGGACAAAGGGCACAGGGCAATGGTGAGAGCCCTCTGATCTCTCAATCTTTCTAACATTATGCAGACATTTAGTTAATAGGTAGATACAAACGTGACTAAAAGGAATTTGGGTACACTTCCTGTCTTCTATGTTTATGGAGCGCCCAAAGTGCCAGTTGGATATTCAAAATATATAGTGAAAACCTACCTGAGACCGCTTAAATGAGGGTGAGACCCCCCTGGTCTTTCAACGTCCATAAAATTCAACTTAATCATAGACTCTGTATATGTAAAGGTTGTATTAGAAGGATTTCTCAGAATAATGTCATCTTCGATATCTACGGAGGGCTTAGAATGTCACTTTTCAGCTAAAAGTTGTCAAAATTTTAGGACAAAGGGCACAGGGCAATGGTGAGAGCCCTCTGATCTCTCAATCTTTCTAACATTATGCAGACATTTAGTTAATAGGTAGATACAAACGTGACTAAAAGGAATTTGGGTACACTTCCTGTCTTCTATGTTTATGGAGCGCCCAAAGTGCCAGTTGGATATTCAAAATATATAGTGAAAACCTACCTGAGACCGCTTAAATGAGGGTGAGACCCCCCTGGTCTTTCAACGTCCATAAAATTCAACTTAATCATAGACTCTGTATATGTAAAGGTTGTATTAGAAGGATTTCTCAGAATAATGTCATCTTCGATATCTACGGAGGGCTTAGAATGTCACTTTTCAGCTAAAAGTTGTCAAAATTTTAGGACAAAGGGCACAGGGCAATGGTGAGAGCCCTCTGATCTCTCAATCTTTCTAACATTATGCAGACATTTAGTTAATAGGTAGATACAAACGTGACTAAAAGGAATTTGGGTACACTTCCTGTCTTCTATGTTTATGGAGCGCCCAAAGTGCCAGTTGGATATTCAAAATATATAGTGAAAACCTACCTGAGACCGCTTAAATGAGGGTGAGACCCCCCTGGTCTTTCAACGTCCATAAAATTCAACTTAATCATAGACTCTGTATATGTAAAGGTTGTATTAGAAGGATTTCTCAGAATAATGTCATCTTCGATATCTACGGAGGGCTTAGAATGTCACTTTTCAGCTAAAAGTTGTCAAAATTTTAGGACAAAGGGCACAGGGCAATGGTGAGAGCCCTCTGATCTCTCAATCTTTCTAACATTATGCAGACATTTAGTTAATAGGTAGATACAAACGTGACTAAAAGGAATTTGGGTACACTTCCTGTCTTCTATGTTTATGGAGCGCCCAAAGTGCCAGTTGGATATTCAAAATATATAGTGAAAACCTACCTGAGACCGCTTAAATGAGGGTGAGACCCCCCTGGTCTTTCAACGTCCATAAAATTCAACTTAATCATAGACTCTGTATATGTAAAGGTTGTATTAGAAGGATTTCTCAGAATAATGTCATCTTCGATATCTACGGAGGGCTTAGAATGTCACTTTTCAGCTAAAAGTTGTCAAAATTTTAGGACAAAGGGCACAGGGCAATGGTGAGAGCCCTCTGATCTCTCAATCTTTCTAACATTATGCAGACATTTAGTTAATAGGTAGATACAAACGTGACTAAAAGGAATTTGGGTACACTTCCTGTCTTCTATGTTTATGGAGCGCCCAAAGTGCCAGTTGGATATTCAAAATATATAGTGAAAACCTACCTGAGACCGCTTAAATGAGGGTGAGACCCCCCTGGTCTTTCAACGTCCATAAAATTCAACTTAATCATAGACTCTGTATATGTAAAGGTTGTATTAGAAGGATTTCTCAGAATAATGTCATCTTCGATATCTACGGAGGGCTTAGAATGTCACTTTTCAGCTAAAAGTTGTCAAAATTTTAGGACAAAGGGCACAGGGCAATGGTGAGAGCCCTCTGATCTCTCAATCTTTCTAACATTATGCAGACATTTAGTTAATAGGTAGATACAAACGTGACTAAAAGGAATTTGGGTACACTTCCTGTCTTCTATGTTTATGGAGCGCCCAAAGTGCCAGTTGGATATTCAAAATATATAGTGAAAACCTACCTGAGACCGCTTAAATGAGGGTGAGACCCCCCTGGTCTTTCAACGTCCATAAAATTCAACTTAATCATAGACTCTGTATATGTAAAGGTTGTATTAGAAGGATTTCTCAGAATAATGTCATCTTCGATATCTACGGAGGGCTTAGAATGTCACTTTTCAGCTAAAAGTTGTCAAAATTTTAGGACAAAGGGCACAGGGCAATGGTGAGAGCCCTCTGATCTCTCAATCTTTCTAACATTATGCAGACATTTAGTTAATAGGTAGATACAAACGTGACTAAAAGGAATTTGGGTACACTTCCTGTCTTCTATGTTTATGGAGCGCCCAAAGTGCCAGTTGGATATTCAAAATATATAGTGAAAACCTACCTGAGACCGCTTAAATGAGGGTGAGACCCCCCTGGTCTTTCAACGTCCATAAAATTCAACTTAATCATAGACTCTGTATATGTAAAGGTTGTATTAGAAGGATTTCTCAGAATAATGTCATCTTCGATATCTACGGAGGGCTTAGAATGTCACTTTTCAGCTAAAAGTTGTCAAAATTTTAGGACAAAGGGCACAGGGCAATGGTGAGAGCCCTCTGATCTCTCAATCTTTCTAACATTATGCAGACATTTAGTTAATAGGTAGATACAAACGTGACTAAAAGGAATTTGGGTACACTTCCTGTCTTCTATGTTTATGGAGCGCCCAAAGTGCCAGTTGGATATTCAAAATATATAGTGAAAACCTACCTGAGACCGCTTAAATGAGGGTGAGACCCCCCTGGTCTTTCAACGTCCATAAAATTCAACTTAATCATAGACTCTGTATATGTAAAGGTTGTATTAGAAGGATTTCTCAGAATAATGTCATCTTCGATATCTACGGAGGGCTTAGAATGTCACTTTTCAGCTAAAAGTTGTCAAAATTTTAGGACAAAGGGCACAGGGCAATGGTGAGAGCCCTCTGATCTCTCAATCTTTCTAACATTATGCAGACATTTAGTTAATAGGTAGATACAAACGTGACTAAAAGGAATTTGGGTACACTTCCTGTCTTCTATGTTTATGGAGCGCCCAAAGTGCCAGTTGGATATTCAAAATATATAGTGAAAACCTACCTGAGACCGCTTAAATGAGGGTGAGACCCCCCTGGTCTTTCAACGTCCATAAAATTCAACTTAATCATAGACTCTGTATATGTAAAGGTTGTATTAGAAGGATTTCTCAGAATAATGTCATCTTCGATATCTACGGAGGGCTTAGAATGTCACTTTTCAGCTAAAAGTTGTCAAAATTTTAGGACAAAGGGCACAGGGCAATGGTGAGAGCCCTCTGATCTCTCAATCTTTCTAACATTATGCAGACATTTAGTTAATAGGTAGATACAAACGTGACTAAAAGGAATTTGGGTACACTTCCTGTCTTCTATGTTTATGGAGCGCCCAAAGTGCCAGTTGGATATTCAAAATATATAGTGAAAACCTACCTGAGACCGCTTAAATGAGGGTGAGACCCCCCTGGTCTTTCAACGTCCATAAAATTCAACTTAATCATAGACTCTGTATATGTAAAGGTTGTATTAGAAGGATTTCTCAGAATAATGTCATCTTCGATATCTACGGAGGGCTTAGAATGTCACTTTTCAGCTAAAAGTTGTCAAAATTTTAGGACAAAGGGCACAGGGCAATGGTGAGAGCCCTCTGATCTCTCAATCTTTCTAACATTATGCAGACATTTAGTTAATAGGTAGATACAAACGTGACTAAAAGGAATTTGGGTACACTTCCTGTCTTCTATGTTTATGGAGCGCCCAAAGTGCCAGTTGGATATTCAAAATATATAGTGAAAACCTACCTGAGACCGCTTAAATGAGGGTGAGACCCCCCTGGTCTTTCAACGTCCATAAAATTCAACTTAATCATAGACTCTGTATATGTAAAGGTTGTATTAGAAGGATTTCTCAGAATAATGTCATCTTCGATATCTACGGAGGGCTTAGAATGTCACTTTTCAGCTAAAAGTTGTCAAAATTTTAGGACAAAGGGCACAGGGCAATGGTGAGAGCCCTCTGATCTCTCAATCTTTCTAACATTATGCAGACATTTAGTTAATAGGTAGATACAAACGTGACTAAAAGGAATTTGGGTACACTTCCTGTCTTCTATGTTTATGGAGCGCCCAAAGTGCCAGTTGGATATTCAAAATATATAGTGAAAACCTACCTGAGACCGCTTAAATGAGGGTGAGACCCCCCTGGTCTTTCAACGTCCATAAAATTCAACTTAATCATAGACTCTGTATATGTAAAGGTTGTATTAGAAGGATTTCTCAGAATAATGTCATCTTCGATATCTACGGAGGGCTTAGAATGTCACTTTTCAGCTAAAAGTTGTCAAAATTTTAGGACAAAGGGCACAGGGCAATGGTGAGAGCCCTCTGATCTCTCAATCTTTCTAACATTATGCAGACATTTAGTTAATAGGTAGATACAAACGTGACTAAAAGGAATTTGGGTACACTTCCTGTCTTCTATGTTTATGGAGCGCCCAAAGTGCCAGTTGGATATTCAAAATATATAGTGAAAACCTACCTGAGACCGCTTAAATGAGGGTGAGACCCCCCTGGTCTTTCAACGTCCATAAAATTCAACTTAATCATAGACTCTGTATATGTAAAGGTTGTATTAGAAGGATTTCTCAGAATAATGTCATCTTCGATATCTACGGAGGGCTTAGAATGTCACTTTTCAGCTAAAAGTTGTCAAAATTTTAGGACAAAGGGCACAGGGCAATGGTGAGAGCCCTCTGATCTCTCAATCTTTCTAACATTATGCAGACATTTAGTTAATAGGTAGATACAAACGTGACTAAAAGGAATTTGGGTACACTTCCTGTCTTCTATGTTTATGGAGCGCCCAAAGTGCCAGTTGGATATTCAAAATATATAGTGAAAACCTACCTGAGACCGCTTAAATGAGGGTGAGACCCCCCTGGTCTTTCAACGTCCATAAAATTCAACTTAATCATAGACTCTGTATATGTAAAGGTTGTATTAGAAGGATTTCTCAGAATAATGTCATCTTCGATATCTACGGAGGGCTTAGAATGTCACTTTTCAGCTAAAAGCCTCCGTAAAAACAGAAGACTGGAAGTGTACCCACATTCCTTTCAGTCACGTTTGTATCTACTAATTAACTAATTCTCTGCTTAATATTAGGCAGATTGAGAGATCAGGGGGTTCTCATCATTGCCCTGTGCCCTTTGTCTTGAAATTTTGACAATTTTTAGCTGAAAAGTGACAAGCTAAGCCCTCCGTAGATATCGAAGATGACATTTTTCTGAAAAATCCTTTTGATACAATCTTTATTTATTCAGAGTATACGAATTCGTCGAATTTTATGGACATTGAAAGAACAGGGGGGTCTCACCGTCATTTAAGCAGTCTCAGGTAGGTTTTCGCTATATATTTTGAATATCCAACTGGCACTTTGGACCTTCCGTAAACACAGAAGACAGGAAGTGTACCCAAATTCCTTTAAGTCACGTTTGTATCTACCTATTAACTAACTCTCTGTTTAATATTAGGCAGATTGAGAGATCAGGGGGTTCTCACCATTGCCCTGTGCCCTTTGTCTTGAAATTTTGACAATCTTTAGCTGAAAAGTGACAATCTAAGCCCTCCGTAGATATCGAAGATGTCATTTTTCTGAGAAAACCTCTTGATACAATCTTTATTTATACAGAGTCTATGAATTCGTTGAATTTTATGGACATTGAAAGAACAGGGGGTCTCACCGTCATTTAAGCAGTCTCAGGTAGGTTTTCGCTTTATATTTTGAATATCCAACTGGCACTTTGGGCCCTCCGTAAAATCAGAAGACAGGAAGTGTACCCAAATTCCTTTTAGTCACGTTTGTATCTACCTATTAACTAACTCTCTGCTTAATATTAAGCAGATTGAGAGATCAGGAGGTTCTCACCATTGCCCTGTGCCCTTTGTCTTGAAATTTTGACAATTTGTATCTAAAAAGTGACAATCTTAGCCCTCCGTAGATATCGAAGATGACATTTTTCTGAGAAATCCTTTTGATACAATCTTTATTCATACAGAGTAATTTTATGGACATTGAAAGAACAGGGAGGTCTCACCGTTATTTAAGCGGTCTCAGGTAGGTTTTCACTATGTATTTCTTTTTTGGGGGCTTTCCATATATATTTCTATTTATATTTCTAATGTTTTCTAGAGTGATCGGTTTTTGTTTTTGTTTTAAGAAATATTAGATATAAAATTACAGTTTTGATGTCCTTTTATTGATAAAAATCTATTTTACATAAAGACAAATATGCAAATTACATAAGCATTGATAAGGGTTTATATTTGAGGACAACGAGAGTTTTAGACAACTTGAAGGGGTCATAAAACGATTTCCTACGTATCTTTTCACTCCTTTCAACTATAAAAATCATGCATTTAATGTTATCAAATATTATATTTTTTTATGATTTTCAACTAAATTTGAATATCGAACCGACTGCTAGCAGCCGGTTGGATATTGAATATCGAATATCGAATAACGAACCGGCTGCTAACTTCACATCCATAGCAAATAATATGTTATAAATGGAGAGAGAAACAGCAATAAGAAAGGTTATTTTGTCATGTTTATGAACATTTTAAGAATATTTCCTTTCTTACTTGTGAGTTCTCTTAATTCCATGCTTTTTGTCTATTGGTTTTTATAATAGTTGATTTTGTGCATTTTATCAATCTTTCGGGTTGAGGCAATTGCAACGGTTATTTTACAGTTTGTTCTTTATATGTTGAGCTGTTAAACCACTGTCCAAAGTTAGGGTAGGGTTGAGTGCTCACAAACCTGTTTTTTATTACATGTATTAGTTTTTATTGATTTTTAACTAGCTGTCAGTAACTGTGAGTACTAACAGATCTTTGTGTCTTTTCGATTAAGGGAAAGGTATAAATTTCCTGCTTGCACAAAATGTAGTCCAGACTGGTGTAGAGTTGTCTTATTGGCAATCATGCCACATCTTCTTATTTTTATATAACCTTGCCATATTCTTATTGTGCCTGTCCCAAGTTCGGAGCCTGTAGTTTAGTCTGACACTAAAATTTAGTGATTGTTGTTGTTTCATATCTGTCATATTTATTTTTTGTAATTTGTTTTGTTATAAACTAGGCAATTTAAATTTAGTTCTACAATTGGGATTGTTTCAATTTTTCATCTTAGGGCCTTTTAAAGCTGACTACTTTGACAATAGGGTATGGATTTTCTCATTATTGAAGGTCGTCACTGGCCTATAATTGCTTTCTTGGAGCAATGATTTATAGTTTTCATATTTAATATACCACATCTTTTTATTTTTATAATAATCATGATAATCATCTTTCAAGGGCAATAACTTTTATAAAAGTGGCCTTATGAGTCTTATCGAGCGTCACTGATGAGTGTTTTGTAGACGAAACGCGGGTCTGGCGTAAATACAAAATTTAATCCTGGTATCTATGATGAGTTTACTTACCATTTAGATTTTGTTGACTTCTGCAAATTTTAAATTGCCTATCATTTCTGCTGTTAATAATTTCTCTGTATCTTCTATAGTTCTTGTCCTACACATAAATAGAGTAAAAATTATTATTTAATGACATCTTGCATCAATAATTATTTTGCTGTTTAATGTATATCAATGTGTGTTTAATAAAAAGCTGTACCATGAGTGCTTGATAAGCTTGTTGCCTTTTTAGCTTGGGTTTATGCTTTAAATGAATTTTAATGATCAACTACATTATAGAACAAGAGGCTGTCAGAGTGACAGCAAACCGGATTTTCCTGCAGAGGCCGAACCCTGAACAGTTGAGCAAATATGGACACTACATTTAAGCTTAAAACAGCTCTGAATTTGGATTGTGATTGAATATTTGACACAGCATAGATTTGTGACACAAAATGAATGTGGTCAAAGAACTGAAATACTTGAAATTGGACATTTCCCTATTAGGGTCCAATATCCAAAATCTAAGTACATATTAGAATCAGCATATCAAAGAAACCCAAGAATTCAATTTTTGATGAAATCAGACAAAAGTTTAATTTAGGACCCTTTGGACCTTAATGTGGACCAATTTGATAAAGGAGCCTACAATCAAAAATCTCTCAATACATGGTTAGATTCAGCATTTCAAAGAACCCCATAAATTCAATTTTTGTTGAATCAAACAAAGTTTAATTTTGGACCCTGATTTGGACCAACTTGAAAACTGGGCCCAGAAATCTAATATTTAAATACAGGTTTAGATTCAGCATTTGAAAGAACCCTATATATTTAATTTATGTTGAAATGAAACACAGGTTAATTCTATCCATAATATTTTCTGTGCAAAAGGAAATAACTCAAACTGGATAATTTTTTTCTAAAATAAGATATGATGCAATTTTTCAAATTATAATCATTAATATAATAACAACAACCAGTGATGACCAAGTTCTCCAAAATTAGATAAGATTTAACACTCAAACATTGTTAGAATCAGTATATCAAAGAACCAAAGAATTCAATTTTTGATAAAATTAAACAAAAGTTTAATTTACGACCCTTTAGACCTCAATGTGGTATTATCTTATTAAAAATGAAAAGAAATACAGGTTTAGATTAAGCATGTCAAAGAACCCTATATTTATTCAATTTATGTTGAAATCTAACACAGTTTAATTTTGGACCAACTTGAAAACTGGGCCCAAAATCAGAAATCTAAAAATATGTTTATTAATAAACAATATAAGCTTAGTTTTTAAAGGAGTTCACTTCATAAAAAAAAATGTATAGCATTCAGAAAATTAGTTTTTACAGAATAACAAACAAACTTGCCACAAAATTCTTCAAACAATTTACCAAAGAAAAAAATAAAAAAATTCCAAATCGCATTTATCATTAATACAATGTCTTTTCGAAATCTATAAAACTTATCAGTTACAAGAAATAATTGTAACAGGATGCTGTTACGAAGTCTCCCAAACAAAGCTCCAATAATTCGTCATTCCCATGGTCATCTGACATTAGCTAAAGTCCAGTACAAATTGGTTTGTGATAGGCATAAGTGACACCTATGGATTGACCCTGTATGTCATTCAAATCTTCTTGAAATGACGAACAGGAATATATATGATTGTTTAGGGGTGGAGATCACGACCGTTTACAAGTTTTCAAAAGGGGGGTGTGATCCCCAGTGGACTCCCCCTAAATTTCATATGATTTGTTTTTTTGTCCCATACAAGAATATATATGGTTTTGGGGTGGGGATCTTGACCGTTTACAAGTTATCAAAAAGAAGGGGGATGGGGGTTACCCCCATGGACTTCCCCTATATTTCATTTGATTTGTTTTAATATCCCATACAAGAATATATATGGTTTAAGGGTGGGGATCGCGACCGTTTACAAGTTCTTAAACAGGAGGGGGTGGGGGTGACCCCAGGGGACTCGCCTTTTATTTCATTTGATTTGTTTTATTGTCCCATACAAGAATATATATGGTTTCGGGGTGGGGATCTTGACCGTTTACAAGTTATCAAAAAGAAGGGGGATGGGGGTTGCCCCCATGGACTTCCCCTATATTTCATTTGATTTGTTTTAATATCCCATACAAGAGTACATATGATTTAGGGGTGGGGATCTCAACCGTTTACAAGTTCTCAAACAGAAGGGGGTGGGGTTAACCCCAAAGGACTCGCCTTTAATTTCATTTGATTTGTTTTATTGTCCCATACAAGAATATATATGGTTTCAGGGTGGGGATCTCAACCGTTTACAAGTTTTCAAAAAGAAGGGGGGTGGGGGTTAACCCGGGGACTCCACAAATATTTCATTTGATTTGTTTTATTGTCCCATACAAGAATATATATGGTTTTGGGGTGAGGATATTGACCGTTTACAAGTTTTCAAAAAGAAGGGGGTGGGGGTTTCCCCAGGGAACTTCCCCTAAATTTCATTTGATTTTTTTTATTGTCCCATACAATGGTTTAGGGGTGGGGATCTCGACCGTTTACAAGTTTTCAAAAAGAAGGGGGTGGGGGTTACCCCCATGGACTTCCCCTAAATTTCATTTGATTTGTTTTATTGTCCCATACAAGAATATATATGGTTTTTGGGTAGGGATCTTAACCGTTAACAAGTTATCAAAAAGAAGGGTGGTGGGGTTACCCTCATGGACTTCCCCAATATTTCATTTGATTTGTTTTATTTTCCCATACAAGAATATATATGGTTTAGGGGTGGGGATCTTGGCCAATTAATAGTTCTTAAACAGGAGGGGTGGGGTTGACACCAGGGGACTCGCCTTTTATTTAATTTGATTTGTTTTATTGTCCCATACAAGAATATATATGGTTGAGGGGTGGGGATCTTGACCGTTTACAAGTTTTCAAAAAGAAGGGATGGGGGTGACCTATCTGGACTTCCCCTATATTTCATTTGATTTGTTTTATTGTCCCATACAAGAATATATATGGTTTAGGGGTGGGGATCTCGACCGTTTACAAGTTCTCAGACAGAAGGGGTGGGGTGACCCCAGGGGACTCGCCTTTTATTTCATTTGATTTATTTTATTGTCCCATGCAAGAATATATATGGTTTAGGGGTGGGGATCTCGACCGTTTACAAGATAAAAGCACATTCTTAAATTGAAGGGGGTGGGGGTAAGAATTTACATGATTTAGGGATACTTAATTATCTACAAAATGTCTGATAATGAACAGTAGATTCAAACTTTATTTATACAGTCCTTCTAGTAAATTTCAAACTTTATATATACAGTCCTACAGATCTTATCAGGAAACAGAAAATCTTCAAATAAATCTGTCACTCCAATGATTATCAAATGCTAAAATATTTCCCAGATCTAATTGAACAGAACTATGGTTTAACATAGTACTCTAACATTACATATATAATAATTAATAATGTAATAATCTTCAAAATGTCTAATGATATAGCTTATAATCATTACCACTTAGGAAATAGATAATTTTCAAATAAATCTGTCACTCCAATTTTTATTGTGAGATAAGACAAATCATAACATGATAACAAGAGTAAAATATTTAAAAATTCCACTTTTGGATATTAAAAATGGCGATAACTCACAAAGGAGATAAACTAAAATCTTGAAAATTGAACTAGACCTTCATTAAGTCCCAGGAAACAACATATTTAAATTTGAAAAAAAATTGTTAAAGCGTTTTCATGTTATTGTGCTGACACTGTTTGGCACCGCCCGTAGATTCGCCCAGCCGCCCGCCGTACATCACCATTTTAATAACAGATATTTCCTTCGAAAATCCGGTTAAAAACTGTGAGCACTGCGCAAATAAGACCCCCCCCCCCTAAAAAAAACAAAACTACAGGTTGAGAGCCTGTGTCGCTCACCTGACTCTATTTGGGTTTTTGAAATCATATAAAAAAAGATAAAAATCATAACAGATACTTTAATAATGATTGAGGCCATATTTGGTTTAATATTGTCCTACTCCGCTGGCGGCCATCCTGGATGATAGATCGGCTACAGAGTAACAGCACTTGGTCAACACCTCATAAGGAACATTCATGCTATGTTTGGTTTCATCCCATACAGTGGTTCTCTAAAAGAAGACATTTGTATGTATTTCCTATAGGATCCTATGTTAAACTAAATCCCCCGCTGCCGGCCATCTTGGATGATAGATCGGCAACAAAGTAACAAATCTTGGTCAATACCTCATAAGGAACATTCATGCCATGTTTTATTCCATTCCATTCAGTGGTTCTCTAGAAGAAGTTCAAAATGTAAAAAGTTAACAATGGCGACGGACGACGACAGACGACGGACGCCAAGTGATGAGAAAAGCTCACTTTGCCTTTCGGGCCAGGTGAGCTAAAAAAGGACATGCACACAGAGTGGTATTCATTGACACAAAACATGAAAATAATTTGGCTCCATTTAGGGATATCTCAAGTGTATATAAGTTTAAGGCCGTGATTTTTGAACAATTACATTTCTAAAACCTTCCAAAGTGTGAAAATGGAAAAAATTTAAACAATTTTCCAACAACTAAAATTCCATAACTCTGCATCGTATATAAAAATAAATAGGGGATGATACTCCGGCTTGCATATCATATAAAGTTATAAAGGAAGATAACTGAAGAACGGTAAAATTTATACATTTATAAGTAGACTCCGGCAAATTGGATACCCAAAATGTCAGCTAAAAATATCCGATTACCCGATATATTCAATTAGACGATGAATGTATATTCATTGAATATTCTGCAATAATGGGTAGATATAATCCTGAGATGTTACTAACCCTTACAATTGCTAAATATGTGAAAGGGCTGGAGGATTGATGGAGTGATTTTTATCAGTTACATCACCACGATGTTTGTGTAAAAAATTATCAGCTGAATATGTAATGATTAAATTTGTTTGCAGTTTTTAAATCCTTTATTTATTTAAATAAATCAAATTTCCTGAAATATTTATGTGAATTATTATCTACCATCCATAGTTTGTCTTTATTTGTTTTGTAAGCAAATTAATATTCATTATTTACATTATCACACAGGTAAACTAATTTGGCTATAAATAGATCTAAGCATGTCTGTGTAGAATCTCCAAACTAAAATCGTATTTGTTATAATTTTATTTCTTTAAATAATCAAATTTAAATTTATGAAAATAATCATGATTGATAAAATATTATTACATAAAGTTTACGTTTTCTGAAGACTATTTATATTTAGGTCATAGTTCTAGAGGCTTCCTCACAAATTTGTAAACATCCAAAATGTCGTCCATGACATGTTGTTACTTTTGCACATGTGAAAAAAATATATCTGACAAAAGTCAGATTTCTCTTGTCAAAACGGATTTATATTTATATTGCAATAAATTATTCAGAAGGAGGTACATTCAGTTTAGATTATATTTCTGATTCTGTGAACACTTAGAGTTTAATCAAAATTCTCCAAACAGCAACGTCAACTTGTCAACTGAGTCTTGCATATTTTATAAATAAATTCAAACCATTTGAAGTAAAAGGGCATCTAATTCACATGACAAAGGAAGACAATGATTAAAGACAACAATTTATTAAGAAATAGTTTCTTTTATTTAGTAAGAACAAAATCTTCTTGTCTGCAAGATTGTTAATTCGTAACTTCCGGGTCCATTTCCTGACAGAAAAACATTGAAACTATCCGATTGTGCATGGTTTTGAACAAAATGACCTGAATATTCTTATCCGATTTGCCGATATATTCTTATATCCGATATTCGATTACACGATAAAATTAACATTTAACATATAGGGAAGGGTTTGGTGTTTTGGAATAATATTACAAAAGCCGATATATTCGTTTAGCCGATATCCGATTAGGTGGAGTCTACCAAAATTTGAACTTGATCTGATTTTGTGGTAAAAAGTATTGTGTTAAAGTTTAATAAAATTTGGTTGAGGCAAACTTAAGTTAGAGAACGGAAACGAAAAATTCATCATTTTTTCCATTTGTAAAAGACATAACTCTAGAACAGTAAAAGTGACACCACCAAAATTCAAAATGTTTTTTTGTGGTAATAAGCATTGGGCGCAAATTTCAGAACATTTGGTTGAGGCAAACTAAAGTTAAAGTTAGAGAGCAGGAAACCAAAAATTCATCAATTGTTCCATTTGTAAAGGGGCATAACTCTAGAACGGTAACACTGACACCACCAAATTTCACACTTGATCTGAGTATTGTAATAATAAGCTTTTGTAAAAGTTTTATAACATTTGGTTGAGGCAAACTAAATTAGAGAACAAAAACCAACTTTAGGACAGACGGTCAAGGGTTAAACTTAATGCCCCCTCCACTATGGGTCATAAAAAATGAAAAGGGAGTTTATGTGAATATATAAAAACAATTCACCAAAGTTTCATAAAAATTGGTGAAAGCATTCTTGAGACTATCCAAAGTCCCAATATACAACAAAAACTTAAATTAGAATTTTTTTTAAATTGAAAGGGAAATTATCATGATTATGTTAATTGGCAATATTAATAAATGCATGCAATAATTTCTGAAATTTACAGTATATAGGCTTTTAACCCCACCATATTTTTGCACCTGTCCCAAGTCGGGAGCCTATGGCATTTGTCAGTTTTGTATGATTTTTAGTTTTAGTTTCTTTTATATATTTCGGAGTTTAGTATGACGTCCATTATCACTGAACTAGTATACATTTTTGTTTAAGGGCCAGCTGAAGTACACCTCAGGTTGTGGGATTTTCTCGCTGCATTGAAGACTCATTGGTGACCTTCGGCTGTTATCTGCTCTTTGGTCGGGTTGTTGTCTCTCTGACACATTCCCCATTTCTATTTTCAATTTTATTTTAAATTCTATTATTAATGTTAGGCTTCCTGTTGATTTGTTTTACATTTGTCATTTCGAGGCCTTTTATTATATTTACAGCTTTCTATATGGTGTGAATTTTGCTCATTGTTGATGGTCGTACGGTTATCTATATGTCAGCGAAGCAACATCACAACTGTTTCCAAGTTTGTGGAGTCAGAGGACTGCTCATCTTTCCGACTTTCGGATCATTTGTTGATTTTTCATGAATATGTGCCATTCCAATATGAAATAGCTATGTATTAAAAAAACCTTTACACTAGGATATTCATTTGGGGAATAATGATTTGGTGGGTTTTCCCTAGTCCAAATAATTATCACGTCTAGAAAGGCTATTTTAATTTTTTTTCTGGGACGCCTTAATAGCCTTGCAAGACGTCATAATTATTTGGACTAGGTTTTCCCCACCAGCGACATCGTTGTCCTGTGGAAGAAACGAGCACAGGGGTTTGTTACAATTTGCCGGGTTTACTATCCATACAAACCCCGAAAAAAAAACGTTTTTTCGGGGTTCGTATGGATAGTAAACCCGACAAATTGTAACAAACCCCTGTGAAACGAGTTTGGCGCATTAACAAAAAGATTATGTCTGTGGTGACAGGTTAGTGTGTGTGCTTACCAATATTTGAATTTTATGAACCTTCTTTTTGAATATTTTTTTTCATTTTTTGGTACAATACTGACGTCGAATGTTGTTGTGCTGTTTATTTTTTACAAAAGCGATCAAGTAATGCAGGGGAAGGAAACTTACTTAAAAGACCAAAATGAGCCGCAACTAATAGGTACATAAATATTTACTATGCAGTCAGTATCCCGATATATATGTATATACTCTGAGACTCATTTCACAGAAAAATCGTACAAGTGAAAATACTCGTTAGTCATGAACATTTTAGATCACTTAAAATTTAGATTTTATAACTTAAATTACAAAAGATGATAATTTGTCAAATGAGTCCCTGTAACCAGGTGCTGCATTTTTTTGCACGCGTCAAAAAACAGTTAAAAGTGCCGGGATCTGACAGAGCTTTCAAGAGCTATTTCTGATACTGTGAGTTTATCATATATTTATCACAAAAAGCTAATGCTAATTTCTTTTCTTTTAATATGAAGCCCCCAGGCCACCCCTCCTCCAGCTTATCTGATTAATTTAAGATCACTCTGAGTAAAGAAAGTAAGTCACAATTGCTTATATCAGGTATTTTAAATTCTGGTTGATAGTTGTCTCAGTCACCAATCATACTACATCTCCTTATTTTTTTTACAAGAAAGCTTTATTTAGATGCGGTATAGTGAGTGATGAATGTGTAAACATGCAGCATGCTTGTAAATAATTGTTAAAATACAGCACAAAAGATGTCTCATTGGCACTCATACCACATCTTCTTATATCTATATAATATATCAAACTCGAGTCAACGCCATGTCAAAAACTAAAAAATAAAAAAAACCGACCAAATGACAAATAGTCTATAAAAACAACTATAGCATACCAAAATATATAATTTGTAAAGACTTGCATGCAACTAGGCCTATAGCTCTATCTTCTTATAGATCTCATAACATTACGATTAAAAGTCAGATTATGTGTGTGTAAGTTTATTTGAAAATTCAACGAGACACGTCATAATCAGGTAAAATCCAAAATAACAATTTACAAATTCAGATCTACTGCCTGTTGTATATAATTGCTTACATGGTTGTATATTGCCAAACCCCAACATCGTGAATAGATATGTTTGGTACGGGATGGCGGCTTCGAAGCGGAGACAAAAAGACCCAGATAAATGAAAGTGTAGAATTTTGTTGTTGAGAATTTTTTTTTAAAGAACTAGATTCATATCTCAGAATTTGAATATAGCATCTCGTTTTCTTTAGATAAATTGTTAGCTATTACTGGCTATAATAATTACCCCCTTATAAGTATTCGCAAAACATGAAGTTAATGATCAATGGATATGAAAACACTTTATAGCGTATAAATACTGGTAAACGGACAGCAAGTCATAGGACAATTATATAGTTCGAATAAATTAGTTTACAATAACTGTTGAAAGGTTATGAGAGAAAAATCTGGATGAATTTATTTTTATTAGAATGATTTATTTTACAGTAAAGGCTTCATATTTTTTAATCAGTTATTTGTAAAAGAAAGGTGACATGTTTAACACCATGGAGGCAGTTAATTAACAAACTAATATGGTGGATTTTTTTCTTTATACAATCATTGATCATTATTAATATTTAAGAATAACTTTTGTTTACAAATTCGTTTTTATAAATAATGGTTCAAGAAAAAAACTTGAAAATTAGTCTGTTAGTTTCCAAAGAAAAAAATATCTTAAAAACTGAACTGTGAGTTTTCAATCGTTACGTTTTGTTATACGTTTTTAGTGTTAATCTCAGCAAAGACAAATTTGGTGATAAAAATCGATTTGTTGGTCTTTCGTAAAATTAAAAAAAAACAAAACATACGTCACAATGTAAACTTATAAAAAGGGGGGGGGGGGGGGAGAGGGGGGTGGCGATGGAAGAAATTCAATATTGATCCTTCAAGGGACAAGTGAACGTGGGAGATATTCATTCCCTACTGTAAAATACTGAGTTTTGGTTGATTAATGTCGGGTGTGTCTGACGTACCGGATTAATATCCAGTGGAAAATATTTAATGTGTGTTCATGACGAAAACAAATTAACAAAATTAACAATAAATATGATAGGTAGGTCTTGTAGTTGAGACCGCCCGTGATACGGTCGGAAAATTTCGACTGCCAATGAAAAAGGAGGGACAGAAAATTGGCCTAATACCAGGCTACTTACAGTCCACTCGAAGAGTTGTTGCAAGGATTCAACGTCCCCATTCGGACGTGGCTGAGCACAGCCCAATGGACGTTCCACTATCATTACTGCTAAGGTTTTATTGCCGGTCAGAAGAAGACCTGTAACGACGCTATTTCTATAGTTACTCTAGTTCGCTAACGAATTCGCTTCTTGTTCCATTGAATATAAAGGAAACAGTTATCTAATATATATATATTTTTCTTGAACTACTATAAATAAAGTAGTTCATTCTAAAATGTATTCTTTAAATGTTAAGAAAACAATAAGTTAAAATGGCTAGGTACATACATGTACATGGCTTCATGGCTAATACCAAAAAGGTATTGCCAATTTCCCGTTTATTTGTTTCATTGTTTGGTTCACATGTTCAAATTTAATAAATTGATGAATTTAATAATTTATTAATATCCTAAATCCTTGTTAATATATTTACTTCGATAGAAAAGAAAGTTAATCTTCTCATCTGGACTTTAATCTTCATATCCATTATCTATTTTGGGATTGAAAAAAATATCTTTAAAAAATGCGGTTTCGAACCTATTTCTTCATTTTAATTTGGTTACAAGTTCAGCAATAACTGATACAAATATGATATATTACCAATGATAAGGCCATATAGTTGAAGCTTTTCAAAATTTTGTACATTATAGGTACGTGTATCAGATCGGACATTTTTTTTAATTGTCCTATATAAATCATCTTACTATAAGTTATCTCAGGTCTAAACAAAATGTTACTATGAGTGTTCTAATGAGTTTTGTTTGATAATTTTTTGTTTAGTTTAGTTCAGTTTATTTTTTTTTTTTACACGAGAAGGTCTGCTAAGAAGTCTATGGTGATCTCTTTTTTTTCAGCATAACAAACGGATACTCTTTAATGTACACTAGGTGGACTTTCCTCTGTTCCGATGAAGGCAGTGCACATCTTTCATTTAAAAGATTAAATCGTAGTTTTGCAACAGACGGCGGCACATCGGACATTGACTTACCATTTTATAATTTGCAACAATTATGATTAACCATATATTTATAAGTTATAAAAAAAAAATACTTTTTGTACTTCTTTATTTATAGATGAGATTTGAGAATGATATGAAAATAATAAAATATATATTACAAAAAAAAAACATCTCAGGTCTAGTTATCTAGTATGAAATATATCCACTGGAAATAAGCCCTTTAAAACACAAATCCCCGTTTACTCATTGCGAAGTTTATTTGTTAGTGTTTTTTTAATCTTTTTTTTTAATGATTTTATTATATTATCTTTTTTGTGAAAATTTTGAATGGTTGAACATGAAATGGACACCGATACTACAAAGAAAATTTGTTTAATGTCAACAACAAATGGAAGTTTTTAACGACCTTGACTGGCTATACAGCCCTTGCACGGTCGGCCCTGGCTTGCGCCTTTTTGGGCATTAAATAATTCAGTTTTTACCATATGGTAATTGATATAATTTAGAATGACAAAAAAATTATTAAAACATAATATAGAGTAAAAATTTGAATAACTAAATGAATAAATAAATTGATGAATAAGTTAATAAATAAAGAAAAGAAAAGAATATAAAAATAAATAAAATAAAATAAATTAAAAATGAAATTTTTATGTAAAACATAAAAAAAAAAAGAAAAAAAGTTTAATGTCATCTGTTGCAATATATACTAAGTATTACGTGGACAGGATGTTGCCCAGAAAATTAAGGTATTCAAAATAAGTTATACACACCCCAAGGGTACACACCACTGTCATATGGAAAATTACTGGGTCACCAGTAAACTGGTAATCAGCCATGCAATTAATCAGTTGACTGACCATGTCACTACAATTTAAAAAAGTTTGTCGTTAGATCAAAATGAAATATTTATTTTAATTTGAAATTGAAGAACTAAAAGGATTTATCATAAATATGAAGGGAAATAATTCAACAAAATCGGATTATTTCCCAAAAGATTATATTTTTATTTTAATCTTTTCCGGGGGAAATATAAAACTGTATATATAAAGGGTCCCATCAAGGATTTTATAGAAATCCTTGATCTCATGAAATGGATCTCACACAGGCATGCATAATTAAGATTTATACATTTATTGATTCTATGATTTCTTGAGAAATCAGGAGGGAAATATAAGAAATATTTAGTTTTGATATTAAATTAAATTTACCTTTCCTCACTATAATTCATTTGACAGAACATTGAGGGATTTAAGGGTTTGTCCGTACAACGTGTTTGTCATTAGTATTTCACATGACTTATTGTTTTCGCTCTCCCCCTCTTCAAGAATTGTATATTTATATATCCTCGTCCTTTAATTACCACCCTCTTTGTGATTACGTATACCATTAAGCATTGCTAACAGTAACCCGGGACTTGATTTACATGTAATATCAGGGGCGATTCCAGCCAGGATAAAGGGGTCCAATTATATGTCTCCATTAAATGCATTGGTCGTTCACAAAAAAGGGAGTAAAACCCCCGGATCCCATCCCCTTCGATCCGCCACTGATTGTGAATATAAAGATAATTGTTACTTAAAAGTCATTGACTAGTACTAGCTCCGAGCACCTGTTTTGGGATGTATACAGCTAATTAACCGTAAATAACTTGTCTCTTCTCTGCTAATTAATGTACCTGCAATTCACCCTGATTCATTTGTGAAACCACCGACACTAATAATATTACCTCAAAGTTAGAGGTTCTCCGTTACTGGGAACTTCATATCGGATCCTATCAATTTATTGGTTCCATTCCCCCTAGTATTAATGATCCATTTGCAGTGATAATGACAATCTAAAAGGTATACTCATTACTGTTGATTTTGCATGATAACATACATGTATATGTCAACTCACTTCTCCTTCCTACGGCGTCAGAGAAAAAAAAAATGCAATGCGTCATTACTTCCACATGACTTTGGAAAAAGACAATAATTTATTTCACTGATTTAGATTGGGCTGACGGATTTTTTTATGGATTGGCATTTTTTTTTAATTTTTTATTTTCATTTTCGTTTATCCTTTTATCATATCTTATAGCAGGTTATTTATTTTCAGCACTGTTGTGTAATATGGTATAATGGACGTGACATTACTATGTAGACAGTACGGTAGTTAGATATACCGCGTAACCCGGTTCCCGGAATGATCCATTGTAAACTACCTAATTCAGGATAAGATCTCAGATAGTTACCAGATAACGAGAGTTGGCGTGTTGGCGGGAATAAGAACGCATGTACTAGAACTTAACCAGAGAGTATCAGAGTATATTTGGTAAGTTAGTACAATTAGGAGCATTTCATTGTATTAGTAGTATTAGTATTGAGTGATAATACTCGGTGTTAAAAAGGACGATTGGATCGAGAAACAGAAGTGAGTACGTCACGTGTAATTGCGAAGTTCATATTGCTATATTTGGTATATTATGAAGTGTTTGAACACGGAAATAATATAAGCATAAAAACTTCGGTTAATTACAGTGTTAATAAATTTATTTTCGATAGTTGTTTTACGTTTGGCTTAAATTAGCCGTTTGTGTAGAAATTAGACAAATTAGCCGTTGTCAGAGCATATTAGAGATATTAGCCATTGCAGAAAAAATATCCGTTTTTGTGTGGTTAGCCACATAGCACATACACATTAATTTTTTTTTTCTGGTTCAGCAACCAGTGATTTAATTGAACTGTGTTTGTGTTAAAATAATATCATGACAACATTAGCTTTTCAGCAGCAATGTGTAAAAATTAACAGCTGTTTCTTATGAAGAATTAAGGTTGTTACCTGGTGTTGGAAATGTCATAGCTGACACGATTATGTCTATGAGAGAGACATTTGGTAATATTCAGCCTGAGCATCTTTCTGAAATACCAAGACTACGACTTACTGAAACTTTGATGGATTTGATAGATTTTTCACCGGTTACACAGCAACAAGAATACCAATCACGGAGTCAAGTTATGATTAACAAGACTATGTTGATTATGGTGAAGTTAAAACATCTGGATTTCATTCTGAATATGCAAGACGAGAAGCAGAAATAAACGACTTTTCAGATTCTGACACACCTTCTGATGAATGTTTGCTTAAACCTGAGCCTGAGGAAGTCAAACGTAAGTTATCACGTCCCAGTTCAGCGATGAGCAAGCCTTTAAATTACACTTTGCAGTATGGGGACCACCGGTATTCATCAAAATTGTCAAGACCTGATGAAAGAAAGACGTTACTACAAACCGAGTGTGATGACCAAGATAAAGTTCAAGATTTTTCAAGTGATCGACAGTTTAAGCCAGACAACATTCAAAGAACCGATGAATTAGAGTACATTAAACCACGTACCAGATTAAATGTTGAGCAAGACATTGATTATTCACGTAACCAAATACACAGCAGCAGACATCACAATTGGGATGGCAGCAAGGTCCCAATGAGCACATTGAAAAACGTGATTATTCACGTTATCAAAATACACAACAGCAGACAAAACAATTGGGATGGCAGTAAGGGCCCAACGAGCACGAACCTAGATTAGAAAGGCCAGTTCCAGTCCCAAGACGTCGTCAACAGGTAGAATCACATATACCTTCACCAGAAATCCGACGCATAATACCTACACCTGAAATCCGTCGCAGAATACCTTCACCAGAAATCCGACGCAGAATACCTACACCTGAAATCCGTCGCAGAATACCTTCACCAGAAATATTTAGGGAACCAGTATATTCCTTGAGAACACCAAATCCAACATACTCTTCTACAATAAACAGAAATATGTACCCTTCAAGACCATATTTAAGTTATGAGGAGTCGCCGCAATTAATGCCTCCAGCAAAGCCAAAATCAAAGAACCTAGAAATACCAAAAGGACTGACGTATGATGGATCATCAAGCTGGAAAACTTTTTACACCAAGTTTCAAAGGTATGCTGATCGTTTATCGTGGACCACCACGGAACGAAAAGACCAACTGTGTTGGTGTTTACATGGTAAAGCAGGTGATTACTATGCAAATTTACTTGATAGAGACCAAGGTGTAGATTACTTTGATTTAATTCACAAATTAGAGAAAAGGTTTAATTTTCAAGATTTACCAGATACTTTGCAAGTTCAGTTTAGGAGTGCACGACAAAATACAAATGAGAAATTGGAAGATTGGGCAGACCGAGTTCTCTCGTTAGCCTGTAAAGCATTCCGAAATCGTCCTGACAGTTACATGTTTACATAAGTTATCTTGAAAATATGCCAGGGATGCTCAGATAAAGAAGCTGGTCAACATGGAGCCACAGCCAGACCAACATCTGTTGAAGCAGCAATTGACCAGATAAAATGGTTCCAACATAACCACACAGCTATATTTGGTAAACCAACCGGTGGACGTGACCCAACACCAAATCAGGATGAACCAAGTTATGACTATGATAGCGATCTAGCTGTTCACGCTATTGGTAAGACAGATACAAAGTCTGAACTGTCTAAACAAATGGAAACATTGCTAGAAAAGATGACTGCTATGGAAGCATTTCATTAACAGGAAATAGGAGACCTTAAACTGCAGCTTCAAAAACAACAGCAGGCAAAACAGTTTCCTGCACAAAATGAAGTCCAGCCAGCAACCCAACCATTCAGCCAACAAAATCAAGGTAATCGCCAACAATGGCGTAACAGGGATAATAGGCAAGATAATCAGCGACAATCACCATTTAAAAGGCGCTGGGGACCTATACCACCTGAAAAATTAGCAAATATGGCTTGCTATTTCTGTCATCAGTTTGGACACATACAACGGGATTGTCCTGAATTACATTCAACGACAGGAAATAATTATACAGACCATTTAAACCAGAAGGAGTCGGGCTAAAGGGCGGAATCCTGACTCAGACCACACCTAACCGCCTAACGTTGAACACTATTTCAAACGAAAGAAACAAGTCACCTGTTTCCGGGATTACCCCGTTAAAAACATGTGACATGTCAACATCCACAGATACTCTGTCTAATTCACCATTGCACACAACGCAGCCTGATAATGATTTACAGAAAGTAATTGACCTTCAGTTGCAAGATCCCGTACACTTAGGAGGAACTATTTGCCAGTTAGGCTCAGCATCTATGCTTCGATTCACTTTAAAAGTGCATGGACAGCCTGTAATTTCGGTAGTAGATACCGCAGCAGAAGTAACAATCATTTCTGACAAAGTTTATGAATCTCTTAGCAAAAAACCACCCATGAAAAGAAAAACAACAATGCATGCAGCAGGGCATGGTATGCACACTGATGTCTTTGTAGTGGGACCAGTTGAATTACAAATTGGTGAAAGAACATATCGGACAGATATTTATGTTGCGCCTATTGATAATGACATGCTATTAGGACTTGATTTTTCTAGTCAAAGCAAAAGTAATTTTAGATTGCAGAAAATTAGTCTTTTTCATCAATGGAGAGGCATTACCTATGGTTCATGGACATGTTGGACTGGTACCGCCTGTGAACGCGATAGCAAGAGTAGCTAAAATAACTGTTCCACATAGAACAGTCATACCTCCTAATTCAGTTGTACAATTAGAGTCAGATTTGTCAGCGGAATTAACTGATTTTATAGTTGAACCTAATAAAGAGAGAAATTTGTTAATCCCACGTGGTTATTACAACGCTAGTTCTTTGCCATGTGTCAGTTTACTTAATGTAACGAACAACAAGATAGTTTTGCAAAAGGGAACTCTATTAGGCGAAGCAATTGAAGCCGACGTTGTTGAAACGGGGCCAGCTCCGTCAGTAGCAACGACTGGAATAGTCAGAGATAACAATACACTACCGGAACAGTTGCAGAACATATTGGATAAATCCAGTACACTTGCTGAAGACCAAAAGTCCAAAGTTGCAAACTTACTTCATGAATTTGCTGATGTTTTTGCACTAGATGATTTTGACTTGGGAACATTTAACCACATTGAACACGAGATTGATACAGGCGATGCACGCCCTATCAAACAACGAATAAGACGAACACCTATGTGCTTTGCACACGAAGAAGAAAGCCATTTAAAGAAAATGTTAGATGCAGGTATAATAGAACCTTCTATATCAGAATGGGCATCTGCCCCAGTACATGTGCGCAAGCGCGATGGAAACGTGCGCTGGTGCATTGATTACCGGAAGTTGAATTCCGTGACGAAAAAAGATGTCTATCCGCTTCCCTTGATAGACGAATGTTTGGACACTTTGGCGGAAAACGAATGGTTTTCAAAATTGGACGCTAATAGTGCGTATTATCAGATAAAAATGAAGGACTCGGACAAAGAAAAGACCGCCTTCATCACTAAATATGGATTATTCCACTTTGTCCGAATGAGTTTTGGCCTTTGCAATGCCCCTGGAACATATTCACGAGTAATGAATCTCGTTCTCAGAGGTTTAACATGGAATGTTGTACTCGCCTTCCTGGACGATATTCTAGTAATGGGAAAGACATTTGAAGACCATTTACAGAATTTAAGATAAGTTTTTGAACGTTTCAGAGAGTATGGGCTCAAATTGAAACCCATAAAATGTGATTTCTTTAAAAAGGAAATAGACTTTTTAGGCAGAACAATCAATAGAGATGGTATGGCAATTTGCAGTGAATATGTTGAAGTTGTTAAGAAATGTAAAGTACTTACGACAACAAGAGAGGTTGAACAATTTCTTGGCTTTGCTAATTATCATAGAACTTTCATAAAGAATTTTGCAGATTTATCCTACCCTTTGTATCAATTGACCGGTAAGAAACCGTACAAATGGGGAGATTCAGAGCAAGAGGCCTTTGACAGATTTGTAGAGGCATTGACAACAACTCCGTTATTGGCATTACCTAACAATAAAGATCCGTTTATTTTGGACACAGATGCTTCCAATTTCGCAATTGGCGCAGAATTAATACAAGTCCAAGATGGCGTAGAGCGTCCCGTTGCCTACGGAAGTTTTCCATTAACCCATGAGCAAAAACGATACTGCACGATACGAAAAGAATTGCTTGCAGTAGTGAAATTCACCAGACATTATAGACATTACCTTTTAGGAAGAGAGTTTATAGTCCGTACAGACCATAGTAGTTTAACGTGGTTATTGCACTTTAAAGAGCCACAAGGACAACTAGCTCGATGGTTAGAGGAGCTAAACCAGTATCACATGACAGTAAAGCACAGGCCAGGTAAAAGACACCAAAATGCGGACGCATTATCACGTCTGCCAGATTTAGCCTGTCTACAGAATAGATTAGCAGCTGGAAACATGCTAAAACACAATCTACCCTGTGGAGCATGCGATTATTGTACTCGTGCTCACCACAGTTGGCTTGGTTTTCAAGAAGACGTAGATAACGTTATTCCGTTAGCTTTACATCAGGACTGTAAAACTTTTGAGCACACACACAATACTGGACCACTTACAGTACTACCGAGTTCTTTGATTTCTGAGAACAATTTACTGAAATAGGACATTGCACAACATACAAATGTAATTATAAAGGACAATGCTAGACCAGATAGTTCAATATCACAAGACGGGGACCAGAACGTGACAAGTCACGTGAATGAGAATTTAGGTACATCTCCGGACCAGCCACAAGTATTTGACAGTACCAAGCAAGATACAGTAAGCCACAACGAAAATGTTTGTCACAGTTCAGTTGAAATAGTCACTACACCACTTGGTATGTCAATTTACGCGACATATTTGGACCTTTCAAATGTAAATGCCATTACCGAGACAGGTATAGAAGCTAGTACTTATTCACCAGAGCAATTACGAGATTATCAGTCTAAAGACCCAGACTGGAGTTAATACTGGTATGGTTCAGGGACAAAACAGAGCCATCAGAGGCGACAATATTCAGATGTAGTCCAATAGCTAAGAAATATTGGATGAACAAAGATATGTTCTACTTAGATGATAATGGAATATTGAGAAATTTGGACAAGAAAGACAAAACACCAAGACTTGTGGTACCAAGAGATCTTGTTGAACAAGTTATATCATTGTGTCATGATATTCCTGCTGCAGGTCACCAAGGTATGAATAGGACCACATTGAGAATCAAGGCAAAATATCAATGGTATGGGATGACACATCGAATTAGAGACTTTGTCAAAACATGCAGTACATGCAATTTACACAAGAAGCCAAACAGGAAGGCTAAATATCCGCTTACCCAGTTTCATGCAGGTGCACCAATGGAGCGTGTTCACTTGGATTTTTTAGGACCACTGCCAGAGACAAAATTTGGGAATGCCCATGTACTAATTATGGTTGATCAGTTTTCAAAATGGATGGAATGTATTCCGTTACCAGCACAAACTGCAGAACATACGGCAAGAGCTGCTGTGAACGAGTTTTTCTCTCGTTTTGGATTCCAATTTCAGGTTTTTACAGACCAAGGACGCTATTTTGAAAGCAAGCTTTGCAAATCCATCTGTGAAATCTTGCAAATGCACAAAGCGAGAACTACTCCGTACAGACCATCATCAAACGGACAAGCAGAACGTTGCAACAGAACCTTAATGGACGCCGTCCGTTGCTTCGTGTCTAAACAACAAGACAATTGGGATGAACATTTGACACAGTTGGCAGGAGCTGTTCGATCGTCGGTGAACAGAAGTACTGGTTTTACGCCAAACATGCTGATGCTTGGGAGAGAGGTTAACCAGCCCGTTGATTTATTGTACAGCGTACCTGGTGCTAAAACAGACGAGTCACAAGATGAGTATGTGATAAGACTCCGAGATGCCATAACATCTGCACATGAAATAGCGCGCAACACGCTAAAAACTACACAGAATACCATGAAACGTGATTATGATGTACGTATTCTGGAGAGAGAATACATAATAGGAGATTTAGTTTATGTTTTGGACACGGCAATGTTAAAGGTCGGGCGAAGAAATTGGACCCACCTTGGAAAGGTCCAGGACTTGTATGTGCCAAATTGTCTTCGTATGAGTACAAGATAAAATTACAAAAAACTGTACTGACAATAAATCATGACCGTTTAAAGCCATGTAAAGACAGAGAAGTACCACCCTGGTTAAAAAAGTGCCAGCACCGGTTACAGGACGGTGAAGATGTGACCAAGGCGACTAACCCAGACTTGTACTGTTTGTGCAGAAAACCAGATGATGGACTGTTTATGATACAGTGTGATTTTTGTCATGAGTGGTACCATGGAGCTTGTGTAGATTTGACACCAGAGCTTGCGGACACTATGGTAAAGTTTAGATGTCCACGGTGCCAGAGTCCTGGCACCGCAAGGTAAATTTATATTTTAAGGCAATACCAGTAGTATGATGTACATTTTTAGCATATGTTATAAATAGTTTTTATTGTGTTTTTCAGGTTGTGTATTTTGGATTGATTAATCATGAGTAAAAGGCCAAGTAAGGATGATGAGAACAGTTGACCTACACCTTCAGAGGCATATGAAAGGACACCATTGCCTTTCCCCCCGGGGGAACAGCGGGGAGATGTACGTGAAAGTCACGATCAAGAGTTCAAGACAGAACCTGCAGAAAGTCCAGAAGATGTTCTTGATCTACATGACATAAATTATATAGATTGGACAGATATTCAGGTTCCACAAGAGCCTACTGCCCCAGTGGAAGAAGAACGTGATTCGTCACGTGTTATTCTTGTAAAAGAACACCAGACAGACATGGTAATATCAACTGACGGTTCTGGAAACAGATCCGTCAGTGTGCCAGCAGCAGAAGGGACCGAGGTACAGGTGCCGGAAGTCAAAGGGCCAATTCAGGAGCAGGATGTTCAACAGCCTGATGTTAGAAAATACCATGATAGCAACAAACATTCTACGTGCCCATTATTAACGTGTGGAGAATCGACCAAAATGTTAAAACACCACTGCTGGCAGTATCACTTGCCATATATTTTTAAAGACCGTCCCTTGGATCAATTTGAGAAGGAGCCAGGTTTTCAAAAACTAAGAGGAGCAGCCATCCAAAAATTGGCTTCGTGGATTGTTGGTCCACGTGCTACAGTGTATGATTTGGTGCGTTACATCAATAGTAACAATATCTTGCCACGAAATTGCACAATGATGCAAAGATGCCAGGACCAGATGAGGAATTTAATTGCAGTAATGAACTGGTACCCACCAGCAGAGGACATCTATACGATGTACCCTGTGAATTCGCCAGCAGTTCTAATGCAGTGGGGTATCCTAATAACACTGCTGTCACAGTTATCTCCAAGTAGGAGGGCGGAATTCCGCAGAATTAGAACTGGGTATGTGTTGCCCCCGAGACAGCAACAACAGTCTCCAGTGAAGAGGAAGGCGGAGATGTCGGTAAACCTACCACTGCCGAAATCCTATAAGAGCAGTCGTCCAACTGAGGGACGACAGATGGTTACTCTATCGGGCAGGGCCCGTGAAATCAATCCACCCGCAGTTAAAACTGTAGTGAAGACTCTAAGTAATTTACAGAGCCAGCTTGCTGGCAAACCTATGGACGTCAGGGAAATCTTAAACAGGAAAAGACAATCCCGGGATTTTTCCCGTTCAGAATCAGAAAATAAAAGTCGAAAGACGGATATGTCGATACATTCTGTTATACAGGTATCGAATCCTGCATCGGATAGTAACAATAACATTAAAGGTATTCAAAAGGTTACTCTTGTGTCAGAAGCATTTGACAGCCATTTCCATTTAGACAGAGCCAGTATTTTACTGACAGGTTCCTTGGCGATGTCTGTGGAACAATATTTACAGGAGAAATTGATACCACAACCAGATATTTCAGTTGAGGTGGTTGGAGGGGTAATGGTTTATTGTGATCCGGATACATATCCGCAGGTTTTACTGGACACCTCCAAATGGAAAATCGCCATAGGACTCCATCTCAAATCTGCACGATATTTTAACAACGACCAATTTACGGCGATGCAAGAGGCATTATCGGACATGCGCTTATCTGCTATAGGTGAAATTGGTCTGGACAGAACCGTTAATCCAATACACTGGGTGTCTCAAGAGAAAATTTTGGACAAATTGTTGGGTTTGGCGAGACCAAACAAACCAGTCATTTTGCATTTGCGTGGCCAGGCCACGGAAACAATGTCTGAAGCAGTCTACACCAGGGCTTTAGAAATAGTGCGAAGCAAATGTGAATCTGAACAAAAAATCCATCTTCATTGTTTTCATGGCAGCACAACACAAATGGACACTTGGCGTCGGGTATTTCCAAATACGTATTTTAGTTTTTCGTTAAAGGTAAAGGACTTCCACGAGGATCAGATACAGGCCGCCAGGAATGTTCCAAATCATCGTATTTTAAAAGAGACTGATTCGCCCTACTGCACAATTCCTTCAAACATACGGATTAATAATCCGCGTAGAATTGGACAAGTTGCCATGATTTTGGCAGGTTTAATGGGTCAGCCAGTGGCAGAAATTTTTGCATTAACCACGAAGAATGGCAAAAGTCTATATGGCTGAATAGTGAACTGTGTTATATATTAGTTTAGCAGCCTGCAGGAGACAGGTTTATTCTGAAATGTAAATATAGCAGATTCATGTGGACATAGAAAATCAGTTGTAAATTGTGATTGGAAATTACATCAGATGTGAATAGATTGTGTTTAATACATCTATATATATATATATATATATATATATATATGTAGGACTCAAATCTATGGCGGGTTCCAAATCTATGGCAGATTCCTAATCTATGGCAAATGTGACGTAACAAACGTCAAACAAATCAAATCTATGGCAGATTTTTGTTTTCTCCAAATCTATGGCAGATCTTTAAATTACGTCACAATAGAATGACTCAATATTACATCGTCGCCGCCGCAAACGTTGGCGGAACTCATAGATTTGAACACGATTCCAGATGAAGGTATTTCCCTCGACAACAATTTGCGGATGGTTTAAAGGAAGATATGACCTATTATCCGGAAGAGGGACAAAATGTGCTGTACCGGCCGAAACCCGCGATGAACAAAGGCACCGCTTTTTTCAGTACCGGATATTTTAGAAAAGGAGTTATAGTAAACATTTTACTGCCTACAGCTGGCAAAGTTTATAAAGTGAAAGATAAAATTACCGGATACCAATTTGATTTAAATCGTCATCAAATAAAAATGATATTAACGATGAAGTAAATATTATTTGAAAATTCAAACTGTTCATTTTTATTTATCATTTTTGTTTTATAAAAAAAACTATCCCCTTTTTTTTGTTTATAAGGGACTTACTAGTTGGTTTAATGAATGGGTTAAATAGGTAACATGCACAGATTAAAAAATGTTTATTTTTACGGTGCACATCATTTCAATCTTGAAGTCTGTATTAAGGTATATGATTTCATCATTCACGAATTTGATTGGTTGCCAACACGATTTGGTTGACCATTATGAAATGTTTATTTCACAAATATTTATATACATGCTCCCGTCGTACATGTCCACTTGTTTAAGACAAGTCATTGGTCGTATATGTACTGCATTGTTTTCCATTTGCACAAAATTTGCCATAGATTTGAAAACAACAAAAAACCCGCCATAGATTAGGAAATTACAAAACTTGCCATAGATTAGGATTGTAAAACAATCTGCCATAGATTTGGGATGGCATGACGTCCCATTTACCATAGATTAGGAATCTACCATAGATTTGGAACCCACCATAGATTTGAGTCCTACATATATATATCAAGGGATTATATGCTAGTTATAAATTAACTCCGCAGAGCGACAACGGAGCAATTGTAGAATTTTGAAATATATGTATGTTGTTAATATGTCAAGATTGTAAAATATATTTATATAAAGTTTGGAGATTTATTTGGATCCCCGTGGTGCGACCAGACGGGGTGGACTAAAGAAATATAGTGAATATTTGAATAGGAAGTACACTCACTCCTTTCAAAGGGTGGGGGGGGGAGTGTTGTGTAATATGGTATAATGGACGTGACATTACTATGTAGACAGTACGGTAGTTAGATATACCGCGTAGCCCGGTTCCCGGAATGATCCATTGTAAACTACCTAACTCAGGATAAGATCTCAGATAGTTACCAGATAACGAGAGTTGGCGTGTTGGCGGGAATAGGAACGCCTGTACTAGAACTTAACCAGAGAGTATCAGAGTATATTTGGTAAGTTAGTACAATTAGGAGCATTTCATTGTATTAGTAGTATTAGTATTGAGTGATAATACTCGGAAATCACATCAGCACTCACAAGGCAAGGTGATTCCTTAAAAAATCCCCCCCCCCCCCCTTTTTCACCACTAACAAATCAAATTGAAATGGTTGCCCCCTTACACCTACATGACCTAAAAACATATTCATATGAATATTTGGTATATCACACAAATGTGACAACTCTTCACCAGTGACATGAGATAACCTAAAGCAGGCAAGACATTTCAGCATGTGAAACCTTAATGATCATCATAACAAACGGACAAATATGGCTATATTTACACGTCAAAAACTACTCTGAGTACAGACTTACCTGTCCAGTTGAAAAAGTTTTAAGGCTTGGCATCCACTAGATATATAAAAGTTAAATGCATTTTGTAATTCAGAAAGATATAATCTTTTTTGGATTTTAATGGGCATTTAAAGGTGTAAAAATAAACAAACACCTGAATTACTTTGATACTGTCCACTCAGTTTAACCCTTTAACTCACCTATAGTTGTGTAGATACCTGTTGTCCATGTCAATCAAGGACAATCAATACAATACAATACAGTTTTTACCTGAGAGGGAGCATCTCAAAGTTGTATCACAACTTAGTTAATTTTTACACCCATCAAAATCCAAAAGAGATTTTATCTTTCTGAAACACAAAAGGCATTTAACTTTTATATATCTAGTGGATGCCAGGCATTAAAACTTTTCCAACTGGACAGGTAAGTCTGTATTAAGAGTAGTTTTTGGCATGTAAATACAGCCATATTTGTCCGTTTGTTATGATGAACCTTAACTGTTGGTCCAAGTACACAGTTGTCATCCATTCATTTTCATTTTTTACAAAAAGAGTCCCTAGTGTGGACCATGTATTACTTCCAAATTTATTTATTTATATTTTTATGCATAAAAAGTAAGTAGGGGGATGAAATTATTTTATTTTAGTTTGAGAATGACTCGTTCTTCTTGTATGATGTCACCTTAGCCTACAAATTACCAAAAAGAAACACATTTTTATTTCCTCTAGCTTACAAAAGAGGGACGAAAGATACCAGAGGGACAGTCAAACTCATAGATCGAAAATGTATGTGTATGCATTTTCATATGTAAAAATGTGTTACTGCCTATATTGGCCTTAAATGTTATTCAGTCTTGCATGGCCTAGTGGGACCTTGTTCTACTCATGTGGTATGCTATAAGCAGATAAGTAACTTTCTTTCCTTTTGAAATACAAATAAATTCTTAAATATACATGAAGAATTTTTATATTAGCTCCCCCTCCTTAATTAGAAATCTCTATTTTCGGCAAAGGCTCATATAAATTCGGCTTTTGAAGAATTGAAAAAAATCTGAGACAGCAAATGAGTATTCAGCTGCTTTACATTAAATACATCATGTACATACATGTGACATACACAATTATATATAAAGCCATTTAAAAAGCAATTTTTTTGCAATATTTAAATTATGTAGGCCCAAATCTTAATAGTTGAAATTGTTAGCTTTAAACGTTAAAAAATTAACACCCAAAGTTCAAACATAAGAATGAACTTATAGTCTTTAATGTATATATGCTATTGCCATGAAACTGGGTAAACCGTCTTATAATTCCCTCATCTTAGTTCATGCCAAGTTTGATTAAAATTAATTTAGTCAAAAGTATTTCTACTCTATTAGGTGTCTAGTGTGGATAGTGTATAACTTGCAAATTATTTTTATACTCCTTCCAAATTTATTGCTTTGAATATTACAGATGAAATTACATTGGAAAAAAATGTGGCAAAAAAAAAAAGGGCGGAATTCCGCAGAATTAGAACTGGGTATGTGTTGCCCCTAAGACAGCAACAACAGTCTCCAGTGAAGAGGAAGGCGGAGATGTCGGTAAACCTACCACTGCCGAAATCCTATAAGAGCAGTCGTTCAACTGAGGGACGACAGATGGTTACTCTATCGGGCAGGGCCCGTGAAATCAATCCAACCGCAGTTAAAACTGTAGTGAAGACTCTAAGTAATTTACAGAGCCAGCTTGCTGGCAAACCTATGGACATCAGGGAAATCTTAAACAGGAAAAGACAATCCCGGGATTCTTCCCGTTCAGAATCAGAAAATAAAAGTCGAAAGACGGATATGTCGGTACATTCTGTTATACAGGTATCGAATCCTGCATCGGATAGTAACAATAACATTAAAGGTATTCAAAAGGTTACTCTTGTGTCAGAAGCATTTGACAGCCATTTCCATTTAGACAGAGCCAGTATTTTACTGACAGGTTCCTTGGCGATGTCTGGAACAATATTTACAGGAGAAATTGATACCACAACCAGATATTTCAGTTGAGGTGGTTGGAGGGGTAATGGTTTATTGTGATCCTGATACATATCCGCAGGTTTTACTGGACACCTCCAAATGGAAAATCGCCATAGGACTCCATCCCAAATCTGCACGATATTTTAACAACGACCAATTTACGGCGATGCAAGAGGCATTATCGGACATGCGCGTATCTGCGCTAGGTGAAATTGGTCTGGACAGAACCGTTAATCCAATACACTGGGTGTCTCAAGAGAAAATTTTGGACAAATTGTTGGGTTTGGCGAGACCAAACAAACCAGTCATTTTGCATTTGCGTGGCAAGCCCACGGAAACAATGTCTGAAGCAGTCTACACCAGGGCTTTAGAAATAATGCGAAGCAAATGTGAACCTGAACAAAAAATCCATCTTCATTGTTTTCATGGCAGCACAACACAAATGGACACTTGGCGTCGGGTATTTCCAAATACGTATTTTAGTTTTTCGTTAAAGGTAAAGGACTTCCACGAGGATCAGATACAGGCCGCCAGGAATGTTCCAAATCATCGTATTTTAAAAGAGACTGATTCGCCCTACTGCACAATTCCTTCAAACATACGGATTAATAATCCGCGTAGAATTGGACAAGTTGCCATGATTTTGGCAGGTTTAATGGGTCAGCCAATGGCAGAAATTTTTGCATTAACCATGAGGAATGGCAAAGGTCTATATGGCTGAATAGTGAACTGTGTTATATATTAGTTTAGCAGCCTGCAGGAGACAGGTTTATTCTGAAATGTAAATATAGCAGATTCATGTGGACATAGAAAATCAGTTGTAAATTGTGATTGGAAATTACATCAGATGTGAATAGATTGTGTTTAATACATCTATATAGATATATATATATATCAAGGGATGATTTGCTAGTTATAAATTAACTCCGCAGAGCGACAACGGAGCAATTGTAGAATTTTGAAATATATGTATGTTGTTAATATGTCAAGATTATAAAATATATTTATATATATTTTGGAGATTTATTTGGATCCCCGTGGTGCGACCAGACGGGGTGGACTAAAGAAATATAGTGAATATTTGAATAGGAAGTACACTCACTCCTTTCAAAGGGTGGGGGGGAGTGTTGTGTAATATGGTATAATGGACGTGACATAACTATGTAGACAGTACGGTAGTTAGATATACCGCGTAGCCCGGTTCCCGGAATGATCCATTGTAAACTACCTAACTCAGGATACGATCTCAGATAGTTACCAGATAACGAGAGTTGGCGTGTTGGCGGGAATAGGAACGCCTGTACTAGAACTTAACCAGAGAGTATCAGAGTATATTTGGTAAGTTAGTACAATTAGGATCATTTCATTGTATTAGTAGTATTAGTATTGAGTGATAATACTCGGAAATCACATCAGCACTCACAAGGCAAGGTGATTCCTTAAAAAATCCCCCCCCCCTTTTTCACCACTAACAAATCAAATTGAAATGGTTGCCCCCTTACACCTACATGACCTAAAACATATTCATATGAATATTTGGTATATCACACAAATGTGACAACTCTTCACCAGTGACATGAGATAACCTCAAGCAGGCAAGACATTTCAGCATGTGAAACCTTAATGATCATCATAACAAACGGACAAATATGGCTGTATTTACACGTCAAAAACTACTCTGAGTACAGACTTACCTGTCCAGTTGAAAAAGTTTTAAGGCTTGGCATCCACTAGATATATAAAAGTTAAATGCATTTTGTAATTCAGAAAGATATAATCTTTTTTGGATTTTAATGGGCATTTAAAGGTGTAAAAATAAACAAACACCTGAATTACTTTGATACTGTCCACTCAGTTTAACCCTTTAACTCACCTATAGTTGTGTAGATACCTGTTGTCCATGTCAATCAAGGACAATCAATACAATACAATACAGTTTTTACCTGAGAGGGAGCATCTCAAAGTTGTATCACAACTTAGTTAATTTTTACACCCATCAAAATCCAAAAGAGATTTTATCTTTCTGAAACACAAAAGGCATTTAACTTTTATATATCTAGTGGATGCCAGGCATTAAAACTTTTCCAACTGGACAGGTAAGTCTGTATTAAGAGTAGTTTTTGGCATGTAAATACAGCCATATTTGTCCGTTTGTTATGATGAACCTTAACTGTTGGTCCAAGTACACAGTTGTCATCCATTCATTTTCATTTTTTACAAAAAGAGTCCCTAGTGTGGACCATGTATTACTTCCAAATTTATTTATTTATATTTTTATGCATAAAAAGTAAGTAGGGGGATGAAAGTATTTTATTTTAGTTTGAGAATGACTCGTTCTTCTTGTATGATGTCACCTTAGCCTACAAAATTACCAAAAAGAAACACATATTTATTTCCTCTAGCTTACAAAAGAGGGACGAAAGATACCAGAGGGACAGTCAAACTCATAGATCGAAAATGTATGTGTATGCATTTTCATATGTAAAAATGTGTTACTGCCTATATTGGCCTTAACTGTTATTCAGTCTTGCATGGCCTAGTGGGACCTTGTTCTACTCATGTGGTATGCTATAAGCAGATAAGTAACTTTCTTTCCTTTTGAAATACAAATAAATTCTTAAATATACATGAAGAATTTTTATATTAGCTCCCCCTCCTTAATTAGAAATCTCTATTTTCGGCAAAGGCTCATATAAATTCGGCTTTTGAAGAACTGAAAAAAATCTGAGACAGCAAATGAGTATTCAGCTGCTTTACATTAAAATACATCATGTACATACATGTGACATACACAATTATATATAAAGCCATTTAAAAAGCAATTTTTTTGCAATATTTAAATTATGTAGGCCCAAATCTTGATAGTTGAAATTGTTAGCTTTAAACGTTAAAAAATTAACACCCAAAGTTCAAACATAAGAATGAACTTATAGTCTTTAATGTATATATGCTATTGCCATGAAACTAGGTAAACCGTCTTATAATTCCCTAATCTTAGTTCATGCCAAGTTTGATTAAAATTAATTTAGTCAAAAGTATTTCTACTCTATTAGGTGTCTAGTGTGGATAGTGTATAACTTGCAAATTATTTTTATACTCCTTCCAAATTTATTGCTTTGAATATTACAGATGAAATTACATTGGAAAAAATGTGGCAATTTTTTTTAGGTTAAGTAGTGATTTGGTATAGTTTGAAAAGGTCAACTATTAGTATGTCTGAAGTTGTCAAACTAAATTATAGACCCTTTAAACATGAAATTGTCCATATTTTGAGTTATAGCTTATAGATTTTTCTATTATGTTAATATATTCTGTCCCAAAAGTAGTACACTAAACTGTAAATATCTTTTTTGGATAGAGCCAGCGCAATTTTTTAAATTTGCCTTTTTAGCTCATCGTTCCGAAGGAACACTGAGATTTTGCCATCACTTGGCGTCCGTCGTTGTCTGTCGTTGTCCGTCGTCAACCGTTGTCGTCCGTCGGGTGTAAACTATTTCAAACATCTTCTCTGAAACTACTGAACCAATTCCTACCAAACTTAAGCTGAATGATCCTTAGGATATCTACAATAAAGTTTGTGTTTTGTTTTCTGTTTCGTCAAAAAACATGGTCGTCATGGCTATATAAGAACATAGGGGTAAATGCGGTTTTTGGCTTTTATCTCAAAACCCAAAGCATTTAGAGCAAATCTGACACAGAGTAAATTGTTCATTAGGTGAAGTTCTATCAGCCCTGAAATTTTCAGATGAATCTAACAACCCATTGTTCATGTTGTTGGGTTGCAGTCACTAAATCGGTAATTTCAAGGAAAATTTGCAGTTTTTGGTTATTATCTTGAATATTATTAATGATAAATATAAACTGTAAACAACAAAAATGTTCAGCAAAGTAATATCTACAAATAAGTTTCATAACCAAAATTGTCAATGGACCCCTTAAGGAGTTATTGCCCTTTAACGACAATTTTACACAGTTTGTTTATCATGTTTTCTAACTTTAAAAAATCTTCTCCTCTGAAACTACTGAACCAATTCCAACTAAACTTAGGCTGAATGATCCTTAGGGTGCTTAGAATAAAGCTGGTGTTTTATTTTTTGTTTCATCAATAAACATGGCTGCCATGTCTAAAAATAGAACATAGGGGTAAAATGCAGTTTTTGGCTTATATCTCAAACACTCAAACATTTAGAGCAAATCTGATGTGAGGTAAAATTGTTCATTATGTCAAGATCTATCAGCCATTAAATTTTCAGATGATTCTAACAATCCATTGTTGGGTTGCAGTCACTAGATTGGTAATTTTAAGGAAACTTTGCAGTTTTTGGTTATTATCTTGAATACTATTAATGATAAAGATAAACTGTAAACAGCAAATATGTTCAGCAAAGTAAGGTCTACAAATATGATAAACTACCAAAATTGTCAATTGACCCCTTAAGGAGCAATTGCCCTTTAAAGACAATTTTTCACAATTTGTTCATCTAGTTTGCTTACTTAAAAAATCTTCATCTTTGAAACTGCTGAATCAATTTTTGCCAAACTTTGGCTGAATGAGTTTCAGAGTATCTAGTATAAATTTTGTATTTTATTTTCTTATACGACAAGAAACATAGCCACTATGGCTAAAATGGAACATAGGGGTAAAATGAATTATTTTTGCTTTTGAAGAAACAAAGAACATTCAAATGGAATTTTTAAGCCACTTATCATGCTTATTAATATATGTTGAGAAGCAAAATTATCATAAATGAAAGATTCAAGCAAAAATTTACAGGTGAGCGATTCAGCCTCTTGAGAGCCTCTTGTTTTAATTGCTTATGTAAGTAATATATTAATTTGAAATTTTGACGACAGACACATACAGATTATACCGTTAACAATATTTCAGAGTTTAACGTTGTCAAGCACACATAGAAGAATAGTTAATCACGTCATTTTTGTCCAATGAAAAATTAGTATGAACACGATGAAAAAGTACGGGAATGTTTGATTGTTAAACTATTGACCGGGGTTATGTCTTTTAAACTGTTGACTGGCAAATAGTCTGTGAAATGAAATAGTAGAAATATTTCATTCTTTTTTATTTCATGATATATAGAAAAACACATTCTGATGTATAACATGTATAATAATAGTTATAGTCATTAAATTATAGTTATTACCTTTTTTAAGTTTAGGGCAAGAAATATAGAAGATAAAGAAAAATATAAACAGTTACAACTGTACAGTAGAAATGATCGGCAGAACAAGATAAACAGAAGACAACAAGGCCTAAATGGAAAGACCATTTCTATATAATAAAAGTGATTGCCCTTGAATGATGACTATTATAAAAATAAGAAGATGTGGTATGGTAAATGAGTAATCTATCCACCAGAGTTCAATGAAGTGGATGCAAGCAATTAAAGACCAATGACGGCCTTCGATAATGAGAAAACCTATACCTTATAAGTCAGGCAATGAAGACACCAACATGAAAAGATTTAAACAAACCAAATTAGTGCAAAGCCAATAACAATTAATAAAAAAGTCATGTCTGTGAGCACCCAACCTAACCATAATCTAGGACAGTGGTTCAAATAGCACAACATATGAACAAACTGTAAAAACTGTTGGAAGTGGCTCAACTCAATATTACTGCAAGGCACTAAAACGACTGATATTAAGTCATGGACACAAAGCATTGAAATAAGAGAACTCATAAGCATGATAAGTAAAAATATCAAATTTAAGTTTCTCAAAATGTTCATAATAAACATGAAAAAATAAGCTTATTTCATATTGCTGTTTTTTTTCTCAATTAAGATTTTGTGTATTTATAGGTCAGACATCTTGGTTTTCATGATATGATCAACAGGTCAATACCGATGAGGGAACTTAAGGTTAATACTTTTCTACATTGTGTGCTAAGTGGATTAATGTGAAATGAAATGTGTGCTTACCTGGAAAAAGAAATAGGAAATTTCTACAAAATGGCTGTAAACAAAATGGAGTTCAATCATAGATGCACAAGAATACAATTGTGTAATTGCAACACCTACATATTCACTGAAGGATTAGGGAGAAATGTAGAAAAAAATAGTATTTTGTTGTCGAAATAAACACCTGCTTTATCCATTCCTGTACATGTCTCCGTCATATCAAATATACAGAGGAAGATGTTTGAAGAACAAATTGCAAAAATGTATTCTCTACCTACCGATTGAAGGAAGATGTCTGGTGGATGGAATTATTTATGCACTGAACTGTTATGTAGGGGATAGAATAATTGTACGCAGCAGCTTAAACAGAAGAAAAGTTAAATTAACATGAAAAGTGGTTGTTTTATTTAATCTGCAAATATGAGCACAATATTAATAACATCACCAATAGTATCAAACAGCTAGCCTATTGTTTTTGTATGTCATGTTACTCATGTTACAAAAAATTCTCTGAAACTGACATTATCAAGATGCTTGATTTCTTGATTGACAACATATTTGTTACGTTTGGAGGACGTGTTTTTCAACAGACTGTCGGAATTCCAATGGGAACCAATTGTGCCCCTCTTCTTGCCGACTTGTTTCTTTATTATTATGAGGCTGACTTCATACAGGAGCTTCTTAGGAAGAGAGATAAGAAGTTAGCAATATCCTTTAACTCTACGTTCCGCTATATAGATGATGTTCTCTCACTAAATAATACAAAATTTGGTGACTATGTTGAACGAATCTATCCCATCGAACTAGAGATAAAGGATACTACAGATACAGTTAGGTCTGCCTCATATCTTGACTTACATCTAGAAATTGACAATGAGGGTCCGTTGAAAACAAAACTTTACGACAAAAGAGATGATTTCAGCTTCCCAATTGTGAACTTTCCATTTCTATGTAGCAACATTCCAGCAGCGCCTGCATACGGAGCATATATCTCTCAATTGATACGATATTCCCGGGCTTGTGTTTCCTATCATGATTTCCTTGATAGAGGATTGCTGCTCACAAGGAAGCTATTAAACCAAGAGTTCCAAATGGTGAAGTTGAAGTCATCCCTTCGTAAATTTTACGGACGCCATCACGAGTTGGTTGACCGTTATGGAATAACCGTTTCACAGATGATATCGGATATGTTCCTTATGTCGTAACTACAATACCCTTCCCTTTTCACTAATGTGACTTACCGAGTTAGACTATTTACCGGATTTGTAATAACATAAGCACAGGAAAAAGTATTTCCTCAAAGGAAAATTTGAAGCCGCAAATTTCCTCAGAGGAAAATTTGAAGCCTCAAATTTCCTCAGAGGAAATAGAATTTCATCAAAGAAAAATTTAAAGCCGCAAATTTCCTCAGAGGAAATAAAATTTCCTCAAATGAAATATTAATGCAGCAAATTCCCTAAGGGAAATCTTTTTCCCTTGAGGAAAAATCTGTTTCCTTTAGGGAAATTTGATTTAGAAATTTTCATAAGGGAGGCCCGCTCCAGTCATGCTTCAATGATTCACTACATGTATATGATCAACAAAAGTTTTCCCACACAATGGGGGTGGGGGGGGGGGGGGATGGGGGAGGGGAGGGGGTCCCCTGAAAAATTCTCTAAATCCGCCTCTGACTACTATAGTTGGCTGTTCAAATATGAGAATATTTCATCTTATATGTATAGAAGACAAAGTGATATATATCTCATCTGACTTTTGTCTTAGAAGAAGCAATTAGTTTTGAAGGTACAGGTTAAGTGTTGTTATTACTAATTTCCAGATGCAGTATTACTGTAAGAAGATGTTTTGTGGTAATGGATTTGGAATGAAATATTAATTGCAAATAATTTTCTAGAACATTTTGTCAGCTGGCTTCTTATATTTTTTAATATTTTGTTGTGGTTTGTAATCTTGCTGTTTGGTGTGAACCAAGGCTTCATGTTGAAGACCGTACTTCAACCTATAATGGTTTACTTTTACAAATTGTGACTTGGATGGAGAGTTGTCTTTGGTACTGATATGACATTCTGTTATATCTATCGACAAGATTGAGAACACATTTTTTTGTAATAAAACATATTTAATTCTATAATATCATATATAACAATTTATCGGTAATTTGTGCATTATTCCTTTGATGTGTACTCTCTGATAATGTCAGTATCAGTTGACTGGTCGTGATATATAAATTATTGGGTCAGTTCGCAATTGACATGCACGGGTGCGCTGTGTCAGGATCTTCTTTTCCCTTTTATTCACAAAATCATGCACTATTTTTTTTGCAGAATCGCAAGAGTGTTTTGGTGAATGAAACACTTCTCATATTGTTTGAAAGTTTTAGTAAAGTTAGTTTTGCCTTTTTGACAGATTGTGTGAAAATTCGAACAGAATATGAATGAAAACCCCAATAAACTTTTAAAAAATGCAATACTATTAATAGCTTTCCTTGCTTATTCACAAGGATGTATAAATAAATCATCCATGCTATTCCGATCTGAGTTTTTATTCATACATAGTCTGGTGCTGTTCCAAGTAATCTTCTTTTTCTGTATCTTGAGAAGTATTTGTTTTACCTGTTCAGTCACTATAAAGTGTTACAATTAATATTTAGACGCAACACAGAATAGTGACCAAAAAGGTACTGCTATCATATTCATATGAGAGGAGCTAGAAAAAAATGTACACATTTTCAACATATTTGTGGGACCATGAAGATGTGGTTTCATTGTCAATATATAGACAGATATTCATAGACCAAAGAACAAATAAGCAACAAATTCAAAGTATATGTAGGATGAATTATGGAAAGAAGGGGTGCCCGGGGGCCCCAAACTTCACAAGGTTTGGTGTGGAACAAGTAAAATGTCTGCATTAACATTAAATGTAGGTTTTAAAAGGGGGACCCATGTCGCCTTTCCCTAAATCCGTTTCTGAAATTAAAGATAACTGCATATTTCTGGGCGCGGTTGAAAAATAAATGAACATGACTTTGAAAAAGCAAGAATATTAAGCTTAAAAAAATAGACCAAATTTGGGTGACATCTATTAAAATGTTTGAAATATTTATGAAGTTGACAAGAAATGAACTTGTTCAGATAATATACAGTCAGCCTACAGACTTGTTGCCTCCTGAAATGTCTGCTTACACAGTTCTTTCCTAAAATGATTTATAATGTGATCTTTTTCATGATGAATGCTGAGCAAACATAGATTACGCCGTTGATTTTCTCGTTTGAATTGTTTTACATTGTTATTTCGGGGCCTTTTATAGCTGACTATGCGGTATGGGCTTTGCTCATTGTTGAAGGCCGTAAGGTGACCTATAGTTGTTTATTTCTGTGTCATTTTGGTCTTTTTTAGAGAGTTATCTCATTGGCAATCATACCACATCTTCTTTTTTATTTATTATAATGACAAGATAAATGTTATGTTTTCCACCCAACTAAGTAAAATATATAACTTCTCGTTGAACTTCTAAAACAACGATAAATCTGCTGATTCATACCGTATCATTCAATGCTGTCAGATGCTATGTGAAAAATAAAGAAATTTAACTTAATGTATGCTTCCATTATATTCGGCATTGTTATTCATTTATGTCCAAAGCAGAACTTATTAAACGCATGCAATAATTTATATTCAATAGATGCATTCGAAAAATTTATTTTTCGGCACTAGTTAAGGGACGTCTATGTTCATGATGTCATGTGATCATCTTTATATATAAGAGTATTTCATTAGAGTTGATTTATTCAGAGTGCTTTGAATCCTACTTATTGCTATTTGTCTGCCATTACTGGCCATCACAAAGGTTCACGTACAAATTTTGACGTCATAATACAAAATATCTGACGCCACAATTGAAAAGTGATTGTTGTCTGATGTCAATAGTTGAAGCAGGACAGATTCTCAGGTCAGGTGGGATAGAATTCCATAAAGCGATTAGGTGTATGGTAATTATATATGGGTACTATGTTCAGGAGGATGAATTCTAATATATACTAGAACACACCCGCGATATCGCAAAGTATCTAATTATGTGTAAGCCTTATTTTAGTCTGGATTTTAAGTGATTAGTATTGTCATGACGTAAAAACGGCGAATCAAAGAATTCAACTTTATTTATAACTTATATAGTCATTGCTGTTGATTAAAAATTACTCGGCGAACAAATTGGAAACTGTACCTACGCCTTATTTTAAGTCTAGATTTTTAGTATTCGTATTGTCATTTTATAAAGTCATGCTGATTAAAATACTACAATAGGAAACAATGTGACAATGATTGAATTTAGTAGTGTCAACCCTGTGATTATGACCCGTGTATATAGCAAATCCCAAATACACCGTTTGGTGGTGCGCCTGACAGATGCGGAACGTACAGATAAGGTAATAGGTAAAATGTGACACATAATGACATGACTAAAAGGAAATCGCATCGGATAGTTCCGGAACTTATTAATTTGTCTAATTGCTTATTGTTTGAAACAGTAATCGATGTAAAAGGGTAAAATTTTCAGTTTACCCTATCAAGTATATATACCCTTATATAAGTTTGACTTGTAGCTTTCTTCGGTTATACGTTTATTAGGTGAACAAAAAACGGTCTTTAGATTTAGTAGTATAGATACATAAAATACCTGTTCGGTTTTGGAATAACATCCTGGATCTGGATTTCCTTATCAACCACCATCATTGTTAACGCATCCAAGTCATAAACTAGAGGCTTTACATAGTCAGTTCCATCTGCCAATATCACATATTACAAATACTTATACAAGGGAGACGGATTTATATAAGTTCTTCTTGTTTCCGAATCCCAGTATTTCTATTGTATAATTGTATTTTGTGCACTTTTGAAAATAAAATATTGTTTAAACTAAATACTTATACAAATACAGCCGATAGATTAAACTCAGCACCATTGTATATTGATGATTATACATATAGTATCAGCTCATTCAGATTTGAAAATGTTAGCAAAATAGCAGCACCATCTGAAAATGGGAAACCTTGATTATCTCGAACATGCGAATCAAACAAATAGTAATTATCATCACGACGAAATATACTTATTGTAAGACCTGATACATTGTAATGTGAACAAATAGACCACTTTCGAGTTCATCCTTTACCGGAAAAAACTCGTCAATTATGCACGCCTTTATGACGTCATTTACCAGATAGAGGGGATCGCATGTATACCTGCACTATTAACGTTCATCAAGCGACTTAGTGATCGTCATTGTGCAGGATAAACTAGAAATAGTATTTGTTTTGTAAGTACTTATTCCCAATTCCCTAATGACGGCAGTGCTGATTGTCAATTATGAGAATTTAATTTGCAGAATAATTCGTGCAGTATAGCATTATAGTTTTCCAACCACTCGACTCGAGTTTTTGACGGAAATGCATCGAACTCGAAAGTTGTCTATTAGAATTGGATTTATCTATATCAAATGCAGTTCTCAGTGCTGTTGATATATCAATTAACAATGAGTGCACTTAAACCCTTGCCCATTACTAAACCGTGATGCTTGGTGTTTGCTTCCTTGCACACACGCAACCATATTACTCACCTTGTTTGTTTTCTATTCTTCTATTCAGCTGTGTATCGGAAATTGTCTGTTTTGTTTACATCAGAAATCAATGAAGCGGTGAATGCGCGGGAAATGAAAGGACATCTTCGTATCAATACGGTAGATTCCGTGATTTGAATATTTTCTAATCAATATGTTCAAGCAATGAAAATATGAGTATAATATTTTTATTCATAGAGCACACGTTTTGTGTATTTACTATTTAAAATTATAGTTTATGAAGAAATATTGCAAAATATGTTTCAATACGCACTATAACGTGAAGATTAGATGTATTATTGTTTGGTTTTTGAAAGAACATCAATTATCCATAAATATACACATTTGTTCCAAAACTGCAACAACATTTCAAGATAACATAAATTTCATCATCACAGAATGATATTATTTGCTCAAAACTGACAGGGCTTCGTGAACTAAATTTGGCTTAAATTATGAGAGCAATTGAACACTTCATTATAGTTTCTACCGATGACCTACAATCATGATTTTTATCCGACCCCACTTACGGACGCGTTGACATATAATGCATACAACTCAATAATAGCCAATCAGACGTTAAGATATCGTTCACTTCCCCCAGAAGCAGCCCGGAAGCAGCTTAGATGCAGCCATTTATTGTTATTTATAACCAATGAGATACCGTTAACAGATTTACCACATTCCAGACGTCCAGCCTTTGACTAATCAGACCGTAACAATACGTATACATTTTAAAGATTTTTTTGTTGTTTAGCTGTGATATTTAAAATAGACTTAAGAGATAACTGTATTGTATTTGAAGCTTTGCGGACGTCCATCGGTAGTTTTACTGTCGCAAATTTAGTTTACCTGGCGACGCGTAGGATTCATTTGTTTTTTTCACAGTTCAGTTTAAAAGAAAAATCATGGTTATAAAATACAAATAATTACACCATTACTAACACAATTCTATATTAATATTCTTGTAATACAGTCGAACCTCGTTGTGTCGAACTCGGTTGTGTCGAAAACTCGGATGAGTCGAAGTAATTTCTCGGTCCCGGTAAAATTCCCGTTTGATCAATGCATAATTACCTCTGATGAGTCGATCTCGGTTGATTCGAATACTCGGTTATGTCGAGTACATTTTATAGTCCCGTCGATATAAAATAATGTAAATTGACCCCGATGTCTCGAAGTTCGAAAGTAAGAATTTTCTAAAGATGCAGACCTAATGATAAATACTCAAATCGGATGTATTTCTTATGTAACCTAATCATTTTCAAAAGAGATTAAAGCTGAGTAAACATACTTGTTTGTATAACAGTTAAATTGACATGTTTATGGTTGCCGGTAAATAACACCTTTTTTGATTGTACAAACGGAACTTTAGAGTGTTGAACATATTTCACATGAGATAAAAACGAAACGAATTTAAATGACACTAGCCGAGATTAAATCAATCGTTAGAATTAAAACTCATTAATTACAATAAATAAAGGATTAAGACAATTATCATAAATTCATGATAATTTAATGTACAGCAGACACCCTCATCAGAGACCGTTCAGAACTTATTTCGTTCCGCGAATGATTTCATAATTTATAGTGACTGACCTTTATAAATATGTGTGTAGACTATTGATTTTATTTGTGCATGATTTGTATCTGTTATTGTGTGTTTGATTATTATGAAGGACCAACAATGGCGATTGCATACACAATTATAAAGTGTGTCATATCGACAAAAAGGCACACTGTTCAAAGTCAATGATCTAGTTTACGCAAATTTCATACCGTATTTCTTGCATTCCAAATTTTGACGACACACTCGACCTCGGATGAGTCGAACCTCGGATGAGTCGAATACTTTGGTCTGGTCCCTTCGACTTCGACACAACGAGGTTCGACTGTAGTTAGAAAATACATCAAATAACACCATTACAAACTTAATCCCAATTTCATATTGTATGTTTAGTAATTACTGGTGACGTCACTTTTTGTGGCGTTGAAACATTCGTGTGATTCTATTGTGCTGTATTTTTGTTCTGTCATAAATTAATTTTAGGTGTTCATTCTTATTCTGTGGTTTACATGTAGAAATGGACTATTACGTTATTTATTTATGTATATATTTCTCTGTCCTGAATGTACTTACATTTATTTGTACTTTATTCCTGTCACGTAATGTTGTCATTTTTGCCGTATTCTTAACAATGCTATATAAGCGGGAGGTTTTAAATGTTCTGAACCAAGTCAGGAATATGGCAAATGTTATCACATAGTCCGTTTTTATGTATGTTGGCGTTTGTTTTTGTAGCAGTTTAGTGTTTCTGTTGTTCCGGTTTGTTTCCTCTTATAGTTGATGTGTTTCCCTCAATTTTATTTGTGATTTAGATTCGTTTCAGTTAAATTGATTTATGACTATTGAATAGTACGCTACTAGTTTATTTGAATAATTATAACATAAAATATACAAATTCATTGAAAATATTTTTATTTGTAAGATCCGAGCTTGGTCATCCTAAGATAAAGTGTTCATTTAAAACTTTGATCGCAATCGAGGACAAAGACAACTAATTATGTGTTTGTAATACACTTTATAAATTCTTGTCGGAATTGTATATGGTGTTCAAAGCCCTTTGATGTACAACTGATTGAAAGTACCCGGCCACGTCCACTCTGTGTTTTTGTTAGGTGTATTTCTATCTGTATCCATCTGATGAGTTAAGCCTTTTTCAACTGATTTTTATAGTTCGTTCTTATGTTGTACTGTTACACCACTGCCCCAGGTTAGGGGGAGGGTTGGCATCCCGCTAACATGTTTATCCCCGCCACATTCCGTATGTATATGCCTATCCCAAGTCAGGAGCCTGTAATTTAGTGGTTGTTGTTTGTTGATGTGTTACTAGTACATATTTGTTTTTTTTTTACTTTCACTGATCTAGTTATATATACGAATAATTAACATGTTCCAGAGAGAAACACATACAGTAAAAAAAATAATTGAAGCTGTTGGTACTCTAAATAAAATATTTCGTTCACATTGCAAAAATTATGACATGACGAAAAAGAAATAGGTAATGAGTAGTAGTTTACAGTATACCAGGTCGATGAGTTGCATTCCGATCAAATACAGTCAGAAACTGCAATCGTTTCATGGTGCATCAACATTACTAAAAAAAATTAGTAATATTGAAACTGTTATTTAAAAAATGATTTAGAGGAGGCTTCGAATGTAAATGATGTTTTCATAATATTTGATGAGCCCAATATACTATATGCTACATAGTGACAATTATCGTGACTTTACAGCTGTGGTAATATCAGATTGAAAACGAATGTGACAAGAATTAGTTATTGTGATTGAAAAAGATAATACCATTAACAGGGTAGTATTAAGTGGTCAAACTGAGAAAAAACCCCGGAAAACTGTGCAATAGTCGGTGTCTTTGCTCTGCACCTTGTGATAACAATTAATTTTATATCATGTTAACATATATTTGAAGAGTATATATATATATATATATATATTCCATAAGTGAATATGTCAATAGAAATATTTGCGTATAATTTAATTTCAGGCCATTGACATTTTAACATCTATTTCAAAGTTCTTATCATGTTACTATATACCAAATGTATTTTTTACTTTGGTTAAAAAAAATTAAGGTTTTACTTTTTCTTATCATTCACATTTCAGGCATTTAGATAAATGCGATGACATAACTGGCAGGATTTAAGAATAAAGCCAAGCATCATTTAGTTAAAAAACTGAATGTCTATGCGTTACCTTAATGCATATGATCTAAGCTCAAAATTTAATTTCACTTATTGCAGCTACCATATACACAGACCAATTTACAATAAAAGTATATAAAACTCTAATCTTGGTGATTAACATTTTAATTTGTATATTCAAAATCCCTTCATGATTATTTGGTGAGCTTACAAAGTACATAATTTCTGAAACACATTTTAAGATATGATAATAATCTGAGTGTTTTAGAGATTTGTTCTGAAGACTTTAATTGATTAACAGGAAAGTGTAGTAAATAGACGACGATTGGAATTCAGCTTCGGATAAAAAAATATCGAAGCCTACTTGCATTTGTGACATTTTGTAATGATAAAGAAATAATAGGTCCTTCTTTGCTTGCAAATGCCACATTCATTCTGTAGTGACTGTGTATATTAGTTGGGATATTCTATAGCATACATCACAAGCACATGCGAATAACTTACAATTTCCGGAGATAAATTAAGGTTAACAATTAAAAACTAGGGAAATGTCATGAACTCCAAATGGAGCAAAACCCAGTACGTCAATTGGGTAGGAGTATTCTGTGCAAGCATTGCCAGCCATGCAAATTAACGCTCAGTAAAAATGTCAAAATTAGAAATAGAACACTATTTCTGGGATCTAATGATCGAAAACTGAAAACATGTCGCAAGTAAGTTCAGACACAACCATACACTGTAAATTCAGAAAATATTGCGTGCATTTGTTATTGCGATTTTGTCATTTTAGCCTAAATTGCGATTATTATCTTTGCGATATTGAGAAAAATCCTGTTTAATTTAATAAAAAATTTCAAAATGCGAGTTTAAATAATTGCGATTATAACCCTGTCGCATTTTTCGCAATAATAAAAACATCGCATTAATTTATGAATTTACAGTAACGAGTCGATTAAGCAATGCGTGATGATGAACGTAGGAAGTCGCGAGTTCAGCCACTCATCCTCTTAACCCAAAACAAACTCGTGTATTTACGAATTTATGAAACGGATTCATGTTTCCACGAATTTATGAAAAGAAATCATTTATCCACGAATTTATGTAACAAGTGTAATACTACTGTACAAACATTCAAGCTAATGTCCCGATTGAATTTCGCGTTTATTTACTCAGACTCTGGAGTGGAACTTTTGTTGCGTTTTTTTGTGTTTACAACACCCTTGTCGGTCAGCATTTTGCCTTTTCTGCAACAGTGACACTTTGAAATCTGTTCTTATTCACTCTTTGTTGGCTTGTATAGTTCAACATATTGTTGATAAACAAAAGAAATGCAACAAAAGTTATTTTAACTTACACTATTCCTCGCTTTGCATTATTTACGATTGCTAAAATGCTAATGTCGTTCTTTTTACTAGATATTACTTAAATCAGCGAGTACCGACATCTTATACATTTTTGTGAACTTGAAATATACTGTGCAGAAAAGAATATGTGCTTCATGTTTGTTCCTGTCAAAACCTTTTGAAAGAATGATGATTTAAACAGATTTAGCATGGATGTAGTTTTCAGATGTATAGAAAGAAATACGAAAAGGAGCAGGGAAATGTTTTCTAACGTTAATTTGATTGAAAATATCAGAAGAGTTCTAAATTACAAAGACCCGCCAGTACAAGTGAAGAAAGATGACTTTAATTTTCAATTTTCAATCGAGATACATACACTGTAAGTTAGAATTATAAACATAATAATTACATTACATGAGAGCACCCCAAGGTTTTTGTTGGCGTTCTGAGTATCTTTCGCCTCTCTTTTACAGATAAAAACATGGAATATCATAATGTGCGATTTGTTTCTGTGTTGTTGGTTTCCATTACTTTTTTAAGTAAGTATAAGATATTATATGAACGTATCACATTATATAATTACATGTCATGTTAATGATGATAAATAGACACAAATCGACACTATATCTATACCTAAAGATATTCCGCTGTTTTAAAACAAAAGTAAACAAGAAATTAAAAGTAACAGATTCTGCAAGCTCAAACTAGAAAAATTTACTCTTTTCGTGGTATGTTTTATTTAAATGACACGAGAGATGGATTAAAAGTTGTGGATAAGGTCCCGTTTGCATAAAACATCTTAACTTAAGTATAACTTAAGCTTATATATCATTAAGAATTACATTAGTTAAGTAAAATTCTTAAGTCGTATGCATAAAATTACCAAAGTCTCCTTTTAACATGGGAATATTTATATTTGAACATTTCTCTAATACTGTATGATATATGATAGTTCATCGAATCTACTCATTAATTGATTGATTATCTTTATTTCCTCCATATATATGAGGATTTTACAATTTATATCATAAGAACAGAATCAAAAACATTACACACACATATTTACATATTATAAACAACATCTTAGTATAACACCAATAAAAAAAATAGACATAGATAGTTACATAATTATATGAAATACAGTCGAACAAAAAAAGTCTTATTTATCAATTTTCGTACAAGAACAACATTAGTTGAGATCAAATATGTGACTATAAAGATCATAATTGAAGACCTGATATAGTTTATACATATTATCTGCTATGTGGCACATCAAAAGGCTCCATAAATCAGTATTTATAGTTTACATGGTATGATTCATACTTCCAAGTAACGACTCTACAATTTCGTCGACGTCATCATCTTGATTAAAGAAACGAACGGAATCTTCTACATCAAGAATATCAACTATTTTGTAGAACATTTCTGTCCGAATTTGTAAAATGGATGTACAGCATAGTATATAATGCACTTAATAAAGTTGTGTCATCGGCTAACACGATTTTTGGTATGCTGATCGGGCCTATTAGTAGTCCACAATTTGTCGATAAGAGTTCACAAATCAAATCATTAATAAATACGGAAAATAACCAGGCAGACAACACACTACTCCTTGTTTAATCCGAAACACTTGACTTGTTAGTCCACTATGCTGCACATGTGCTGTTGCAGTTTTATACGACATATCTATAATTATTCCCATTTGTATACATTCTCCGCCTATTTTGTTCAGTCATATTGAATTTCGTGTGACGTCACGAAAAACAAGAAAAGACATATTTTCTTACAATGTTGACTGCTGTACCCCTATTTTTTACCTATTATGACTGTTTGTTTTGTTCACACATCGTTGTCAATATATTCAAATTTGATGCGATTGTCATTCAAGTGAGAGTTTTAGCTACAATTTAGCTATAAAACCAGGTTTAATCTAGTACCATTTTCTACATAAGAAATGCATTTACCAAGTTGGGAATATGACAGCTGTTATCCATTCGTTTGATGTGTCTGAGCTTTCGTTTTTGACATTTGATTAAGGATTTTCCGATTTGAATTTTCCTTGGAGTTCAGTATTTTTGTGATTTTACTTTATAAATTAATTTTACAGAGTAGACACATATATGATTCGGAAACAATTTTGTATAATAGAAAAAAAATTGTCTCCTCGATTTTATATTTACAATTTTGTCGTCTATCTTTTCTTCCTGTCTTCATGTTTTGTTCTTACTTAAGAAAAATTAAATTCGAATCAAACTATCCAAAAAATTTCAAATTGTATTTTAGTTAAAATAATTACCGTTAAAGATGATAGTCTATCAATGCATTGTCAGGTTGACATATTTTTTTTCAAATTTTCAGGTATTTGGACGATAATATTCATGATCTTCATAATGCGTAAGTTTGGTAATTTAAATTAGTTTTATACACCTGACTGTAACTCGTAAAACATAAAAAGTAAGTTATTAGATACACACACTTTAATTTACAATATATTACAAATCAAAAGACACATTAAGGTAGATCCCGATACTTAGGGAATTAACCCAATTACGACTGGTTTCCAATATTAACGCGCGAATATGTCGCTTAGAAATCGGAGACCTGGGAACAGTTGTTGTGATCCCGAGTAAATATATGAACTTACCCAAGACGCTGAGCAACTTCTTGGCGTTGATCGCTTAGATGGCTTTCTGGTATAATATTTGGTGACTGTCGTCTTGATTAGGTTTACCGGAAAGAGAGCGAAGGCATCATGGGATCGCTGCAACTTCCGGCAGGGTCTGGCTTAGTACCAACGAATACCACACTCCTCCCGGCTTTATATTTTTGTTGTACGTTTAGAATTTCTGCAACATGGTTGCCAAATTGTCCAAAATTGAGATAATAATAAGGGTGAATTTTTCGGATGGGCCCCCTCAGATGAGAGGGGCCCAGATTAAACAAAAGTACTATTTCTATTTGTTTGGGGCCACTAAATTAAGTAGACCCTATTTGTATGTACAGCCAGCCCCTTACCCCTTCTAGGAACGATCCCAGCCCCCTCAACCCCTCTGTGATGCCCCCTTGATTATGTGGGGTTAGTGGGTTATTTGTTTTGACATGAAAATAATAATGAAAATAAACTTAATAATAACCTTCCTTTCTGGACAGATTTTTAAAAAATTATGTACACATATTTACACCTCTGTTTTTTTTTCTCCCTACCTTGACCCTATACAGGGCCCGTGCATTGCTGGTGGTGGTCTCCAGCAATGCCCAAAGGGTGTCCCTTGACTTAAATGCCAACAGCCCCATTGCCACCTCAGCAATATACTGGGGATGCCCATGGCTGTTATTGGGCACCCATGACGGCCTGAAATAGGGGTTCACTCTCAAGTATGATCCTTTCCAGAGGGAGGGACGACACCGCTTGCCCTTGTTCCTGGTCGAACCTATTGACCTCCCCCGTATACCCAAAATAGACATTTGGGAACGCATCCCTCCACCGCCTTGTCCCTGCATCTCCCCATCGAAACAATGGAGGTGGATCCTCTGCTGAGGGGCCACCCGCCCCCGGACTGTGGTAAGGACTTTCAGGTGTGCCTCCGCACTATGGCGATCCTCAGGAGCCCCTCTAACGTGAAGAATGAGGGGAACCTCTGGCCTTCCTTGGCACAGGTTCAGGACCCACCTTAATGTGCTTACTTGCCTCTGAAGAGGTGGGTCCCGCTGGCTTTGGTCCAGCCCAACTTCTCCTATTGCCCTCACCCCAGGCAACCCCACCAGCTGTTCCATCTTGCCGAATGTACTGTCTTCCAGCTGATGGGCCTTTTTGGGTGAACTCCTATGGCCGTTACCCAGGGTGATCCCTTAGGGGTTTCCCGCAATGTCCCTGCAGATGGCCACGCCCCTGGGTCACAATGGACCATCACACCTCCCACTAGGTCAACTGGGTTTCTGGGGTGGGGGTGAGGGGGGGGGGGGGTGTGTGGTATGGCGCATCTCTATGAACCGTCGCCGGTCCATCCTTCCTGTCATCCTCCACTGCCTCCACCCCCGGTCCAAATGAAAGTGGGAATCAAATGCAGGTGGTGTGGGGTCCCCAGCTGCACACTGTGTTTCCACCAGAATTTTCTTCCCATGAGGGGAGTCGGAGGGAAACCTCAGAGGATCTATTCCCCCCTCCGCCTGTCCTAGCTGGCCTGCTGGGGACCCTTTGGCTGCCCTGGGTCCCTGCAACCAGAACATCCCCCTGAAGGCCTCTGCCCTATCTCCTAGCTCTCCCATTGTGGCCGCCTGGACCCTCCAATCAATGAGGGCTCCACGGGAGTTAACTGGTGCTGTGGAGAAGTAAAGGGGAACTGGTCGCCCCCCTTCAAGACATACTTCCTCCATTTGGCCCTGGACAGCCTGCCCAATGATGTGGGGCCGGGTAATCGCCAGTCGGTTAATGTGGGCCACCAAATCCTCCAAATCCCCGCCCACTAACATCCATGCCTGAGCCTGTAAAGCAGCAACCCTGATTGGCGCAAGAGAAGCCCTTGATGACCCTGGGGGTTCCCCAAATACTTCAGCAACATGCTCCAGCATCACATGTGGCTGAATATCTAACGCCCTTATGGGGCAACCCTGGATGGGGCACTTTTGCATGGTGGGGAGGTCGCTCTCCCTCGGTGTGTTGTCGTATTGGGGTGCCCTCTGGCCTGACACCCCAGTCTCCCTAAGCGTATAGTCGTGTTGGAGTGTCCTTTGGCTTGACACCCCAGTCTCCCTTGCCGTTAAGTTTCCTTGGGGTGTTCTCTGGCCTGACACCCCAGTCCCCCTCTGAGTAAAGTTGTCCTGGGGTGTCCTCTGTCCTGACACCCCAGTCTCCCTTGCCGTATAGTTTCCTAGGGGTGTCCTCTGGCCCGACACCCCAGTCTCCCTGTGTGAATAACTGTTCTGGAGTGTCCTCTGTCCTGACATCCCTGTCCCCTTTGCTGTGTAGCTGCGTTGGGGTGTCCTTTGCCACGACACCCCAGTCTCCCTCCTTCCTCCTCCCTGTTGGAATGTGTTCTGTGCGGACACCCCCGCTCTACCCCTCAATCCGGTCTGGGGTGTCCGCCTCTCTTGGGCGTCTCTTAGGGCCCTTTGTCTCCTAGCGTTTTCCTCTGCAAGGCGTTCTTTTTGCCTATTCCTTCTCCTCTTCCTTTCCTGGGTTGTCTCCTTTTTCACTTGAAAACCCCTACCCAGTGGAGGCGCGCTGTGAGCATACCGGTCGGCTGGAATGCCCACAGGAGTGCCCCTGGCCATCGGGACAGCGGCCCCTGGAGTACTCCTGGAAACGGAGCATCGGTTCCTTCCTCCACTGGGGTCCCTTACTGCTCCCTTCCTACTACCTGACCGAGCCCTTTCCCTGGAATTAGGGCTCCCATCCCTGGTGCTCCTGCTAACTGCCCCGGAACCCCACTCCAAACTCGTATCCCCAGCCTTTGGGGATGGGTCCCTGTGGTCCCCAGAGATGGCTTCCCCCGGGACCTCAGCTTCCCCCTCCTGGCCCTTGGTATCTCTCAGGCTTGGGGTATCCCTTTCAACTGAGGGGACCCTATCTCAATGTCGTCCCCAGGGGCTTACCTCCTCTCTCTTCTCTTCCCTCTTCTCCTCGGCAGCCCAAACCGCTTCGGGCTGCCTCCAGCACTCTCGTCACTGGACATCTCTAATGCTCCCTGCAAATACAAAAATTAAACATTTTGAGGGCCAAACATACTGACATCTGGCCTCGTCATTAAATATAACAGTTATCTAACTAGATAATCATGAACAGTGTAACTAGTTGCATTCATATGTACAGTCTCAAACTATATACACTGACTTAAAAACTCCTTATGTACAACAACCTCCTTATGGCACTCTATTCTGAACCCTTCCTACGGGCTGACCTCCGCAGTCCAGTAGGGTTCAGACTAGCTTGCGGTGGGTCTGGTTTACTTTTTTCGATCTAACAACCAGAGCATATATAGTCCTGGTTCTCCCACTCTTCAGCTTCCTGTGGGGAAATTCCCACGCACATGCCATGGTACCACTCACTGCACTTGTCACAGGAGATCATAAAGTCCCCTGTGTAAGGTCCTCGGCAAGTGCAGTACAGTGCCCCAGTACTTCCTGTTGAGACATTCGTTTTCCCGCCCTCGGTTGATTGCAGGGTGGGGAGCATAGGGTCCACCCCGACAGGACCTTGGACACTAGCTTGAGAAGGGGTTACAGGGTTATTAAGGTGCATTGCTTGGGCCACCCCTCCCTTTTGGAGCTCTACTATTGCCCGGTTGACCCATGCCGGTAGCTCCCTATCCCTACACAGCTTTAAACGGTCGTGATTCACCGTGGTGAGAGCTTTCTTCATTTTTACCTTATACAGGTAAGGGGAGATCCTTTCTAGGATGATCCCCAGTCCCCTCCACATAGGGCTTAGCTTCTTACACTTTCCTAGCAGTGAAGCTGTGTCCAACTTATAAACAACGTCCCCTACCTTGTACTGACGGGAAACTACCCTGAGATCGTAGGCTTGCTTAGCTCTGAGCTGGGAGGTTTTGAGGTTTGCCCTCGCAATTTCATGGGCAGACCTTATGGCCTCTTCCAAGTCACCCACATACCCTGCAAGGTCTGGAGGTTGCCCCGTTTTTGGCGGCCTGAACATTAACTCAGCAGGGAGGTTTACCTCTCTGCCCAACATGAGGCGATTGGGGGTAAACCCGGTAGATCTATTCACTGATGCCCTTATCCCCCCGCTAATTGGGGAATGTGCCAGTCCCAAGTCTGATTGCTACCCACAAAACACCGGATCGAAGCCAGGAGGGTGCGATTAAACCTCTCCACTTGGCCATTAGCAGAAGGGCGATATGGGGTGGTACGGGCCTTGTGGATGTGGAGCAATTCAAAAACTGATTGGAAGAGTAAAATCTCGAAATTACGGCCCTGGTCTGTAAATATTTCATATGGATACCCAAATCTACAGAAAAAATCGTTAACAGCCGCCCTTGCCGTAACTTCAGCCGTCTGAGAGGGAAGAGGGATACATTCTACCCACTTACTGAATTGATCTACAATCATGAGCAGATGTTCATTTGCTCTGTCTGACTTTGGTAGGGGCCCTACAAAATCGAGGTGCACTCTCTCCATAGGAGCCCCAGCATGAAACATTGTCATAGGGCACCTTGCGGTCTTATTCGGTTTCTTGCTCTGGTTGCATGCCGAACAACTTGCCACATAGCCCTCCAAGTCCTTTTTAAGCCCATGCCAGTAGTAAAACTGTTTTACTCTTTCTTGGGTTCTAGTCATGCCCTGGTGCCCAGCTGATGGGATGTCATGGCATAATTCCATAATGTCCCTCCTCCATTCTCGGGGCACCAGTAACCTATTTCCCTCTCCATCCTTTGCATGATACATTATCATTCCCCGTTCATTCCTGCTGAACCGCTCCTTGATAGTCCAATAAAATTTTGCAGGTGGGCTACTTCGAAACAGGTCCCCTTGAGCAGGCTGACAACTGTTGTCGTCCAGCCAATCAGTGAACCACTTAAATTCAGGGTCCTTGCTCTGCGCGTCGCAAATCTGTTCAACGGAGTATTTCCCTAAAACCACCCCAAGGCCCTCCTGCACAACCCGGATTGAACAGTCTGGGTTGTCAGGGACTATTACCACATCTCTACCTACAGTGGCCACTGTCACTCGTGATATACAAATGCCCCCGTCGGCGGAATTTTGGCCAGCAACGGGTATTTCATCTAAAAACACACCCTCTGCAGAATCTTGGCCAGCGACCAGTATTTCGTTTACAGACCCGCCCCTCATACCTGTTCCTTTGGATGCCAACGGGACCACGTCATCCACATCGGTCATAAATTTAGACCACTGTGCTTGGGCCCTTGCACAGTATGGACAACCCCCGCATGGCAGGGTTGCCAAGTTCACATCTGTTTTAAAGTCCTGACATGGAGAGTCAACAGGCATTCTGGACAACGCATCCGCATTTATATGCTTGGAGCCTGCCCTATGTCGCACCTCCATGTGGTATTGGCTCAACTCCTCGAGCCACCTGGCTAGCTGCCCCTGGGGCTGCTTAAAGCGAAGCAGCCAGGTGAGGCTACTGTGGTCCGTGCGGACTACAAAATTCCTTCCCAGCAAGTAGTGCCGGAACTGTCTGGTGAAGCGTACCACTGCCAGGAGCTCCTTCCGGGTGGTGCAATACCGCCTTTGCTCTGGAGTCAGAGTGAAACTGGCGTAGCAAACTACCCTGTCCACCCCATTCTGTATCTGGGACAAGACTGCCCCTATTGCATAGTCAGAGGCATCAGTATCTAGGACAAATGGGTCAGAGACATTTGGGATGGCCAGTAGTGGTGCCGAGGTCAGAGCCTCTCGTAGCTTGTCGAATGCCTCCTGCTGCGCTTTTCCCCACGTGAAAGACCTTTTGCCTGTGCCGTCTTGGAGGGGAGTTGCAATCTTAGTGTACCCCTCTATGAAAGACCTGTGATAATTTGCAAACCCCAGACAACGCTCTACAGTTTTCGTGTTGTTAGGGGTCGGCCATTTCTTTACATCCTCTATGTAGCCTGGGCCAATACTCATACCCTCCCTACTTACAACTCTGCCCAAAAATTCTACCTGCTCTTGGAACAGTTCACATTTCTTGGGTTTGAGCTTTAGGCCGTACTCCCGGAAGCGCTGTAAGACAGCACTCAAGTTGGCCAAATGAGAGGCTACATCTTTCCCAAGGACTAAAATGTCATCTAGGAAGGCCAACACTATTTCCCAAGTTAACCCCCTCAGAACTAAGTTTATGACCCTAGCATAGGTAGCTGGGGCATTGCAGAGCCCGAATGCCATCCTGGCCAACTCAAAAAGGCCGTATTTCGAAATAAAGGCGGTTTTGGGCCTATCCTCCTTCCTGATCTTCACTTGCCAATACGCTGAGTTAGCATCCAGCTTGGAGTACCACCGATTCCCTGCCAGGGTATCCTGGCACTCCTCTACTAAAGCTAACGGGAACAAATCTTTTACACAGGCCGAGTTCAGGGATCTATAGTCAATGCACCACCTGACACCCCCCCCCCCCCCCCCCCCAATCCCTCTTTCTTACCAGTACCGGGGCAGAGCACCATTCAGAAACTGAGGGCTGAATGACCCCTGCCTCCAACATTTTCTTTAAGTGGGCCTCTTCCTCCTGAGCAAACCCGATAGGGGTTCTTCTCATTCGTTGCTTTATCGGAGGGTGTCCCGCGGTGTCAATTTGATGCTCAATGGCTGAAAAGTTCCCTAAATCAAACTCACTGGCCGCGAACACATCCCCATACTCCCTTAGCAAGGACGCCAAGTCTTCTTGCTCTTTGCTTCCAAGTAGTACCTTGGAGCGATCAAAGAGGTCCCGGAGGTGCTCTGGGACTCCCTGGTCAGACTCCGGTGGGCCTATACCAACCCCCTTACCCACTACTCGTACCCTAGCCGGAACTTCTATTGTGTCAACTTCTACTGCCTTGGCAATTAATTCCCCTTGTCGCACATGCACATGCTTATCTGAGGTATTTATCAAACACACTACGGGTTGACTCCCCCCTGCATGTAAAGTGCGGGGAACCAGTAGACCAGAGTGGGTACCTGCCTCAACAATGTAACTTGGCAGTACACAGTTAACCTGACAGCTGAGCTTCATCACTGAATTAGGCGGCACCGTAATTTTATCACGTATTGTCACATTAGCTACCCTTGGTGCTTGCCCGTCCTTACCCGTAGTCATGGGTATGACCTCGTCCCCTACCCGCAGCTGTCCCTCAGACATTTGCAAGTCGATGCAATGTGCCCTTAATAAATCAAAACCCATAAGCATGTCGTCCTCTATAGGGGCCACGTACAGATTTGTCTGTATGAGCTTGGAACCCAGTTCCAAATTCACTGGCCCAACAACATACCCATTCATTTGCATCCCCTTTCCTGCTGTACTCATTATGACCTCCCTGAGGATGGGTGGAACCGATTTTAGGGACCTGTACACCTCTTCTGATATTAGGGTCCCTTCTGCTGCAGTGTCCACTACAGCAAACAAACTCTGCCCCTGAACTTTTATGGATACCCTAAATACAGTTCCAGACCGGAGCTGACATACAGTGACTATTTCGCAATCACTTTCCTCATCAACCAATGTGGTCTCCGCTTCCCCCTCTGACGAGGAGTTCCCACTGTTATGGGCTTCCTCATTACTTTCCAGGGCAGTATCAATGGTGCTTACCGCCCTGGGAGGGCTATGGTCTTTAGTGGAGTCCCAGCTTTCCTGGGGCTCTCCATAACTGGCCATAGTTACTTCTGCTTGGTTGGTTTCTTCAGTGAGGCTAAGACCTTCACGTTCCAACCATAAGCTCCCTGGTATTTCACCCTCAGGGTCCCCCTGGTCATGGGTAAGCACTGACTGAACAATAGGGGTTCCCAATTTGATTTGTTCCCCAGAGTCTAGATGAACAACACCCATGAAGAACTTGACGGCCAGGACTCCTGCCTGGTTACCCGGGCATAAAATAGCCCTACTGGGTGCCCAAAAGAACTCGTAACCCTCTGCCTGAGCCCTTGGTACATCTATCATTATCTGTACTTCCCAATGAGGCTTGAAGGTAGGGGGTACCTCACTCAATAGATGAATGTGCTGCCTATTCATTCGTCTCAATCCTTCCTCTTCTATATTCCCCCAAGCAAGCATGGTTGTGTAGTGGTAGGCATGGGCAACAGTATTTTCCTCTACTGAGGGCATACCAAAAGATCCCACATCAATGGAATGCCCCTGGTTTGCCTTTATTTTCCACCAACCATGCTCTGGGTCCCTCTCTAAAGTGAAACGTTTGTCCACATCTACCTCAACCAGACAGGTGAGCTCCTTAAGGGTGTACCCCGACAACCCTGGGTGCCTAGACAGGAGCTCATCAACATACACAAATCCCCCAGGGAGAACCTTGAGTCCCCATTTACTGGCACTATGCCGCAGTACATATATCAGTGTTTTTGACAACCGACGGTCAACTCCCTGGTCTTGTATGACTTCCTCCTCTGAATCGGAGGAAGCAGTCCCCTTATCCTCTAATGGGCACTCAGGTGCTAGGTTAATTACAGACTCTGTGTCCTGGGTGCCCTCCCCTTCAGACTATGATGATACCGCCCCCTCAGCCTCTTGTAGTTTTTTGGGCTTTACCTCCTCCCCCGGACATACTGATTCTGGACAATGATATCCCAAGGTCACTTCCCCCACATTTTGCTCCCTGAACTGCACATCTGTCGACAGGCCAAACTCTATTTTCGGGGGCTTGCTCTGGACTCTGGAGCTGCCCCGTTGGAGTTTAACGGATTTGGTGTTGTACGAGTTTGGTCAGCAAAAGTGACAGTTCTCTCTTTAGACCGCAGATCTGGGCACTCATTTCGGAGATGTCCGGGCTTGTAGCAGTGATAACATACACTTTCCCGCCCAGACCCTCGATAGGGGGATGGGCTTCTTGATTGGGACCTTCCCCTAAATTTTGGGCAGTCCCGTTTGAAATGCCCCCTCTCCCCACAGTGGAAGCATTCCCCTGTTGCTGGCCGTCCGCCCGTCGAGGGGCTTCTTGCCCTAGGGCGAGTGAGGAGTTTCCTAAATTGGTCCATCATGTCGTCCAATTTTTCATGGACTTGACCAAGTTTATTTTCAAACTTCTTATTGGTCTTTTCTAATTCACTTTTCCATGTACTCGCTGGAGCCCTCTCAGGAGCCATAGTAGCCCTTATCTGTGGTACCTGATACTCATGGAAAACCTCTGGGTGGTCTTCATACCGCCCACCCATTACCTGCCTTGAGTCTTCCCCCCTATTGTCTTGCCACTTGCCATATCTACTGCGGGGTGTCTCATACTGTCCCCCACCAGTGTGAGCTGGTTGGGTACAGGGTGCTGACCCCTGACCTGCATAGTTGCTTGTGTGACCCATGTGGTATGAAGGTGCGCCCCTTTTGGTCGAGACATCCTTGTCCCATGCACTGGCTTCACCCGGCCAGTGCGGCTTGGTCTTTATACTACTCCCTTGGTGTTGGGGATTACCTTGGTTTGGGTCACCCATAATGGGGTGACTCCACTCGTTTTTTTTTATTTGTTCCCTGTATCCCCCATCCCAATTTTCCGGGGTTTTGGGTCTAGCTCCAGCATCCCCAGGATATGGACTACACTCAAGAAAGGCGGAGTCCATCTGGCTGGGCCCTCCCCAGGGCCCTGGACTTTGCCCCTGATGCCATGCTTCTTGCTTAAATGCTGATTGGACATGGACCCGTGATGGTGTGCTTTGTGAGGCAACGTGTCCCCCATCTATCAGTGTGTTGACCCTGTTCAACATTTCATCATGCCTGCCTTGGGCCTCAGGTGGTGGCCCAATATTTTGGCCACCCCCGTTTTGGTTGAAGTCAAGCCTGGACAAGAGGGTCATTGTCACTCGTAGATGGGAAATTGTGGCTAGGTCTGACTCAGTCACAAAGCCCTTGCCCTCCCTTATGTCCATTATTTGCTCCCCAGTTTTAATTCCTATTCCTGGGAGCTGGAGTAACTCTTGAAAGCTACAAGTGTTTATGTTTATAATGGACATTGTAACTGTAAATAACTAACACTGATATTCAACAAAGTTTATTTATGTGAACAATAAACAACAACAGCCAACACTTTTAATGCTACAGATGTTTTTTTTTTTTTTTATTTTATTTTTTTATTCAATAACAAATACTTCTGCTTCGGGTAACCCGTCCTTCTGGTCTGCGGTTAGTAGCGGAAGCGAACAGAACAATAATACGACTGGTAACCCGTCCTTCTGGTCTGCAGTTATCAGAAGTAAACAAGACAATTACAACACGACTGGTACCCTGTCCCTTCTGGGTCACGTGGTGTTGAAAATACGAAAAACAACAAATACGTAAATACTACGCAAAAAACAGGGGTTCTACCGCGCTGCAAAACCCCTGTGATGTTATGTAATATGCTCTCCCAGAGTATTACACAACCAAAAACGATCGGCAAAGGTCTCCCCCGAATCCTTTACCGCGGGAAACTCTGTTGAAGCGAACGTCGCCTCAACTCACAAAATAAGCCCTAAATTGCAAATCACCACGCAAATTAGTGCTCGCAGCGCCAATGTTGTGATCCCGAGTAAATATATGAACTTACTCAAGACGCTGAGCAACTTCTTGGCGTTGATCGCTTAGATGGCTTTCTGGTATAATATTCGGTGACTGTCGTCTTGATTAGGTTTACCGGAAAGAGAGCGAAGGCATCATGGGATCGATGCAACTTCCGGCAGGGTCTGGCTTAGTACCAACGAATACCACACTGTTATAGTGTCGTCTGGTAACAAGTAAACAACCGAGATGGCTCGTTATCGGAAGGACGGGAAGTTTAACAGAAAAATAAACTTCGTTCGGTCATCAAGGATGAAATACATGAACAAGAAATGTACCGACGACCATCCATATTGCAAATTTACTGACAATTTACAAGATGACATTATCTTAAATTGTGAACTTGACGTAGGGGCATCAGTAACTGTATCAAACGATCCGTCGCACGATGACAGTTGGAAAGAAGGAAGAAGAGTAGTTGAATTGCTTCATCTTGCTCAAAACCTCATTTGTAAAATGTGCAACTGTCCTCTCCAATTACTGGATACTGTAAGGGAACGGAAATACGGCCTCGGAAGCGTTTTGTACATTCCTTAGTTGTAGTTGCAAGGCATGCAACAGTGTTGAGACAGGAAAACGGAATGGAAAAGGAGCATTTCTCGTTAATTCAAAAGCTGCAATTGGTAAGATTCATTTCATTTCCACAGAATCTGTATCTGTATGTATACGTCTAAGATACCAATACTGGCTTTTACCCGACGGGGTAATGTTAAATATTTTACTGTGATTTACTTTTTCTTAAATTCAATGAGAAGATAAAAGCTCATGTCTGATATCCCTCTTTTATTGGCCTCGGCAAACAGGGAAAGGGGTATTTTGAAAGTGCTGCATACAGGGGAAGTGCTGTCCAATTTTTTTTTAAGTAGTGATGAATACATTTTTAACCAAAGCTTCTGTTCTAGGTTCAATACGAATCCGGGTCCGTTCGCTTTACTTCTTGTTCGCCCTAGTAGGTCCGTTCGCGCAGATTTTTCTTAGCATATGTTCTTTTATATGATAACTATGTTATTGTTTGTTAGAAATTTCGCCGACTGTTGATCTTGTTTTCCTGTATATTTTTTCTTTCATTTCATTTATATGTAAGTTATATAATCACTCTGATACAATTTTATTATATTGTCTTAATTGTTAAATTAAAGTTTGTGTGCTTTGTGAGTGTTTTCCCCCTTCACTAATTTGTCTCACTGTATTGAGACTTTAAATTAATTAAAAAAAATATTAAGAAATTAAGTTGTGCTGTTACTTATAGTGTTCTGCTTACATATATACATTAATTCAGAGAGAGGAGACACCATTTTCCTCTTCCATATATATAACAAATTTGAGATCAAAGAATTTTAGCCAAGTTGTGAAAATACAGTTTTACAATCTTAATACATTCATTGTTTAAACTCAAACCAAGCTGACTTCTTTATTTTATTTTTCATTATTAATAATCCATCATAAGTAATTTTAATACAGCAATTAGTGAGATAAAAGACATATTTAAAAAATATTCTAAATTACAATCGAACCTAGGGCGAACAGAATCCATGGGCGAACGAACCCACCGCGAACGGACCTTGGGCGAACATGTAATACAATAGGAACTCCCAATTAGCATTTATCTCCTGCTCTTTAACATTGTTGAGTTGGGATGTTTAAAGAAAGATGGACACATTCATATTGATTGAGTGATATATTGTTGATGCTTAACACCTAAACAGCAATTTATAGGTATGTTTGGGCCCTGAGCATAGTATTGATGATTTATAATGAACATTAATAGTCTGCTTTTGTACTAGACCAGACATTTAAGTGATCAGAGGGTTGGGAATGGTGGAAATCTGTTCTGACAGGTAAAAAGGGGATGTTTTTCTGCCTGGAATTCAAATTTGGGCCCCACCTCAAAACTTATTGCCCCCCCTCTTCTCTAATTCAGAAATTCTCGATTCACAGCTGCCTCATTCATGAAACAAGTGCTGTCCCATTTAACCTAATTATTTTATAACATGAATAGAATTTTCAAATGTGCATACAAAGTATTTTAATTTAATCTGTATTGTCTTCTTTGTGAATTTATAGTTCTTTATGCAGTAAATTGGTAAGTCTCAGATCTGTGTATTACCTTAAATCAATGTCAGTTTCTCAAATCTGTGTCTAATCGTGACGTCATTCTCAAAAATCTATGTCCTTTAAAAAAAGATACGGCCTTAAATCTGAGTCCAGTTTTTTTGTAATGCAAATCTATGTCCGTCTAATAAGTATGGCGCTACATTTGTGTACTTATGTATTAGAGTCTTTTTCCATAATTGATATAATGATGGGGAGTGTCAAAATGTCCCAATCGTTTGCAATATATGGTCTTCAACAATGAGTTAAACATATTCTGTATAGTAAGCTAATTCAAACACTTTTTTCAAATTGTTTGCTTTTCTTGATTCATGTTGTTTTCCAGCCTGAAACAAAATTACATCTGTATAATCATCTAAAGGTAAAGATACGGCCTCAAATATGTGTCCTATTCTCATTTAAATTGCATGCTTGATTTGAAGTAAACATCATGACTTCTTTTTTAACAACCAACATTTTCAAATCATTTGCTTTTCTTGATCTCATGTTTGTTTCGAGGTAAATATAATCGTGACTTCTTTTTTACTTATCAATCTGAGACAAAATGACATCTGTATAAGCAGATTGATGTAAATTTATGGCCTTCAACGATAACATTGACCATCTTACCACTATACCTATTGTCTACATTGAATGAAAAATCTAATTCTTAATCGTTAAAGATAAAAAAATGATTTATTCTTTGTTAGGAGAATCTGTATGACGTAAACCATACTGGGACATAAACTAACTTTTCGGTTGAAAATGATATCTATTTAGTTCAAATGTAAAATTTGTAATAATGTCTTAAATAAGAAATGTCTTACATTGTAAGCCTCAAATCTATGTTACTGAAGATGTAAATAAAACAACATCAAAATTCTGTATGCTACCTTTTCAGGGATGATACATGCAGGAATAGGGTCTACATATTTGAACAACTTTCTTTCTGGTTTAAATGTTCCTTCAGTCAATCCATCAACAATCAAGAAGAAAGAAAATGAAGTTGAAAAGAAAATACTTGAAGCTGCTGTTGAATCATGTAAAACTGTTCAACAGCAAGAAAATAATTTAAATAATGGGAAGGTAAGATTTTTTTTGTTCATATAATAAGGTGCCAAAAACAAGACTTTTCTTAAACTTTGTATAAATTGCTTATTTCTTAACCAATTTCAATGGGGTTTAATGTTAAGTCTTGAATATTCTAGGGGTTCTTTAATATTCTGAATCTATACATGTATTTATATTTTGGAATTTGGGGCCTATTGTTAAATTGGTGGACAGTGAGGTCCAAAGGGTTCAAAATTAGACTTTAGGCCACACTTAAAAATATTTTGGTTTGCCCAAACCCTACCCAAAGGTAGAGACAGTGGGTAGTTAGGTAGGCATTTCTTTTTTTTTTCGGTAAAGAGTAATTGAAGTGTCAGATGATTTTTAGTCTTCATGCCTATCTGATAAAAAAAAAAATCTTTTTCACATCAGGACAATAAAAGATTTTGAGTAGGCAGCTATTATATGGGTAGGTAGGGTTAGGGAAAACAAACATATTCTTTTTTATGGCCCTATATTTGTTTTTTTAATCAAATATCTAATTCTTGGGGTTAATTGATATGCCAAATTAAGCTGTGTATTTAGATTTTTCAAATTGGTCCTCATTACTAGGTTCAAAGGGTCCAAAATTAAACCCTACATGATTTCAACAAAAATTGAATTCTTTCGGTTCTTTGATATGCTGAATCTGTGTATTTAGATTTTGATTTTGGGCCCAGTTTATTTCTGGGTCCAAAATTAAACTTCGTTTGAATTCAGCAAAAATTGATTTCTAGAGGGTTCGTTTATATGACGAACCTAACCTTGTATTTATACTTTTAAATTTTACCCTGATTTCAATTAAGTCCACATTATGGTTCAAAGGGTTCCAAACTAAACTTAGTTTAATTTTAACAAAAATGAATTATTAGGGTTCTTTGATATGCTGAATCTAATCATGTATTTAGGTTTGGATATATGACCATAAGATTTTTTTAAGTTCTTGCATTCAAAGTGTTTGCCCTCAAATCATGATTTCTAATTATTTGTTGTTCTGTCTCTTCTGTCACAATGTTTGACCTTTACATAACTGTTTGAAATATAGCTTAAATGAACCAATCTTGGACCAAAGGTTATTTAAAATTTATTTTATTTACTTTGCAACTTAATTTTAATACGCACCTCAAAGACGGGACGTATTATGGTATTCCATTGTCCGTCTGTCCGTGCGTCTGTCTGTCTGTCCGTCGTCAACACCTAAAAAAAATTTTGCAGTTGTATATTGGTATGACGTTGGCGTCGTCGTCGTCGTCGTCCGAAGACACATTGGTTTTCGCTCTATAACTTTAGTTTAAGTGAATGGATCTCTATGAAATTTTACCATAAGGTTAGATACCACAAAAGAAAGGTTTGGATTGATTTTGGGGGTTATGGTACCAACAGTTAAGGAATTAGGGGCCAAAAAGGGCCAAAAATAAGCATTTTCTAGTTTCCAGACAATAACTTGTGGAACGGTGTATGGATCTCTCTTAAATTATACCACAAGGTTCCCTACCACAAAGGGATGGTAAGGATTTGCTTTGGGGGGTTATGGCTCAAACCGTTTAGGAATTAGGGGCAAAAAAGGGGCAAAACAAGGTTGTCCTGGTTAATGGACAAATACTTTAGTACAAAACATAATTTAAAGCAGTGTAAGGGAGATAAATCAAATACATCATTGGAATTACCTCCCTTACACTGCTTTTAAATTGTGTATAAAGTAATGGTTAATGAACAATTAAGACAATTTAAAACAGTGTAAGGGAGGTAATCCAAATACAACGTTTTGATTACTTCCCTTACACTGCTTTTAAATTATGTTTAAAGAAATGCATATTTATAAAGGAAGACCAGTAAAAATATCTGCAAATGTTGCATCTTTTTTTTTCTTTCAAAAAATCCATATGAAAGATTTGACACCATATTTTAAATTATATTATAAAATAGATTAAGTTAGCACTATGGTAAATTTAATTGGGTAATTATGGTTGCAAACTCCATTGGAAATTTGAATTGAGATTATGACCAAATCTTGAGGGAAAGAATTTTTTGGAGGAAAAAAAAGGGGGAGGGGGTGTAAAAAGAAATTGTGGGGGGGCAGTTTTTTCTCATTTCAGATTTCAGAAATTAAAAAGAATTATTCTTCAAATATAATTTTTTTTTCAAATTTCAAATATTGAAAAATTTCAAGAAGTAATCTTTAATTGCACAGTATGGCGAATTAGATTTGTAAAATCTTTGACCACATTTATTTATTTGTTATGCCGAATCTGACCGTGTATTTAGATTTTTAAGTTTGGGTCCAGTTTTCAAATTGGTCTACATTAAGGTCCAAAGGGTCCAAAATTAAACTTAGTTTGATTTTAACAAAAATTGAAAATATGGGGTTCTTTGATATGCTGAATCTAAACATGTATTTAGACTTTTGATTTTGGGCCCAGTTTTCAAGTTGGTCCAAATTGGGGTCCAAAATAAAACTTTGTTTGATTTCAACAAAAATTGAATATATGGGGTTCTTTGATATGCTGAATCTAACCATGTATTGAGATTTTTTATTTGTGGGCCCCGCTATCAAATTGGTTCATATTGAGGTCAAAAGGGTCCAAAATTAAACTTTGTTTGATTTCATCAAAAATTGAATTATTGGGGTTCTTTGATATGCCAAATCTAACCGTGTATTTAGATTTTTAAATTTGGGTCCCGTTTTTTAAATTGGTCTACATTAAGGTCCAAAGTGTCTAAAATTAAACTTATTTTGATTTTAACAAAAATTGAATTCTTGGGGTTCTTTGATATGCTGAATCTAAACATGTGTTTAGATTTTTGATTATGGGCCCAGTTTTCAAGTTGGTTCAAGTTGGGGTTCAAAATTAAACTTTGTTTGATTTCAACAAAAATTGAATATATGGGGTTCTTTGATATGCTGAATCTAACCATGTATTTTGATTTTCGGGTCCCGTTATCAAATTGGTCCACATTGAGGTCAAAAGGGTCCCCAATTAAACTTTGTTTGATTTCATAAAAAATTGAATTCTTTGGATTCTTTGAAATGCTGAATCTAACCATGTATTTAGATTTTGGATATTGGACCATTATAGGTAAATTAAAATGTTTTTAAGTTCTTAGACCACATTCATTCTTTGTCAGAAATCTATGCTGTGTCAAATATTTAATCACAATCCAAATTCAGAGCTGTATCAAGCTTGAATGTTGTGTCCATACCTGCCCCAACTGTTCAGGGTTCGACCTCTGCGGTCGTATCAAGCTGCGCCCAGCGGAGCATTTTATTCACATTTGCACTTTTACTCTATTATGTCTAGATTGAATTCCTTGAAACTTTGCATTATTAGTGGGATTGATATTAGAAAGCTCCCTCTTGATGTTTTATTATCTATTTGTTGTTCTGGAGTTACAGGACTTTAACAATTGCTGAATTGGAATTTCGGGCAATTTTTTCAAATTTCTGTGTGCCCAATACGGGCGTATCATGTGCTCAAGGCGCAGCTGTGTTTATTTGAAAATCATTTGGTCAGGGTAATTTTACTTTCACTGTTATTTCAGTATGAACTAACTACCCCCCCTTAGCCATGCGCGCATGGCTAACCCTATTTAGTTGGGTTAGTTTTCATCATAAATTTCTGATCAATTTTCCAGAATTCAAAATTATTCCAGATTCAAATAATTCCTTGTTCTAAGCAGTTTTTTGAAAATACAAACATAATTAATTTATTTATTTATTCTGCCCTTTTTATTAGATTGAAGTCAATTTTGATGGAGGATGGCAAAAGCGTGGTAGTGGCTGGCACTATGACAGCAATACAGGTATATAAATTATCATTCACTATGTGGAAAACTGTTCTAGTTCTACTATTTTATCTGCATTCAAGATATCTTTTGTTACTGTTTTTAAACTGTATATCTTACTGTGAAAGTACCTTTAGTTGACCTAATACTAAGTGTTCCCAAGAAATAAGATGTAAAAAGTAATTTGTTTCCGCACTTTTTTTTTCGTCATGCTTGAAGGTATTGACCTCATATTTGCCATATAGTTTAACCATGATAAGTTATAGATCAAGCTTGAATTTTGTTTAGGTCTGATGATTTTTTGCAGAGTAATGGTCCTTGTACTTCACTCAAATAATTGTTTTTTTCAAATTTTGTTTTTTATAATGCTTAAAGATATTGACTTGAAATTTGGCATATAGATAAACCATGATAAGTTAAAGATCAAGTGCGAATTGTGTTCAACAATCAGAATATTTTTTTAGGAAAAAAACATGACCCCAACCCCCCATGAAGTTAAATGGTCGTTCCCTAATTATATCAGTGTACCCGACAATGTCAAAATAATAAAATTTGCTTTAATTCTCCATGTATACCTTGTCATAATGTCAATGCAAATATGCTGTTTATTCTCTATAAAAATATATGCTGCAATAAAAGGCCTTAGGATTGCAATTATAGAGGAGATTTTTACATAAAGATCAATAATAAGTTATGTTAGCATTTAATGTTAATGACATTCAATGTTTATAGCACAGTTTTAATCAGTAATGATAATATTTATAGGTCATGCCAGTATGATTGGTTCAATCACTGGAAAAATCATGGACTCTAGTATTAGGAGCCGCATCTGCAAAGTATGTGAATACCATCAGCAAAGAAAAGAAACTGTTCCTGCACATGACTGTAGTAAAAATTGGTATGGATCAAGCAAAGGTATGGAACCAGACACGGCAGTTAAAATGGCACACAACCTAAAAGATTCAGGATGCCAAATACAAGTGTTACATGCTGATAATGATTCAACAACTACATCTAGACTGAAAGTAGATTTTGATGATCTGGAAAAAAAGGATGACCAAAATCATGTTAAAAAAGGATTCTCAAAAAAGTTGTATGAACTGTCAAAGAAATTTATAGAGTTCAAACACCCTGATGTCATTCCATATATATTGAGATGCTTTATGTATGCTATCAAAGAAAACACTGGATCTGTGGAAAACATTCAGCTAGCTTTGAAGAGAATGGTTTTACACATCTTTGGAGACCACACCTTGTGTGAAAATGCAGAATGGTGCCCATATGCAAAAGATCCATTAAATTTTAAGTAAGATATTTTTAAATGCATGACAAGGACTAATATGGATAATGGTAATAATTAAAATGCGGGTATACCTAATAAAAACACTAGAAGATCGGGTATGATTGCCAATAAGACAAATCTCCATCCAGGACCTAAAGTAGTTAATATAAGCAATTATAGGTCACATCACAGCCTTCAATGTGGAACCTTGACTCAAACCACAAAGTAAGCTACAAATGGCCCCAAAATAAACAAACAGCCAGATTTATATAAAAATTATTAATGAAAAACAAATAAGACACACAGCAACAAGCGACAACCACTAAAATTACTGGCTTGTGACTTTCGACAGGTACATATAGAATATATATGCAGCGAGGCAATATCCACTGTTGTCATTCAACAGATATGTCTCTTTTTCATGAAAAATTGTGCATAATGAAAACTCTAGTTGATTTTGACCAAATACTTGGGTTATGAATAGCATGTGCTCGTGATACTGGTTTAGTGAGTTGATACATACATCTTCAAATTCTAGTTTGGTTTCAATTTTAATATAAGGTTTAGATGAATAAATTACAGATCAATTTCAAATTTTAGTTATACATGTACGATCTTTCTTAATTATGCCCTTTATAATAACTGCTGAGTGTTATTACTTTAGGGCTGGTCAATAGGGCAATCAGTAAGGACAAGTATCATATGTAAAATAGGCTGAAATTGTTAAAAAAAAATTACATGTTTGAACAATCATTCTTTTCATGTGGATACTAATAAATTTTCTTTTTATTACTAGGTATAGCAGTTTGCCAAATGGTGAATGTTTGTCGAATGATGCCCTGAAACAGGAGTTAAGTGAAGTGATGGAGAAATATGAAAGGAGGGCAAACACATTGCAGAATATGGGATCTACCCAGGCCAATGAAAATTTTAACCACATAGTTGCAAGCAAAGCTCCAAAATCAAGGTACATTATGTAAATTATTAAATTTTATCATTTAATTGTGCCAAATTAAATTCAGGATGTTTGATGATACATTTCATATTTGTTGTTCTGAAGTAATTGATTTTGATTCTTTAAAATTATGCTTTTTTATTTTATAAATAAAAAATCAAAAAAATCAAGACAAACATTCAACAACACAGAATACTAAAAAAATAAGTGACACAAATCCCACTAAAAAACAGGATATAAACAAGGGTATATATATATGATATCAATATCATCTTCTCTGGTACCAATCCCATTAGGAGGCTTAAATTATGTGGATTCCTAATATGGTGTCATCTTATTGTGAAATTACCCACCAGTGTATTCCTCAATACAAAAGTTTAATGACTCTTGAAATAATGATTTTGAACTAGAATTGTCTTATTTAATTGTTGAAAGAAAAACAACATGTATATTGTCTGTAAACATCAAATTCATTTGTACAAATCAATATCAAATTTTCTGATAATGAATGTTCATGCAATTTATATATACATTTATAAGTTGCTTTTTTTAAAGAGACTTGTGGCTTTGTGAAGCACATAATATTTACCTTTTGTAAATAAGTGACTGGTAAAATATATATAGCAAACATTTATATTTATTTATAGGTCTTATGGTGGATCCTCATCTTTGAGCAACAGGTTATCTGCTTCAGTTTTACAGAAGAATGAAGGCTATACATGGTTGTCAAAGGTAAATTTTAAACAACAATAAAACCATTTTTTTTATAAAAACTTTTCAAAATCTTTATAACTCAAAAGGTAGTAGACCTAGAACACCCATCTAGGTCTTATGTTGCAAGGTTTCTGTCTGTTTCATGTCAGATGTACTTGACCTAAATTTCATGTTTCATGACTGTTAATTTTGCAACAAGTTTTCCCGATTAGGTCATTTCCTCAGAAAATTGAATACCATATTTAACTTAACCTTGACCTTGTTTTCAGGGTTTACTGGCTGTGATAGATTGCAACTGATTTAGTTTATCAGTCACTTTATTATTCCATTGCCAACACACTTATAGATTCTTTAACACCCTTTTGAACACACTAGGATCAACATCCTTCAATAAGTGTTGACCAAACTTGGTACAGTATACATACTAAGTAATACTAGTATCTAGAACCTTATAATTTCAAGGTCAAAAGTCAAGGTCACAGAGTTGAATATTTACACAGCCAGGGGATGCCATGCTTTGCACTGCCCTTGTTACACTATCTTTTTCATGAAACCATTGTGTCGACTGTAAACAGACTTAGCAGTTATGTTTCTTTTTTTAGTTCAGTTTAAACATTGTTATCAAAAAATTCTGTTTTGAAATAGAATAAACCATGTCCATAGGTTATAGATAATATGGATCCACATTATTTCTATCTGTCTTATTGCATATATCATAGGTGTATTTTTAGGTTAAAGTTATTTTATTTAGAAAAATATAAAATTATATTATTTCACCTGGTGACACATATATTAATGATATTTCAGGTCAATTGAACCATCTCTTTTGTCTCCAGGGCAACATACTCTAAAACTAGCGAAGCAAATGGACAAAAGTTAAACAGACACAGAATTAATCAAAAAACCACTCATTTCAAAAGAAGAAGGATTCAACTTCGAAAATTGAAAAAGAAGTCAGAATTTAGTTCACAGATTAAAGAAGGAACCACTTATGAAAATGAAACAGAAGTGAATGAAGTAATATCTGATATTCAGCAAATACCTTCTCGTCTAACTATAAATGATTCTGAAGAATTCATTATCCTCGACCTGTGAAATATGCAAAAATAATTGCGAAAACGAGGCACTTTACGACCATTTTGACTGACAGCATCAATCACTCATCATTATCATTAGCAAAAAGAATCAAAATACGTTTTCGTGGGACACTGACATTAATGCAAACCAGCCATGGATAGCAGCAAAACTTCAAATCAGAAGAGAATCACATAAGGTGCATTTCTGCATGATGTGATTTCAATATGCGAGATGGGATCCGAGGACCTGCAAGCATGTAATATTTGTATGGTTCTATTTATGTTCCTTTGAGGTGTTAATTTCTTACTTGGGCTTGTCCACATAATACTGTAAATTTGTTCAGGATCTTCCCAGTATCATTAGTAAAATATTTTGTCAAAATGTCGAAATTGTTTCGATGAAGGTATGTTATGTAACAACAATATACGAGTTATGTCAGATACCAATACAGATGTTCAAAACTCCTTTATATACAAACTGATAAAAAATCTTTTAGATATAAACAGGACTGACGGACAAAAGGATAAAAAAAAATATACTTTCTAACATTACCAGTATGTATAAGTGAAGGATCATTTAAACTCTATGTTTTTGTCTATGTTTATAAAAAGTGTTACAAAACCACCTAGCATTATATTGCTAGTAGCACGAGCATTGTTTGATAAATTAGTGTTTTTCTTTATTTGGCCTGTGGACAAAAAATGTTTGGTTTAAGTATAAAAAAAATGCTTTCATCTCCCCTTGCTTTAATACTTACATTGAATGGATGCTACTTCAACAGCTCTTTGTGCTGTCAGTTGCGATCATCTAACCTTACAGCAGATCATGTGCGTCAAATGTTTATTTCACAAAGAATGCATTTGCATTATAATGAACTGAGCTCAAAGCAAAGTAATTTAATGATACACTTAGACAAAAAGCTCAATCCAGTGATATACTTTGTTATAGACTTTAACGTATCATGAACATTAATCCTTCATAACCCCCTCTATGTTCATTGATGATCTAACACACATACCAATGGCTCAAGTCGGGAGCCTGTTATTCAGTGGTTGTCGTTTGTTTATGTGTTACATATTTGTTTTTCATTCATTTTTTGTACATAAATTAGGCCGTTAGTTTTCTCGTCTGAACTGTTTTACATTGTCATATTATAGCTGGCTATGCGTTATGGGCTTTGCTCATTGTTGAAGGCCGTACGGTGACCTATAGTTGTTAATTTCTGTGTCATTTGGTCTCTTGTGGAGAGTTGTCTCATTGGCAATCATACCACATCTTCTTTTTATATATACAAACTACATGGATCAGAAGTCTTGAAAAATCATATATATTTTTATATTATATACATGTATACGTATCCCAATTAAAATATATTTAGTTGTGGTCGAAACATTCAGTTTCTAGCAAGACGTTGTCACTTCATGCACACATTAATGATATATGCTGAGAGCCCCTCTTTTTGAAATAAGAACATACTTCCACGTGCACCTAATCATAGTAAACAGATGAACAAACATTAAAACTTTAAACTGCTTCAGTGTCTATTTAGCGTCACAACTAAATCAATATATATATATATATACATATGAAAGACTCAGATTGAGGTCCGGTACCAACCTCCATTCCCGATTCGACATCCAAATCTGATGTCATAATAAATAAGATTCAAAATCTACATGTATGACCAATTATATATCCTTGGAATAGACATCTTTTTTGTTTTTCTCAAAGTAATGTCCAAATAGTAATGGCTCCTTCTCTCTAACATGTCTAATTGCTGTCTATTTTACAGACTAGCCACAATGAAATCAAAGTTTTATAAATTGTTAGGGTGAATCTAATACTTAAAAAAAGTTGTGAAAGAAATATTTAAAATATTTTAACAATTGGCTGTTCTTTTAGTTTTTATTTTGTCGATTGTTTGAAATTGCGTATTGACCTCTAGACGTCTTTCAATTACCTTTGGCATTTGGGTTGTTTTCTTATTGTTGGACATGAATATATTCACTAGGCATTTATCTAAAGGACTATGACAAAGTAAATCGACAGAATGAACGTCTTTCACCAAAATATTAGTATGCATGTTCATATACATGTATTTTTAAGATGATGTTGATGATGGTCTTATTGTAATTTTCTGAGGTTTGACCTTTTAATTCTAAGCTGTGACATGCCCAAAATTAAACATCAATAGACCATGACAACCATGACTAAGGGGGATTGATTAACTAATCCCCATGGATGAGATGTTGCAAATCTGACAACAACACACCAAATATTGTTGACTTACAATTACTGGTTATCGTCAAAGATTCAGCATATAAACTAACCAACGATGTTTGGGGGCATGCCCCTTAATCTCATATTGAGATATTCAAATGTGTTCATTTCGTACAGAGATGTCCTTAAAACCATAAATCGCCCAGACATGTCGAATATCACATTCCAAATGGTCTAATTATTTACTTCATCAAAATCTGTCTCAATGTTTAATCTCCCAAATTTAACATGTCCAATAATTGTTATTGGACAAAAACTTGTCAACTTGATAAAAACTTGAAGCTCAAATATGTCCTCAATATTTAAGCACAAAGGTTACGACATTCAATAATGGGTAAACAGGCATCACATATTAAGATAAATGGGGAATGTGTCCATGGGACACAGATGAAGCGCCCACTTGGATATCAGATAATAAAGATACATAACTAAAGAACGGTAAAAGTGACACTACCCAAATGTGTGCTTAATCTGTGTTTTGTGGTAATAAGCATTGTTTATAGTTTCATAACATTTGCTTGAGAAAAACTTAGTTAGAGAACAAAAACGAAAAGTTCTGCAATTTTGCCATTTGTAAAGGGCATAACTCTAGAACAGTAAACGTGAGGCCACCAAAATTCAAACATGATCTATGTTTTGTGGTAATAAGCTTAATCATTGCATATAAGATTCATAACATTTGAATGAGTAAAACAAAAGGTAAAGAAAGGAAACGAAAAATAAAGCAATTTTTCCATTTATAAAGGGGTATAACTGTAGAATAGTAAAAGTGACGCTACCCAAGTTCTTACTTGCTCTGTGTTTTGTATTAATAAGCAGTGGTGTGTTAAAGTTTCATAACATTTGGTTGAGGCAAACTAAAGTTAGAGAAAAGAAACCAATTTTGGAATGTACGGACGTACAGATGGACAAGGATAAAACTAAGTGCCCCCTTCTTTACGGTAGGGCCATAAAAAAGAATATCACAATCAAAAACGATCTTCACTTGCGAGAGCTCTTTATTAATTTTTCATCGATATGATTATTATAGGTAAACTTTTAGATGAAGGTATTTGAATTAATTCACAAATATTATACATTTAGTTTTATCTTGCAAGTTTTTACTAGACTAGTGCAAGTTTTATCAGTGCTCCAACTATTGATTAAGTGGTCATTTATTAGCATTGGTTTGTTCAAAGTCAGTTGTTTATATTTAGCATACTAATTTGCAACACATACATTAACTCTTGTTTGTTGATTGCTTGATGAACAGTCGCAAAAATTTCATGCATATTTAGAGCAAATATAAAGATAAAAATAATTAATTTTGTTCAGTTAAATTCATTGTTTACAAAGTAAATTATTCTTTTGCACAAATAAATTGCAGTGATGAGTATTTCAGGTACTGTGTCATGTACGGCTTCATGCAAAAGTGGTTTCTGGGCTTTCAGAGAAGTACTGTTTCATTTTTACTTCAAAACAAAAGGACGGTGTATGTAATAATATCAATTGGATTTATATTTAAATAACATGTGATTGATTTTCTGAAAACTGTAACCCCTCCCTTTTTATGATCCCAAACGTTAAATCTGAAATTTTTAAAATCGAGAGGGAGCTTTCATCAATAGGTATAAACAATTCACCAAGGTTTAAGAGAAATCGTGAAAGCAGGTTGTAGTTATTGAACGTCGTGTTGACGACAGACAGACGGTCAGACAACGGCATACCATAATTCGTCCCGTCTAAATCACAGTCGTATAAAAAGATAATGCTGAAATCTTGAGTCGTTAAATTTTTTAAGTTTGTCTGACGTTTGGTTGAGAGTTAAAAAGCACTGCTTTCAAAGAAACTGTTAATCTGGCCGGGTTAAAGTAATTACAGGAAACATAGAAAAATAATTTCTTCAATTAATTAAGTGACTTAATATACTGACCCCTGTAATTGAGGGTGTGACCATGGGATGATTTCCACTTGCCTCCCCCTTACCATTTTTTTTTTTTTGGTGAAGCGTAAAATTAATTTTCCCCTTTACTACCCTCGTTACCTGGTTCCCGCCCGACTATCAATTCCCTCGAACCTAATTCCCACTCATTCCCAGGCTTCGATTCCAGAATCGTGTGCAGCCAGTGGCACCTTGGGGGGAGGGAGGGAAGTGGTTTCGGGGGTTGAAATCCTCCTTTTTTTGGACGTTCGGTGCACATTTAAATGGGACATATGGTTGGACCCCCCCCCCCCCCCCCCCTTTTTCCAACCTTCTCCTTGGTTGGGATACATCTTTTAAAAATAACTGGATCTGCCTCTGCACCCCTTCTTATTGGTATCGTACAGTTTTTCAGAATTTGCTGTGTGGTATAGATAATGTGATGTGTACACATGACATTGGTTAATTTTATAATTTATGTAGTTCCTGCAAGTTTGCAGCAAACACGCAGGAGAAAGATTAATTTGAATATAAATGTTTGCAGCAGGTCTGCAGCAAACACTCATATGCATATAAATGTTTGCAGCAGGTTTGCAGCAAACACTCATTTGCATATAAATATTTGCAACAGGTCTGCAAGCAAACACTCATTTGCATGGTAAATTGTTTACAGCAGACCTGCAGCGTATTTGCAGCAAACATGCCGTAAATACAGACTCTGTGTTCCCTGAAAGTCTGCAGCAAGTTCGCTGCAGACTTGCAGCAACTATTTGCAGGAGGCTGATTTTTTCAGTAAGGATTGTTTTATTATTACTTAATGATATTTTGTCTTAACATAATATGGTTTTGACGTAATGATGTTTCGATATAAGTCAATATAGAAAAGTCATTACTTAATGATATTTCGATATAACACGATATGGTTTCGTTTTGACTCAATATAGTTTTGTCTTTACTTAATATGTTTTTTTCATAACTCGATGTGGTTTCACCATTATTTGATGTGGTTGTGTCATTAGGCAATCTGGTTTTAACATTACTTGATGTGAATGTGACTTAACGTAATGTAGTTGTTTTATTACATGATGTGGTTTTTTGTCGATTCTGTGACTTTTGTCGCAGAAAGCTCGACATAGGGAAATATTTTATTATGTACATGTCAGTCTCACAGTTTTTTTTTACCTTGACCTCATTTTTACGGTTCCTTGCTCAGTGTTGAGTTTTTGTGTTTTGGTCTGTATTTCTTAAACTATAAGCAATAGGTCAACTTTATTTGTTGTATGTAAGAATTGTAAGCTGTACATGTCTGGTTGGCATGGTTCATCTGACCTTGACCTAATTTTTATGGTTCATTGGTCAATGTTTAGTAAAACAGTTTCTTGGTTGAGTCTTTCTTAGAAACTATAAGCAATAGGTCAACTTTAGTTAGTGTATTGAATGATTGTAAGGTGTACATGTATCTCTTGTTTGGTTTGTATGACCTTGACCTCATTTTCTTGGATCATGTTGAGTTTATGTGAAAGTTGTAGTAAAGCTGTAGTAAAGCTTTATATTTAGGACTATTAACATAATATCAATGATAAGTAAAGAGGGCGAGACATTTCAGCATGTGCACAAAACGATATCAAGTCAATACGAAACCATATCGTGTAATATTGAAATATCATTAAGTATGGTCTATTCCATATTGAGTTATATCAAAACATCATTACGTCATGTCAAAACCATATAATGTAAAGACAAAATATCATCAAGTAATAATAAAACAACATAGCGAATATCAGGGCCCAGTTGTTCAAAAATGTCGTTAGCCTTAACGATGATTAAGGCTAACGAGTCGTTAAATCTTAACTAAGTCGTTAGCTAACATATGCGTTAAAATGTGTTGTTCAATTTTTTTTAATGACAATGTTAACTAACACTGCGTTAAGAGTCGTTAAATTGTTTGTCGTTAAATTGTTACCCGTAATGCACAGAAAATCTTCACTACCTGTTACCAAGATGGCTGAATTATCTGCAAAAAAAATGCATAGGGACAGAAAAAATTTTTTTACTTCCATTGGGGCAAACCTGATCATTTCTAGAGTAACACATGAGTTGGAGTTGTTGAAAGGGGGATTTTCCACAGAAGTGACAAATCAGAAGAAAAATGAGGTGTGGAAAGTCATAACAGAGGAGGTTAATGCTTTGGGTGTCTGCATGAGAAGTGAAGCAGAAGTGAGAAACAAATATCGTAATATGTTTCGGGGGGCAAAAGAAAAATTAACAAATAACAGAAAGGAAATGAGCAAGACTGGAGGTGGACCACCACCCACACAGCTGACCATTGCAGAGGAGAACATAGTAAATGCAACGAGGGATAGTGCATCGTTCATTGGAGTTGGTGGCCTTGAGACAGAAATAACTTGTAATGGTATGTATTTTTTAAATTTGATTTAATTTTTGCTTAAATTTAATTTTTTAATTTGACTTAAAAGATTTGTTTTTTAACCTGTAAATGCAGAAATAGGTTTACGCTAACGGTTGTCTGCTTTGACAGAAGGGTTTCCAATAACATGGGATTTCCTCGCTTTAAATATCTTTGAACTTGACATATTCTAAAAATATATATATGTCAATCTACATTTAAATTATCATACGTATGCGTAACTAGTGGTCACTTGTACATAAAGGATTGAATCATCCACTTACGCTTTTTACATTTCGATATCCTTAAAACAGTATTTAAGGGCATACGATACAGTTTTGATCCCATATTGAAATTTTGATAAAAATTTGCATGTAGGCTATTTTTTACCTGATTAAATCAAATATGTAATAAAAAATATCCCTTCATGTGCTACTTTTTGAGTAAATTGAGGTTCAAATTTCAGATATTTATTCAAAATACGGATTTATGGACTTATTTTTCCTTTCGATAGAAATACATAACTTTTTTGTTTTAAAAGATAAACACGAGATGTTTTTTGTTAAATAATTTGTTATTAATGTGTTATATAAATATTGTATAAAATTTGTACATTTTATTTTTACAAATAACTCAAATTTCTCAAATGTTCATGAATGTAGAAAAAAACCGTCAATTTTTGCTGTATATTAATCAAATTTTAAAAAATTGCACTATTTACGTTTTCATGAAAATTGGTACACATAATCTTCTTACGTAATCAAACCAAATGTCATTTTAAAAAAGAGGGGTCCATGAACTCGTTTTGAAGTTAAATCAGTTTGAATGATAAAAATCAGCGGAAAACTGCATATTTTCCCGATAAGTCAACGTTTGACGTCGCGAAAATAACAATTTACGTTAGCAACGTAATTACCTCCCCTGTAACTGTATCGTATGCCCTTAACCATTATTATATCTTTATTTTGACTGCAAACCCTACTTTCACAATCGTGTTCTGTTCTGTTCTGTACAGGTATTTTCCTCCGTTATATATATATCGGAGCACTACCACTTGGGATATATGGGTTTAAAATATTTACACAGATATTTACAGTGTGGTGCCGTGGGGTGCTTAAGTTTAAAAAAACTTTATATACAGGTAAGACTGTGAATTTTAAAAACAGGTGTTTAAAATTAAGTGCTATTTACATCATTTATAATTCTACTTAGGTTAAATTTTGATTTTAAAAACCGTTTTGATTCCTTTTAATGAGACAATGGGGTGTTTCTACCATATGTTTAATAAGTTAAAGGATTAAAATATGAAAGAAAAATGATAAAATCAAAGGATAAAGGGTAAAAATAAGTTGATTAAACAAAACAAAAAGAATGGGATTAAATTGTGTCAGTATGGTATTAGCTTAAGACAGGATTACCAAAAATAAAATATATCACTAAGTAAAAAATTCGTGTTGTATTGTTGTTTTGCTTTTGCCGCTTTTTTGTCCCTTGTAACATTGAAAAATAAATTTTGTTTTCGGAGAAATGACTTTAAAAGAACCAAAAACTGTTTTAAAGTGATGAAACTGTTCGAATCAATAAAACAATCACTTATTAAGTTTGAAATATTTAATTTGATGTACAGATAAGAACTTATTAGTTGCTAACACCATAGATGAAAGGCTATATATATATATAGCCTGTTTCTTATATCTTGTAAACGAATAATCTAGAGTTATTCCTCTTTGTACTTCTACTTTCAAAATAAAAAAAAAAAAAATCCAGTTTACTTTAAAAATTCGTAAGGGTTCCACGGAACCCAGTGTCTCGCCTACTTTTGCTGTTAATCGCAGGCTCAACAAAAATGAGGAAAAAAATTAATAAAAATATTCCTCTCTATACTATCTTTTGATTGTAAGTAGCTTCTGTCCAAGTTTGGTAAAAATCCAGGATAGTTAATGAATCTAATAAATGTTTTAAAAACTTAAACATGTTAAACTGCAGACTGTGTGTAATGTTAACTGGAAGAAAAACTAAGTCCATTTATAAGTAAAATACGGAAAAAATGGAACAAAATTTTAACAAAATTTCCTTCTAGATACTATAGCTTTTAATCATAAACAAGCTTTTGTCCAAGTTTGGTACAAATCCAGGATAGTTTAAGAAAGTTGTTAAAATTTTAAAAACTTTAACCACAGAGTGAATGTAATGTTAACTGGCAGAAAAACTAAGTCCATTTATAAGTAAAATACGGAAAAATGGAATTTTTTTTTACAAAATTTACTTCTGGATACTATCTTATGATCTTAAACAAGCTTCTTTCCAAGTTTGGTAGAAATCCAGGATTGTTTAAGAAAGTTATTAAAATTTCAAAAACTTTAACCACAGAGTGAATGTAATGTTTCCTGGCAGAAAAACTAACTCCATTTATAAGTAAAATACGGAAAAAATGGATTTTTTTTTTTACAAAATTTACTTCTGGATACTATCTTATGATCATAAACAAGCTTCTTTCCAAGTTTGGTAGAAATCCAGGATAGTTTAAGAAAGTTATTAAAATTTCAAAAACTTAAACCACAGAGTGAATGTAATGTTTCCTGGCAGAAAAACTAAGTCCATTTATAAGTAAAATACGTAAAAAATGGAATTTTTTTTTTACAAAATTTACTTTTGAATATTATCTTATGATCATAAACAAGCTTCTGTCCAAGTTTGGTAGAAATCCATGATAGTTTAAGAAAGTTATTAAAATTTCAAAAACTTTAACCACAGAGTGAATATTTGTGGACGCCGCCGCCGACGACGACGACGACGACGACGCCGACGGAATGTAGGATCGCTATGTCTCGCTTTTTCGACAAAAGTCGAAGGCTCGACAAAAAGGAGTCTTTTCAAAGTGACCTCCTAAAACTAATAAAAACTAAAAAAAAAAAATGAAAACAAATAATACAAGCAGACAAATGCAAGCAAAACAGTAGTATTTCTCTTTTTAAAATACCACAAAGTCATCATTCACATGTTTATGCATTATGCACAAAAAAAGTTAAAAAAAATGAAGCAAAAGTGGAATCAAGTTCTTTTAAACCATTTGCTCTCAACCAGTGTATTGGCACATATACTATAATTTATGTGTGTATTGGCATACTAGTATACTATATTTTTATGCTTTTACATTTGCTCTTAACCATTTTATAGTTCATTTGTTAAAAAAGTAAAAAGATTCAATATAATATAACTTAATAAAACCAATTTTTTTCTCAGGTACCACCAATTGGTATTTCTTATCATGTCACCTATGAAACATTCAGGTCATTGTATGTTAGATTTGTTTTTACTGAAAATCTTTACAAGAATTTCTATTCCTATTTCTTTACTTGATATTTTAGAAGCAAATCCTGCCACAGTGGAAGCCAGTCTCCATGCACAGCTACCCCCAGACTTACAGCAGAAGAATCTGTCTGGATAAGAGCTTTATACAGACATCACTCAAACTTGCAGAACAATGAGCAGACCTGCCCAGTAGCTGATGATGCTTAAGGGACTGATAGGAATGCCACATATCCAGGTCCAAGTAGTTCAGCATCTTCCCAGTCTAAATAATCTTCAAGTTCATGCAGGATTTACAACAACAAATTCCTCATTTCATGACATTAGTCATTATATACATGTTCAACAGTTATAAGTCTCCATTTGTGTTCGGTGCACAATTTGGAGAGAAATGATTTCATAAATTGTATCTGCGTTTAGGCTCTTAACAGAAAATTAAAAATTCATAAGCATTCCCTAAAAAAATTACAAACACATATCTAAAAACAGCCTTTAAAAAAATGATCTTCGGCTTCCCAAAAAGATATAACAATAAGGAGATGTGGTATGATTGTCAATAGGACAACTATCCAGCAAAGTTAAAATAAAGTGGATATAAGCTATTAGGCAACCGTGCAGCCTTCGACAACGAGAAAAACCCATACTGTATAAAAGACCATGCAATGGATAAACAAAAGAATTTACCAAAAACCAAATACAAAGTAAATGAAAAACCACTGACCTACACAGACTACTGACAGATTGTGTGAGCACTCAACCTTCCGGTAATCTGGAACATGCAGTGATGTAACAGCAAAACATGAGAACAAACTATAAAAATCAGTTGAAAAGGGCTTCACTCATCAGATTGATACATAGCAGAGAAAAACATCTAAGGGAGCTACCAGGGGGAGGGGGAGGGGGCTAGGATGGAAAATTTGGTCCTGCCGTGGTTGTTGTTGTAATTTCTGTCTGCCTTTTAATTATTCAATCTTTTTTGTCCTGCCTTCTTTTTACATAAATTGTCATCCTGCCTTTTTCTTGCAAAGTGTCTCATCCTGCCATTTTTTACTTTTTCTCAAAACTCTTGTCCTGCCTATTTTTTTCAAATTTCATCCAAGCTCCCTCCCCCCAAACCTAAAAATCAAATGGAAGCTCCCTAACATTGATGCACACCTCATGAAACTAAAAATTTAAATGAGCAGACCAAAAAAAAGGAAATAATTGTTCCATGAGAATACAACTGATGAGACACACTCCAGGAAAAAAGGACTGTTGAAAATTGGCAAAACTTGATTATGCAATTAGATTCTTATAATGGTTATTACAGTAATTATTTTCAATATTGTGCTCTCTTTCTCACAGCATGCAGCCTACACCCAAGAAGAAGAAGACAGCTGAAGATGTTTATGCATAACAATGTGCAGTTCTTGAAAACGAACTAGAGAAGAACACACTTCAAGTAGATCTCTTGAAAAAATTGCTTAGCAAATATGACAGTTTCGATTCTGATGCCTTGGAACTACTGTCAGTTTTGATGCAGTGATTGTTAAAACATTAGAAAACTTTTCAAGTTGTTAGATATTTAAATGTTTTGAATCTATTTACTGAAATGTTTGACTTGTTTTAATTGTTTTTTCCAAAATTTTTATTACAAAATCAATTTATTAAAATACTGCATATATTGTATTGATTTATTTTCTATTACCACATATTGTATGTAATTCCTTTTGATTGAAATTGATGATTAACTTATACATGAATACTGTCAGCAATTTGGATTTTGTGTTGTTTTTTTGTCATTTCTGTAGCCCTATCAATGAAGAGATATTAACATTTTAATGTCAAATGTGATAATTTCAAGCTGATAATCAGAGATGATAATTCCAATATTGAGTCTTGTTTCATTGGTCACCAACAATGTTTCTGTATATAAGGTATTGACTCTATCATTGTTGATGGCTGTACAGTGTCATGTAATTACTCATATCTATGTCATTTGAAGTATTTTGTATCTCATTGGCAAGCATACCAAATCTTCTATTTTCATTGTTGGTGTCAAATCTGATTTTCTTGAACATTCAAAGCTAAACAATTTTATGAAATCGTAAATGATCCTGGTCCTTCAGGTTTTTTGGATTACAATACATAATAATAAAGAAAGTGAAAGAGATGCTTTAACTTTAATGACGGTTAAAATAAGTGCCAGCAATGTGTTCCCTAATCCCTCTTTCATCTTGTTGTCCATTGTAGTTGTTTCCATTTTCTACATCCTCGTTAACAAGCTCTTCTGCTGCTACATCTGGTTCTTTAGTTGTATGCAGATGTTGTGAAGAATGCCACAAACCATAACTATTTTGGTTACCTTTTTGGGATCCATACGAATCTGCAAAAGATAGCAAAAAATTACCATGCAGGGTTACACAAGATTGTGTAGTTGAAGGAAGAATAAGATGCAAGTATAGTCGATGGTATGGGTTTTTTTCTCTCTGTGACCACTGATTTTTACAAGCTGTTGGTAACAGCCTAGAAAAATGTATAAGTTTGTAATATTAAGTTTAAATAAACAAATAGACCATAATATACTAAGACAAAATCAGGTGCAAATTTGTTCGATTTAGTATCGAGAGTGAGAAGGGGGGGGGGGGGGGGGGTATTGTAATTTTCTTAAAAAATATTATCTATAGTATTAAACGAGAAGACCGCATTTTGTGTGTCGCTTCTCTTCCTTCCACAATAAATTAATCATTATGCCTCTGTGTCCTATAGGTACCATGCATAGTCGCATTTGTCATCCTCGCTTATGATAATTCAGTTTGGGTTATTTTGGGAGGAAACGAAAATAAAGACGTCCGGATATTATTTCCGTAAGCGGACGGACTTTTAAGTCATAGACAAGACTTCCGTTTAGGACTGTTTTAAAAATGCACTTAATTTTCATAAGTACTTAGGCACAGTGTGGGAACGGAACTGTACGGTTTTCTAATAATTTGGTCATTCGGGAGACTGTCAAGCGGGGCGCCGACATTCGAAAAATAACAAGTTGCTTGATGGAAACTTTGACGAACTCTAATGTTACTATATAACGCTTCTGCTTCAAGTTTTGGTCGCTAAAACATTCTTTATGTAAATATGAACCAATAAAATAATAAGAAAGATAAATGCAGCCAAACGTTTCCTTAGATTGGTGGAGCTCCGTGTAAAACGGTCAAAACTGTCACACAACAGCGATCAAAAATGTCAAATAAACATCGAAAAACCAATCGTTGCTACCAGAATTTTCACATGTACCTTTTCTGATATATAGTCCTACCTGTCTAAAAGTTTCAAAGCCATTGCCCCAGTAGAAATCCAAATATATAAATTTTCTCCATGTAGGATATTTTATTGACTGTACAATCGCTTGCAAGTTTACTGTACAATCACTTGGAGCCTTCCTGTACAATCACTTGGAGCTTTCCTATACAATCGCTTGGTCGAATTTATTAAATACATTGCATATGCATTTTATTAGTTGTTCCTTGTCTGTCCTATTAGTGGCGGATCCAGAACTTTTCATAAGGAGGGGGGAGGGTGGTGGGGGGCGCTGACTGACCTAAGGGGGGGGGGGGGGCGCTCCAGTCATGCTTCAGTGATTCCCTATATAATCAACCAAATTCCCCCTCCCTGAAAATAATCCTCGTACAAAATACATATTTATATATACCGAAAAGGTGACTAGATGCTCTGGAAGCATATTTTGAATTTTACTTAATTTATTATTTACCAGCAATTTAAAATAATAATATATACATATTTGAACATTAGTTAGGACAAAGAACGTTTCATCAAAGGATCGGGATATTGTAACTTGATAAAGGAATTGGAATGTGGAATGGTGGTAGCTAATCACGGATCCAAGAAAAGACACGTATAGGTCAATAAACATGATATAAAATAAGAAGATGTGGTATAATTGCAAATGAGATATCTGTTTATTACAATCTATAGCTACTGGTGGAAAAAGCTCCCGTAAAATTTTATCAAGGATTGGGGAGGACTTGTTATCTGAAAAACACAAAATCCTTAAACATGATTTTTTTTAGCAGTGTCACGCTTCAGGAACTTTTTAATATTCCTAACTATAACATCCGACGAACGAACGAAACAGTTTTTTTGTGAGAACGACATTTTATCAAACCACATTTATATCTTTAATATAAAAATAAGGAGATGTGATATGATTGTCAAAGTTAAAAATTAAATGGATTTAAGCCATTATAGTCGGCTATAAAAGGTCCCGACATGAAAAATAAGAAACAATACGTTTCGATAACTGACGGCCTAATGTATAATAAAACAATTTACGAAAAACATATATAATGTCAGACATGAACCAACGACAACCACTGAACTGCGGGGTCTTGACTTGGAACAGGTACATAAAGAATTTGGCGGTGTTAAACATGTTTGTGTGCGCTCAATCCTACCCAAAACTAGCACAACACAAGACCAAATTATAAAAAATCAGTTGAATGATCGGGTCATCATTTAATATTATCATTGACCATATCAGACCAGGTGCGGATCCAGCCTTTCTGAAAAAGGGGGATTCAAACCACGGAACACCCTGAAACGTTCACAAAATAAAACAAAATCGAAAAAAATGGGGTTTCAACCACCAGAACTCCCTCTCCTTGCATACCGGATCCGCTTATGCAGACTGCATCCATTAAAATAAAAGCTTCAAACATCAGTAACTTTTTTGAATGTGTAATTTATGTTGGAATAAAAAAATGATAACAATACCAAATAACTGTTATTAAATAGTAACAGAAAAAGGAAAGAACAATCATGCCAGACATATGTTGCATTGGATTGCAGTAGTTTTAATAAATATTTATATGACAGAAGTCTCATTGAAAATATGAACTGATCATGAATGTGGCAGAAGAGATAGTAGTAAGCATTTCCTACTTGAGTGTTATAATTGTTCATATGCCAAAAAAAAAACATAAACACTAGAAACTATTACAGCAAAATGCATTGAGTGTGTAGGTAAAGGTAATACCTTTGACTAGCTTGCTTGCTAGCTGAACCGTGAAGTCATCATAAGGTAAGGAAGACTTCCCCCCTTTCGGAGTAGTCTAGTTGGCCAAACGATGAACAGGAAAGCTCCAAGTGATTGTACAGGAAGGCTCCAAGTGATTGTACAGTAAACTTGCAAGCGATTGTACAGTCAATAAAAATATCCGACATGGAGAAAATTTCTACTTGGGCAATGGCTTTGAAACTTTCAGACATTTATAAGAAAAGGTACATGTGAAAATTCTGGTAGCAACGATTGGTTTTTCGATGTTTTTTTGACATTTTTGATCGCTATTGTGTGACAATTTTGACCGTTTTGCACGGAGCTCCACTATTCTAAGGAAAACGTTTGGCTGCATATATCTTTCTTATTATTTTATTGGTTCATATATACATAAAGAATGTTTTAGCGACCAAAACTTGAAGCAGAAGCATTATATAGTAACATTAGAGTTCGTCAAAGTTTCCATCAAGCAACTTGTTGTTTTTCGAATGTCGGAGCCCCGATTGACAGTCTCCCGAATGACCAAATTATTAGAAAACCGTACAGTTCCGTTCCCACACTGTGTTAGGGACAGGAAAATAATTTTTACGTTTTCCTGTATACTATGATAATACATATACTATAAGAGAGTCTCTATATAATATATCAGTGACTGCCATGGATAGTAAACTTGGAATTGATAGAAAATATTAGATACACTTGATTATTAAATGATATATTTGCATGTTCATAGTATACAGAAAAACTGAAAACAAAAAATAACGGACTTTGGAAAAAAGGGTGAAGGCTAAAAACATTATCCTGTCACCAAGGTATCCGCAGGTTTACTTTTGATACCTTCCTGGAATTCTCCAGTCATAAAATCTTTTACGAAAATTCATCCTTCAACAGTTTACATACTTTCAACCACGCACTAAATGCCCCGCGATTTCGCGGGTGTATTCTAGTGATTATAATTTCAAAAAAAAAAATAAACTCCAATCAATGAGAAACAGTAATAAAATCATCTAAATAATCACTCACTTCAGAATGCAATATGTAGAACCTTCTCTTCCATCTACCAAATGTCCTTTCTATAACAGATCTTGAGACCGCATGACATCTGTTGTACCTTCTATGGTGTTGTTCATTGGGATTCAGAAAAGGTGTCATTAAAAAAGACCTGCAGGGATAGCCACTATCACCAAGTAAGATATCATTTTCCCAATTGCCATTTCTCTCCATGTGAGCACACACCTGCATGAGGAAATATATCTATTTTAAAAATTATACAATACATAAATATAAATACAATACAAAAATAAATTTTAAAGAATATACATGCATGCATATCAATTTAATTGGTATTGTTAAAAAGATATTTCATTGGCAATCATACCACATTTTACATAAATTATAGGGTGGGGGTTCATTCTTTTTGCTGGCTGATATCAGGGACATATAATACAATATATGTCTCTTGAAACTGTGCTTTTGTCCAAACCTACAAAGTAGAGATGCACAACTTTAGGATAATAATGAATGGCCAATAACTATGTAAACAAATATCTGTAATGTAGTGCAGAGTATGGAAGAAACAATGCAACAATAATGCATGTACACTATGAATTGGCACTTTAGATTCTGCTAAAAGATCTCAAATTGAAATAAAACATGAGAAATCTTAATGTCACCATTATCTGTTGTTCTACACTGAGGGCATGATTCCTGTTTGTCTGACGTGTTAACTTGTTCCTTACTAGATTAGATAAGAATAAAATTCCTTCCCTCCCAAATCTGTATCGTGCTCTAAGTTCTGTGTCGGTGTAGTCTAGGGTAAGTTCTTCTTTGCTTCTAAAAGTTCTTTCTTTTCTTTGAACTGGTACATGAAACAAGGCTAAGGCTAAGGCGGCCATCTTTAACGCTGCGTTAGGGATTTAATCGAGGTATATGAAGTGATTAAGTTAAACACAGATTTAACGACTGCGTTAAGCGTTAAAAATTTTGAACAATACTTAACGATTATGTTAAATTTAACGACTGGCTAACGACACTTTAACGACATCGTTAGCCTAGCGACACTTTTGAACAACCGGGCACAGAGTTCCACATAAGACAGCTGTGGTAATTTACATCATTACAGCCTCATGTTTTATAGGAACCTACAGATAGTATAGGGAGTCCTTGTACCTTGCTAGACCTATTTCTTGGGCAATGTATTATATAACTATTGAAAGCATTAAAATGCAATAAATGAACGACCACATGTTTGTCTGCTGTGCTTGAATTTGAAACTACCCATCAGCTTTATTTACACGAATTTTTGCTAAAGCAGACAGTTAAACATATCTGTTTACATTATACGTTTTATAAAATGAATTTGTTGTATGACTTGTGTCTGCATGGAAATATAATGAAGATAACATTGATTTTTACCGTAACTAAATTAATACACTACAATCCAGAGGTATACACACAAAACAAATCCCACTTTTGTAACGATGGATGGTAACGTATAGCCACTTATATAACCGTAAATGTGTTTGGATAAGCTACCCTACACAATAAATAATATGCAAATTTAGGATTAGACACGCGATTGTGGATAAATGTAAACATCAGAATCCGTCATTTTGACGTAGAAAACAAACTATTTTCAATCTTGGATTAAAATAACAATGCACACATTTCCAGCGTATCATGCATAATCAGTCATGTGAAAATCTTTTAAATTGTTTTCTACACCTACTATTCCATGTTTCAGTTAAATTAACATTTCGATTTCCTAAGGACGGGACATCGTTCTCAAAGACGCCGAAGAAAAAAATATAGGTGCCACTGTTTGTGGGTGTAAACATATTACATACAGGTACTTTTTGTGTCGACAGAGGACTTCCGGATGTGCGATGGATGACAGAGGCATTTTAAGCCGATGAAGTTATAGAAGTTTTTAGAATACAGATACCATAGTTTTTAATACTGGATCAAATCTGTGTGTTTATAATCACCTTTTTTCTTCGATTTTAACATTTTAGTGCTCCTTGGTAGATTTTAATTATCCCAGTGACACTTTTAGCTGTTTAGTACTTGCCGCTCGTTTAGGACAAGTACCGTTATCTTGAAAATTTTGTTATTTTTTGCCATCCGTAGATATTGTCCCAGCCTTTTGTACGTATATTTTAGCTGTAAATATCACGTCATTAGTCCCGCGTATCTTTTGTACATTATTCCATTTATTTTTAATCTGTTTTAGTAACTATTTTAAGTTTTAAGTACATTGTTTGTTGTCTGATAATTTTTATCACAAGTCAGTGCTAAGTGTACATGACCCCCCCTCAACTAGGCTCTACAAAGTTGAAAAAACTCCATATAATAGAAGTACTCGTGCTGGTGATCGATGTCACTGCTGGTGGAGTTTTAATTCCCCGAGGGTATCACCAGCCCAGTAGTCAGCACTTCTGTGCTGACATGAATTATCATTGATATGGTCATATTTATAAATTAACTGTAGTTTACAAAACTTTTGAATTTTTGAAATACTAAGGCTTTTCTACTTTAGGAATAGATTACCTTAGCTGTATTTGGCAAAACTTTTAGGAATTTTGGTCCTCAATGCTCTTCAACTTCGTACTTTATTTGGCCTTTATAATTTTTTTGTTCGACAGATCTGGTGGAACTAATCCATCATGTAAATTATGCAGCAAAGGAAGCGAGGACATTACACATTTATTTTAAATGTTAGAGACATAAAGGAGCATTTCCTAAATGTTATGCTAAAGAAGTTATATGACAGTATTGATGTGAAAGTGTATGATGAAATATTATCATGACGATTTGCAACTTAAAGTTAGTATTGACTGCTCATCCAAGGAATTCCTAGATAAATCCACTATCTCTATTATAATAGAATGCATATCTAGAGGTTATTGCTAAAGACTGCATCAGAGGCTAGGGGCTAGGATGAAATTTGAAAAAAATAGGCAGGACAGGAGTTTTGAGTAAAAAAAAAGGCAGGATGAGACACTTGCAAAAAAAAAAGTCAGGATGACAATTTATGTAAAAAAAAGTCAGGATAAACTTTTAAAAAAAATGCAGGACCGAATAGAGGGGAAAATAAAAAGGCAGGACAGAGATTACAACTAAAAAAAAATGCAGGACAAAATTTTTCATCCTAGCCCCCCCATAAAAATCAAATGGTAGCTCCCTTAACAATTTAAACAATGCTATAAATGTCATATACTTATGTCTTGTAACAATGTATGTTTGCACTGTAGTTTGAACACCAAAAAAATCAATTATTAAAACAGGAAAGCTCTCACCCGAACGGGCGGTTCCTGATGACGTATATTTATCGAATGATTGTACACCTGTAAAATGACGACGACACCCATGTTTTTTTTATCTGATTATCAGATTTACGAGACATATTGTAAACGAATGCGTATGAAATTAAGATAATGTTTAAACTAAAAAACGTGGGTTTTTTGTTTAAAACAGTCTTAAACTGAAATCTTGTAAATGATTTCGAATTAATATGGCAAAAATAGGACTATCATTTTCCAAGTCTAATTTGTTAAAAAAAATTTCAAACTATGCATTTCCTATCTTCAACTTAAGTTGTGGATCTCCCTTTTTGATCAGTTTTTGGCACAACTTTTTTTTGGAATTTTGGGTCCTCAATGCTCTTCAACTTTGTACTTGTTTGGCTTTATAAATATTTTGATCTGAATGTCACTGATGAGTCTTATGTAGACGAAACGCGCGTCTGACGTATTAAATTATAATCCTTGTACCTTTGATCGTGTATGATTTTTGGTGTAATGGCAAATTTACTGACAGGTACAAATGCAGGAAAAGCTAAGTTAAATCATGTTTGAAACATTCAAGTTTCAAATCGAGAAGCGCAAAACACATTAAAATATCAATAGTATTGATTCAATGCTTGTAAAGTCTATTACAACCACTCAAAACCTTCTGACTGATAATCGATTAAGTTAAAGTTTCATTCCCTTGAGATTTGTTTAATTCATAACTTATCCCAGATATAAATGATCTAATTGAAGATGGTAAATAATGTTACGAAGACAAAATAAAAAAAACCCTCAAAATAACGAATAATGTGTCTGTTACTTGGTGGCCAACTAAGTCAAATATTCTATCCTGAACATATCGTACGAATGCATTGCATGTTGAGAAACGTTCTTCGTAAGTTTAAAAATTGAATATTAAAAACAGTTTTAGAATTTTGGGTCCTCAATGCTCTTCAACTTTGTACGTGTTTGGCTTTATTACTATTTTGATCTGAGCGTCACTGATGAGTCTTGTGTAGACGAAACGTGCGTCTGGCGTATTAAATTATAATCCTGGTACCTTTGATAACTATTGATGCATTGACATAAAAAAATTCAAGAATTCTTGTTGAATAGTCTTCGGGTCGGCATAACTTGTTACTTCTCTGAATTTCCCCATCTGTTCAAGAGATAAAGCACAGGCAATACCATTGCTTATGAAAAAAATATGCAACGCTTTAAACTTGAAATTGAATATAAACGTCCCTAAAACTTTTTTCTCAACAATAACATAACCCTATCAATTTGTTTTGAAATTTTGTATTTAAAATTTAAACAACAGCCATATTGTCTAAATGAAAAATTACCTTCTCATTTGTAAATTTGTCTTTCTTTAAATAGATGGCCAAAGCAATAGGTACATGTATTATTTCCAAATTAGTAATTTCACTTAAAAAAAAAAACTGTTTTTCAATTATATGGCAATTGTACAATTGTCCATGGCCCATTTAAATAAACTGCACAACCCAACGAATGACCACCTCCACAGTCTGTTGACAAATACTTTTCCATCTATACTATATATATATATTTGTTCCACTGATCCGTTTATTTGGCAATCGCCAATGGCAGACAGCAGGGTTTAAGAACATTTGTTGTTCGACCTGTTAGTCAAATGCGTTTTGTTAAAATATACTTTTTCACTTTTTGATCTTTTGGAAAATGTTGTTTGTGCTGTATTTAGACCCCTCTAACAAGAAATTTGTTTTGCATGCACACGTATAAAAATTGCGGTTTTTATCCAACGCAATCATAGGTTTGAACGTTGTTTTCAATTAAGACTTGATTATATTTTTTCGTTTGGGCTTGTATTATATTTGCCTTCGGGTTTATATAATCCGTTCATCCTATTTTGACTCCTCAAAATTCAAGAGTTTATCCTAAATTGAGGTAAATTGTAAGGCTTTTCAAATACCGTTTCGATTCCTAACATCACTGAAGAGACATTAATTGTCGAAATCCGGATATGGTGTACAAAAACCTTTGCACCTTTTGTTTGCGGTATACCATCTTTTCCGCAAGATTATTGTTTTCTGTTTGGTATTAAATTTATAATTAAGATCCATTTATTACATCGGTGATCCGTTTATTTGGAAATCGCCAATGGCAGTCAGCAGGGTTTAAGAACAATTGTTGTTCGACCTGTTAGTCAAATGCGTTTTGTTAAAATATACTTTTTCACTTTTTTGGTCTTTTGGAAAATGTTTTTTGTGCTGTATTTAGACCCCTCTAACAAGAAATTTGTTTTGCATGCACATGTATAAAAATTGCGGTTTTTATCCAACGCAATCATAGGTTTGAACGTTGTTTTAATTTTAGACTTGTTTATATTTGTTCCACTGATATTTGAAACTTATATGTTATATGCTGATTAGTATAACTAATGTTCCTTTTAAACTGGTGATTTGTTTACACCTGATTGATTATCATCTAAATCAAAACAGTGTTTTACGTATATGTAAGAGAATGATAATGCCTTTCTTCATGATAAGTACGAGCGTTAGCGAGTACTTATCAAGAAGAAAGGGATTTTCATTCTGTTACAAACTTAGAATACTGTAAAGTGCTCAAGGTTCAAATGATCTCTTGATTGGTTATATTCAAGAATTAGTTGCATTGTCAGTGCAATGTTTGTAATTAATGCATGACGTCCTTTAAGGCGAAGTGTACGTAATTGCACGCCTCTAGCGGAATTCAGGATAAAAAACGTGCGTCGTTAGTTACGCGGGTTATCTCCCCTACTCTAAGAAAGGAAAAATGGGCACATGAAAGAGAAATGACTTCGTGCGGTCTATCATGAATTCAAACAAGTATTCATGTGCTATCTCAAAACTTCAAAGAAATAATTAGAATGACTCCAATCAGAAATCTGAGTATCCTATTGTGAGTTAGTCTGACTCTATTACCACTGTTTTTGTTTTAGACACGCAGGAGCAGGTACACAATACGACTCGTGTTTATTTCAACAGAAGGTAAAAACGCCTAAACAACAAAATTATAACCAAATAAAAAATAAACCAGTGACAATTCTGCTTCTATTCGTATCAAATTCATTAAAATCAAACCAGAATTGACACCACAATATTTTTTGAAAAACCATAGTTTTGAATGAAATGCACAGTGTACTGTAGATCCTGTAGCGTAAAATTGTAGGTAACGAATAATTATATTGCATGTGAATTTGTGTCTTAAACAAGAAAGACGTTGGCATGTCCGTTTTTATGCAATTGAAAATTTTATGATGTTTTATATTTTATTATTTATGTAAAACGTATAAAAGATACTAAGGGGTAATCGACCACTAGTACAACATTTATAAGCCGAAGAAAAAGCCAACAGCAAAAAAAAACCCATCAGATTCCGTCCACAAAACATTACACACTCAGAAACTAAGAATTGTTCACTATTACATTTATCTCAGAATATGTAAAATCTATGTCATCCAAATCTCAGTTTTCAAGGTGCAGAAAATAAACAGGTGTCTTCTATTCCGTCCGCAATTTTTGGGGAAAGTAAAATCTAAATTTAGAACCATGGTTGAAACTGAAACTACACATGTATGATAAAAATAGAACGTGTTATGTTTTCTTAATCAAATTCCGATTTCGAAGGGATAGCGAAATTTGTTCTCTTTTGTTGTGCTTTTGTGTATCATTCAGCAGTAGTATAAGGTAGGGGAAGAAGGGGTAGGGGTGAAGAATAATAGTTCTACAATGTCGGGGCTTTTTATAACCCGGCGACTATATACGGTATGGATTTTCTCATTGTTGAAGGCCGTATGATTGCCTATAACAATTGGTTACATCCACATCCTTTAAGGTAGCTGGGGTGTCTAAATATTGGACGATAGATTTTTCTTAAACTACTGTAAGACTTCATTGTCAATGTAATTTTTAATTTCAATATAAAAACTGGGGATCACGGACCTTGTTTTTTCGTAATAACACATTGAAATTAACGAAATTTGGCTTATTTTATATTGTTGATATAGGGGAAACTTAAGTTTTCCTTATTGCGGAAACATTAAACGATAGAATTGGGTAAAATTCGATGAGATAATTGCTTTTCATTAATAACTCCGAAATATCAAATAAAAATAAGAGGTCACGGGCCTTATTTTCTTGAAAAAAAACCCAAAAATTTTAAATATACTTTACGACACTTAATTTCTTGATAGTTCAATCTTTAAACTTCAAGTTTTAAGTATTTTGTTGTATATTAAATGATACTTGGTAAAATATTTTTAAAACAAAAAAGTTTTTGCAATCAACATGATCAGAACGGACGCTCAGAAAAAGACACCCGATCTACCTTAAACGTGGCAGATAGTTGTCTCATTTGCAATCATACCACAGCTCCTTATGTTCATATTATATTAACAAAACTGCAATTCATTTGCATTATATACAGGAACAATTAGTATGGCACTATACTAGGTAAACTCGTATAGCATCGCTCTTGGTACATTCTTATAGCATTACACCAGTACATTAATTTATAGCATATCACTATGCACAAAGCTTTAGCATTACACAATACACAATGCTATAGCATTATACACAATATACGCAATGCTAAGGCTAACACTGGGAATGATCTGTGCTACGTGAAGTTAAAACTCCGATCTGTTTTACTTTGCTAAAATTCGGGTTCTTCTTTTGACCTTATTACAGTCATAAAAATTCTCAAGATAATATGCAGATGCAGTTTTCTTATTTTTCGGGAGTCGTGCATGTGGATATTAAACAAATTATGGAACAAAAAATTATTTCCTTTTTTACTTAAAATCTCCAGCAAACATTAAATCATGCTTTGTCGTGTAGTTAAAGAAAAGGGAAAGCGATCGAGACAGGAAATTTTTTAAATAAAATTGCAGAGTTGTGTCACGTGCACGCGTGTGAACCTGACAAAAAATGGGCTTTGTGCGCAATCCCTCGAATAGCGCCGGAAGTGGTGAGGATGAAAAGATGCAGCAAATTATATTCACTTTTTTAAAATACAAACATGCAGAAATAAGATTTTAAAAAAGACGTGTATACGCGATTCCAATATTATAACCGATTATTAAAATACGTATAGAATCATTCTGTCAACGCTGTGTTTACTGGGACAATTTTAAACTTGATATTTGATTCATAATTATTAGAACATTACAATATAAAAAAAGAACATGTGGCATGATTGCCAATAAGACAACTCTCCACAAGAGTCCAAATGACACAGAAATTAACGCTTGAGCATTTGCAATAATTAGGAAAATGGGTTATACACACTCACGATTTTGTTACGACACTCTACGGTATAATAGCGTTATAGAGTAGAAATTGTGATGACGTTACAGTAGACATCAATAACGTCGCCGATTGTTTTTATTCTTTCCGCTAGAAATCAAACTTCCACAGGATATAGCTTGAAAACTAGCACGGTTGCTAAGGACTTTCTTTGCACCAATGGGTTCGTCGTTCATTTTTGAATCGCATATCGATTTTTAAAAAAATTCTGTGGAGCAACGAATTAGAAAATCTTGATAAAGTAAAAATATCTGCCGATTTTTATGATTTTCCCTATATATCCTTTGTATTTTTGGCTTATCATGCTGTTAATTTCAACAGCTTGTATCTGAAAAACGAAAACGGTTACCCCCTTTTTTTATTTTATTGTGTGATGTATTTTTACAAGCAAATTTTAAAAAATTCTGTGGAGTAGTTAATTACGTACACTTCGCCTTAAGCCATTTCATTTGTGGTTAGTTTAAGTGATGTAAGGACTTTTTTAAAAATTTGGAAACTATGATAAATTGTGTTTTAAACATTAGATGACACCACAGTACAATGAAATTGTAAGAAATGTTTCCTGATTGTGAGTATGAATGTAAATCATGTTACTAGTATATTTTATCAAGGAATAATCTTTTTGTTTATGTCTGTACAGTTAAAATCAATAACCTCAAAATTAGAGATACAACTAAATTTTTTTTTGCAGACAATATTTTGGTCCAGTCCTTTCTTCATTACTCTAGGGAAATGTTCAAATACAAGACCTTTAAACGGTTAAAAAATCTCAAAAGTTTAACTTAAATCCTGATTTTATTCACCAACCATGGATCCAGTTACCTGAGTTATAAGCTAGGTAATATTTGATTTTAAAACATTTTTTTTTGCATTGCTTTGATATCGATTTGTTTTATAGTAGTTTGAAGTCAGCACTTCGGTGTTGACATGAATATCAATTATGTGGTCATTTTTATAAATTTCCTGTTTACAAAACACTGATTTTTTTGAAAAACTAAGGATTTTCTTATCCCAGGCATAGATTACCTTATCCGTATTTGGCACAACTTTTTTGAATTTTGGATCCTCAATGCTCTTCAACTTTGTACTTGTTTGGCTTTATAACTATTTTGATATGAGCGACACTGATGAGTTTTATGCAGACAAAACGCGCGTCTGGCGTACTAAATTATAATCCTGGTACCTTTGATAACAATTGAAGTTATTAATAACATTCTCAAAGTAAAGTTAACGGTTCCAATGTTACTGTATTCGTAAACTAAATCTTATTTTTTGTTTGTTTTAAAATCCAACTGTAAAGTCAATTTCAATCACAAATTCTTTCAAGGTGGTAAATTATGTGCTTAAGTGCAGTTGTAACCTATTTATAGAAATTCTTTGTTTTGAACTGTAAGTAGACCTAAACAATAGGATTTATCCCTTACTAAGAACATGATTTCATTCATTCTTCACAATTAAGAAACACCAAATCCTACGATTTCATTGGTCGAGAGCACTTTGCTATATTCTAAATGCTGATTTTGTAAATATTTTGTAATTTGAAAAGTGATAATTGGTTAGATTTAAACCGTCAGCCTATTCATTTACCTCAGCTTGTTTTTCTAGAATCAACGCATCCTAAATCTGCCGCTAAAATGGACTCACCAAATTATATTCAATTGTTTTCTTTCTGTGACTTATTTCATTGAAATACTTACCTTTAAATTTTGTAATTTATATATGCCTCGACTTGGAATCGAACCCGTCCTTGAAATCTGTTATGTGTGACTGACATCAACATATCGACGAAACTTCTAAGCTACTAATTTTAAATGTTTATTTTATATATATAAATGAAGATATAATATACATCGGTACAAAGGACACATAGGACTTGTACCTTTATTATTGTTTATACATAATAGGCAGTCGTATAGTTATATTCTTTTCAACAAATAACTTGTGATTCAATCAATACATCGTTGAACACGATAACATGGTTATTATTCGGAGTTTAGTAAGCCGTTCATTATCACTGAACTATTATACATTTTTGTTTAGGGGGTATATGATGCACGCCTCCGGGTGCGGGAGTTTCTCGCTGCATTGAAAACCCATTGGTGGCCTTCGGCTGTTGTCTGCTCATTGCTCGGATTGTTGTTTCTTTGACACATTCCCCATTTCCATTCTCAATTTTGTTATTAAATCTCACTTACAATACCTCCTAATTAAGCCGAAAAGGCTCTAATTTTGAAAAGACATCAACACAATAGTTTAAGTTATAGATGCAATGGATACTTCGGGCTCACGGTTTCTTTTTCAAGAATCAACACTTATCCATTGTATCTATATAATATATTCATATGTATACAATACCTGTATGTACAAAAAACATGGAGGCTGATAAATATTAAAAAACATTTATGTTCCTAATTAATGGAATATCTGTTGATGGTAAGTAAATGTGTTCAGCTGTGAAATATATATTTAAATTCGGAAAAGATATTACATAATCATGAAAATACGTTTTCCTTTTGGAACATAATTATATTAAATGATATTTTTTCCAATCGGAATAGATATAACATAATATATTTTCCTTTTGGAATATTGTCGGTTGTACCTTGACATAAGACCACTTTGAAAAATCTTTAACATGCAAAAAACAACAAAAAAAAAAAACAAAAAAAAACAGATCAAAAACAACCATTGATTAGTAAAGACAACAGTGGTATACCGCTGTTCGTAAGTTATAAATCGATTGAGAGAAAACGAATCCGGGTTAGAAAATAAAACTGTTGGAAACACATCAACTATAAAAGAAAAAACAACAAAACAGCAGAAACAACGAAGTGCAAAACCAAATGACAATGCAAGACACACAGAAACGAACTATAAGATAACAACTGCCATCTTCCTGACTTGGTACAGGACATTCATGAAAAAAATGGTCGGTTGAACCTAGTTTTGTGGCTAGCCAAACCTCGCGCTTTTATGGCAATGTTAAACATATTACAAAAAAATTTAAATTTATTAAGGACCATTAAAACACTTTATATCCTTGAAAATTTTAAAAGAGCAAAAGTACTGAACCCTTATTTTCTTTTCATTGTATAGGCATGCATGAAAATGATAAAAGGAGAACGACACCATACTGACATGTTTGCAATCACATGATATCACTAAGGTTGACAATCTTACAATGAAGAAAATGAATTATTACCAGAGATATAAAAACGTCTATATTGAAGCTTTGTCATATTGATAATGAATGCCATATGGGAATGGAGAAAACTTTTTACAAGAATTCAGAATGCTTTTACTGACAGGGCATGTCTAGTGATCTTAAGGAATACAATCAAAGATGTCAACAATGTCAAAAAACAAATAAAAAGCTCAAAACAACACCAACAGAGTTACAGCCTGTACCTAAACCAAAATCAATCTGTAAGAAAATTGGAATTGATCTAATCGCCTCTTATGCAAATAGTGAGGGGAGCCAATATAAACCGACGGCTATCGTTATGTTTTTACATTGATCGATTACTTTTCCAACTATGTTGAAGTTTTTCCACTAAAAAAGGAAACAATAATCGGAGGTCAGTGGTAGATTGTATGACTTTTTTTGGTAGAAAAAGTGTTCCTCTTCAACTGGTCAGTGACAACGGGGGTGAAATTAATTCGAGGCTTTCTTGCAGGTACAGTATGAGTATAAACACATCTTTATAACTCCTTATCATCCACAATCTAACGGAAGATGTGTGCGATACAACCAATTATTTAGGTCAATGTTAAAAACAAACCATTCAGGAGGAAAACTGCTAATGGAAAAAATGTGTACAAAAAGTGCATTTGCCTACAATACCTATAGGGATCAAGTACCACGTATTCACTATGTTACCATATGTATTGGAGAAATCTAAGTATTCCAATCGAAAATTAGTTTGGAAACACAGTCAATACGTTTGAATCATCCAAAAAAAATTACATCTGAAGAAATAGCAAAAGTAGCCAAAACTATGAATACTATTCAAAAAGATATAGTTGATGGGGTTACCGATACGGTATCCAGACAACAAGAGAGGTAGTAAAAACAATTCGACAAAAAGCACAATGCTTGTCTCACTTAAAACATTCAAAATTGCAAATTGTCCAGAAGGGTAGTGTGAAATTTTCCTGCTTAGGTTGATAAAGGCCGGGAATACTATTACAAATTTGTTGAGTTTGAGACCTCTTAAATCACCCAATGCTATTTCCACCTATTTTTTGTGTGTATGATATGATAAAATATATATAGTACATTTTGGAAAGCAACATAATGAAAGAATTCCATCATTAGTATTTCGTATAGGATGCTATTTATGATGCCTAGATTTATAAATTTCATTTTTACGTCAAGTTTGAGTCCCTAGTTGTCCTTAAATAGAGAAAATAATTGAATGACATATCTTTTGTATCAAATTTTGTTCTTTATTTTATAAAATATATAGAAAACAACCGTTTGCAAATTGTTTAAACCACCTTAAAATTGCAGTTAAAATGGTTCATTCCTCCTATTCCCACTTTTTATAAATCTGGTAAGAAAAGTTAAAATTTCATGTGGGAATAGGGGGAAAACTTGTGCAAACAAAGGATTATACTGTATAAACATTGTTTAATCAACTTTTAATTGACAAGTGGTTTTTTTGATAGGTAATAGGTTATTTTTGTGTGTGTATGAATTCTGTGTTTTTAATGTAAATAAATATGAAAGAAATGGAAACAAATATAAGTAAATTATTTTATTTCTTTTATAACACAAATTCAACAGTTGATTCAAGCAAGCATTATAATATGAAACAAACAATACAAGTTAACAGTACTAAAACAAATCATACATTGTAGCACACACATTAGAAATTCACTGTATATAAGTCTATTAAAGTTTAATAATCTATTCAACGTGAAGAGGGTGAGAGGCTGCATCACCAAGCCGTACTGCTATGACTTCCTGGTTGCGGTATTTAACATTAAGCTCTTCTACTTATCTGTTGTTGATTTCGACATACTTTCGTTTTTGTGCCACTCTCTTCCCACCGGCTGCATACTGGATCATGGTCAGGTCGTTGAAGGCTTCCTCATGATTCATTAAATTTATAAGTTTAAAGATGTTTGGATGTGGGTCCTGGACATGTTTCTTCAGCTTGCTGTGCCATCCCTCTAGATGTGTAGTCCTCGGTCCCTGTGCTGTGCAATGGTCCCAAAGGTGACTGTTCTTATTTTTCTGATATTTACAGCTGCTAAGTGTGTTAGATTATTTTGAGTACTGAAGATTAACATACGCCCAGCTGTGTTGTCGTCTGTTAGCAGGAATGGGTCACCTTTGGTAGTACGTGCCCAAATACCATTTCATCAACAGTTTTTGGTAAAACTATTAGGTTCTTCTTGCGTTTGTTGTACATGGAAATCTTGCAAGATGGGAAAGTTTGTTATAAAATTATCTATCATCAATTTATTTGTTCGGATGACAAGTTTTTAAATTTACAAATTTAATCTTACTTCTATTCTTTATTTTTAAGTATTACAAAAAAACATGTATTAAATTATTTTTTTTAAATAATATATTACTTAAACAGTGTAAGAAATATGTTTTCTTTTAAAAAATACAGGTAAATCTTAGGTGAATTTTTAATTAACCTTGATTGTTATAAAAACAAATTATTTATCAAAACATCTATCGTTATTTGCATGTGGGAAAAGAAGGAATAGTGATTTTTAAAAAGTGGGAATAGGAGGAAGACACCGTTAAAATACCTCCAAACACACATCCCGACCTTCTCTCTTTTTGTTAAAATATTTCCACAATAATCGATAATTATAAATAATTATTTTACTAGTATAAAATAAGAAGAATCAAAATAAAATAATGTTTTGACATTTCACCTATTTTCAACAAGAGTTAATTCCCCTGAATCAAATCTCCAACTACAAGTACAGACAGGCAATATATAAATGACAACAACAGACCAAAATGAGCAATACATGTAACTTTTCAAAATTGTGTTACACAGTATGTGCTGGTGGTCCTTGGATACAACTCTCCCACTGTTAGGGACACACGTTTACATTTGGAACTTTACAATGATACATGTATGGATTTTTATAACAACCCGGAGTCCTTTCTGATAGTATATAGAAGTGCGATATTCTCCATTGACAGTACATCATTGAATCTTAATATTTGCGCATCGTATAGAGATCATTTTTGTATTCAATGGAGGAGGAAAAAAATCCGTTCAATTTTATCAGGGTAATAGCGAAAAGAGTAGAGAAAGTATATCTAAGCAGACCGAGCAGCATTAGTGTGTGTAAGTTTTATTGGTTAAAGACAAGACAGATACTTCCAGTAGGAGCAGGTAAACCTATATTTTCAGCACATTCTGTAGTACGGGTTAGCCTACAGAATACTTTTAACTCGAGATCCAACTAACCCCAGGACTATAAGGGAGCAACCATTTTATCAGAGTCAATTTTTTTTATGCTATTAATCAAACCATTTTTTATCAAAATTTAACACTTAAAGGCATGGAAAAAATCTGGATTCAGAATATTTTTGTGGGTCATCAAATTGGGGATCAAAATGATTTTAAGGAAAAAAACACAACTCCCTCATCCTTGAAGTTAAATGGCCGTTCCCCTCACTACATGTATCACGATGTATACATCATACATATACCCAGATACTACAAACAAGCTTTTGTATGATGACATGTTATTTCATGTGCTTTCAACCAGTTTCTATGAGTCAGCTAAGATATATCATATAGTTAATAAGATATTTAGTATAGTTTATATATAAAAAGAAGATGTGGCATGATTGCCATTGTGACAACTCTCCACAAGAGACCAAATAACACAAAAATTAATAACTATAGTTCACCGTACGGCCTTCAACAATGAGAAAATCTCATACCGCATAGTCAGCTATAGCAACCTCCGAAATGACAAATGTAGAATATTTCAAACGAGAAAACTAACGGCCTAATATATGAACAATAAATGAATTAACGAAAAATAAATAAGTAACACATCAACAAACGGCAAACACGAATTACAGGCTCCTGACTTGGGACAATCACATACATACAGAATGTAGTGTTTAACTTTTCCAAATCAACTTGGATTTTCATCAAACTTTTCTGCTATCTTTATTATATATTTATCTTACAGAATACCAGGTTATTTTGTATTTTAGTGTATTGCTGTCAAATTTAAGGACTGAGTTAATACGTATTAAAAAGCTAAAATTTTCAGTTTTGACTAAATAAAATATTTAAATTTGACAGGAATAAACCATATTACCAAATCACCTATTATTTTGTAAGATAGATATATAATAAAAATAGGTGTAGATTTCAATGAAAATCCAAGTTGCTTTGAAATAGTTATAATTTGTTTAAAAGAGGACTATCTGAATTTAGTCAGAACTGAAAATTCTAGCTTTTTTACCTTCATTAATTAAATTAATTTTGATTTTCACAGCAATATGCCAAGCAACATAACAATCTGGAATTCAATAAGATCAATATACAACTGAGATTGCTGTATAGTGTTATAAAAATCCAAGTTAATTTGAAAAGGAAATAAACAAATTTAAAGGTGACTATCAGAATTCACTCCGACATGTAAATTCTAGCTTATTTTAAATTACCTATCAATTAAATCCTTAAATTTTACAGCAATTAACAAAAGCACCAAACAATCCGGCATTCACTCAGATCAATATACAACTGAAATATCTGTATAGTTTGATGAAAATCCAATTTGATTTGAAAAAGTTATAAATTTTTTTTAAAGATGACTATTTGAATTTAGTCCGAACTGAAATTTTAGCCTTTTTTACCTAGATTAATCAAGTCCGTAAATTTGACAGCAATACACCAAACTACATAACAACCTGGAATTAAGTAAGATCAATATATAACTGAAATAGCTGTATACACTACTAACAATTTGCCTAACGTTTACATGTACATTAAATGCCGCTATATAAACAGTACTTTTAGGAAACATAACTAATCAGTACATTAAATGCCGTTATATAAACAGTACTTTTAGGAAACATCACTAATCAGTACATTAAATGCCGCCATATAAACAGTACTTTTAGGAAACATCACTAATCAGGACATTTCTTACCCATTCATTTTCAGTACATTAATTTATATATCATTTTTAGTAATGTTGAGAAAAAGTTGTTTACAGTTACTGTACTGAAAATTTCAGTCATTTTTCAGTACTGACAATTTCAGACATTTTTCAGTACTGTAAATTTCAGTCATTTTTCAGTACTAAAAATTTCGGTCATTTTTCAGTACAGAAAATTTCAGTCGTTTTTCAGTACAGAAAATTTCAGTCATTTTTCAGTACTGTAAATTTCAGTCATTTTTCAGTACTGAAATATCAGACACTTTACTGTACTGAAAATTTCAGGCATTTTTAAGTACTGTAAATTTCAGTCATTTTTCAGTACTGAAAATTTCAGTCATTTTACAGTAGTGAACATTCAGTCATTTTTAAGTACTGAAAGTTGTAGTCATATTTAAGACCTAATAAAAAAGTTCTCGGTTATGCTATCACAAATATCATAACCCCCAAGGGTGAGTAGAGAATAGAAATATGGTCACTTGGTCTTCTTCCGACCGGCAGTAAAACGCTTGCCAAAGTTGGGCGTCTGTTTGGCTGTGCGGGATGTATCAAGTTTGCAGCTACGTCCTGTCAGAATGGTGAGGTAAATCCGATGTCTAGTGTAAAGAGAGTGCCAAGGGGTCCGTTGGTAGCCTGTTGCAAGGCAAAATTTCTGTCCCTATCCAATATACCCTCATTTTCCAGTGACAGTCGAAACTCCCTCGACCATCATCCCGGTGGACCTCTATAATTACAAGACCTACCTGTTGTATTTATTGTTAACTTGTTCTCGTCCTGAACATGCATGAAATATTTGCCACTGGACGTTTGGCAACCAACAATCAATCAATCATCAACAAATATCATAAGTTAGTTTGGGATAAATACAAGTATTTTATTTTAAAACTCCATCGCTGTATGTATTCTTTCATTTCAACCCATTAATGTATTGAAGATAATTTTTTTGGTGAACTATATGGCCACATTCTTTACGAGCCTGTTTCAAGCCATGACTTCTCATTTTTGATTGTCGTTGTTTGTTGTATGTCATAAATGATGTTATTCAATGTTTTTGACGTAGATCAGTGCGGGCTTTTTTTTATTCTTGCGATGATTTTCGCTAGTTATTGAGTAGACTTTTACAGCTTTCCGTGCGCTATGATTTTTTCATTGTTGATTTGTGTGAAAGACGGAAAAGGAGCTGTCATAAAGACAGTCAAATTCAATCACATAAGCAACAAATACAAAACCACCAGACAGAGGTCACCAAATACAGTTCTTCAATGTTTAGCAGTCCACACCATACATGAAGCTCTGAATGGCTCCGACAAGAAAAAAGATGTTATCTAGCTGTACAGCACAATGTCAGAATATCGTTTATTCAACTAAATGTATAACTACACAAAGACGTATCTATGTCATGACTTTGTCCGACTTGTTGACAGAGGTGCATATAAATGTGGCGGGTTAAACCGATTTTGTCGACCTCTGACGTTGGACATTATGGTTATATATAGTATCCTTGTTCTGTTGTTGATAGTTGGCAAGCATACCACATCTCCTTGTTTTTAAAATACAAATAAATATGTAGGTTATATATGCAGTCGTCTATATTAAAACTGTTGCTCTTTAAGCAACAATGCATGGTCATAGCTATTTTTGACTAGGTACTTTCTTGGAGCACTTACATTGCAATGAAGTCTTTAATATAGTTCACGTTTCTCCTATCGATAGAAAACATTCTTCTGATACCATGACAGTTTGTTATCAGTAATAATTTCAAAGTAATTTAAAAGAATATGCACGCATTTCAAGATCTTTTTTATAACATAGACCCTGGACAAAGTCAAAAGCCTGTAGTCTAGTGGTTGTGGTTGGTTCATTTCGGTCATATTTGTTGTTTGTAAATTGTTTTGTTATACATTAGGCAGTTAGTTTTCTCATATGAATTGTTTCATATTCATATTTTACATGTTTAAACCTTTTATAGCGACTTTACGGTATGGGTTTTTACTCATTTTATCAAGGCCGTACAGTCGACTATAATTGCTTATATCTACTCAATTGAATTTTGGTGAATAGTTGTCTCATTGGCAATTATAACCACATTTCCTTTTTTTTTTATTGTAATAGACCTATTTGGCATGTTTGGGAGTTTCAAAAATAATGATATGATTAGTTTGTATTTCAGATAGCTCGCTATCGGTTTAAACCAGAAACCAGCAATACCAACATTGATATTTTCTATTCAACGGCAAGAAATTAGAACCTTAACTTTGCCTCTTTTTGTTCTTTGTGTGGTTTTAATATTGCATAAGAATTTTGACAGCAGTAGATTTTGAATGAAAAGCTGGATATAATAAATAAATATAAAAGGAAATATTAGTTAAATCCCCATGAAACAGTAACCCTTCTACCAAAGATATTTCAGTCTATTACTATATGAAGTCTAATTTGGTTTTCTTCATCTTTAACGTCACAACTAAAAAAGTTTTCAATTGCAAAAAACGGCATTTTTTTTGTCCTTGACCTAAAGCACTTAAATCCAAAGCGGTTGGTGTAAAAGAATTATTTAAAATACAGACAAATTTTCTACCTATGAAATTAAGGTGAATCGAGCCATCACATGAATTTTTTTTAATGTTAAATGAACACGAATCGAGCCTTCACATGAATTTAACAGTAACTGAACATATTTTAGATAATATTAATGCTTATCTAACTGTCACGGATAGACGAGAGCTGACTTAGGAGTTTGTACTTACAGATAATAAATGACTACTACTTTAAACAAAATAACAATTTAATTAGGTACAAATTTTCAAATATAAATAGATGAAATCAAATGAAATAATACTGTCAAATGTTTAATGAACTGTTCCTTCTTCTTTATATTAAACTATGAAATCTGGATAAACGATACTACGGAATTTTACGTATTTGGTTTTCGGTAACTACACAAAACTGGCCCAACATAAGCGGTGTACACATTACGGCTGCCCTATTGTCTAGACTCGACTCCAAATATTCTATGTTGCCAAACTATTGATGATAAACACGGAACGCCGCACTGTCAACAGGTTTCACCACCATCTGTACTATATCTCCATACTTTACAATACAAAACTACATACACCTAGCCCGCAAACTGGGACCTATTGAAATACATACTGTACGTTAAGATACAATACTATACTTAAGAAATATACATATGTTTATGTATTACACATGTCGCATAAATAATGACAAATACTTAGTACGACTACTTATGTTCAATCTATAGAAGATTATAGCATATTGAATAATGCATTACTTATACACAAATAATTAATGCATATCGTATAATGCCTTACTTTACACAATACAAACTACGGCATATCGTACAATGCCTTACTTTACAAGTCACATAATTGACTTTATTGTATACTATCATTATACAATTACTACACACAATATACAGCTTTTAACGCTGAATATACATTTATGCTTATACGTTGCATATTACTTTACATACTTATGGAGATACATACATCATTGCATTATCGTACGCAAACGTTCCTAAAATACCAAACAATTTCGATACTCGAATATTTACTACAGCCGGAAACATATAACCGTGTTAAACTTTCATTATAATGAACATTAATTAACTTATTACATTTATAAAATAGCAATGTCAAAAATTACAATTACAATTGAAATAATTATTCTATATTTGCGTTGTTGCAGAAAACTGAACACTTTAGAACGAATAATGATTAAATAAATAAGAATAAATTGAATCCTACCTCAGAAATCCAGTGTGTGTGTCCACGCCACATTGTAAACTAACTTTATACAAACATTTCTGACCACACCTTGACTCGTTAAGGTGTTACCTGAGAGTGAATAGTCAGCTCATCAAATACAGGTATCACTGTTACTCAACCCGTTCGACAAGTTTACAGGTAAATGCCCAAGTAAATAGTGGACACTACTTAATTAATTAGATGTAAAATGTGGACATGTATTATACACCGAAGTCTGCAGAATATAGCATTTATAAGATACTGACATTCTGCAAATCGAAATAGAATTAACAACCAAAATAACAACATATATGTGAGTAAACAAAGTCACCCTGTGACAGTTCCTCCCCACAAAAAGAAGTACGAAGTACTGATAATAAAAAATATATATAAACAGAAATAGATTTACATACAAAAACCCATCAATGCAAATAAACTAGTCCAAATCAAAAGACAAACTAATCATACTAACGACACTACCGGACAGTACTCGACTCTTGACCAGGTCCAAATAAAATACCAACCGACCCTTACAACAAATCGACATATACTCACCTAAAAGATGAATAAGGATCATTATCAGGTCTTGTCGCCTCATAACTTAAACCTATTCAAAGTGTTATGTCACGACATATCCTGCCCACAACATCACGGTTTGTCACCATTTCAAATCTAGTCCTGTGATATTTAGACTGTTCAACAAAATAAAACTAACACTATCAAATCTTCACTACTTACTATTCATTATAAAACAAAACACTGTAATATTTACATCCTAAACTCTACTGAGATAATCTGCACCCACATTATCTATACCTTTAACTGCTACAATTCTAAATCTGTAAGGCTGTAGAGCTAATGCCCACCTCATAAGTCTAGCATTCTCTACTTTCTTCTTATTAAGATAAGTAAGTGGCTGGTGGTCAGTCTCAAGTATAAATTCTCTACCGTATAAATACCTCTGAAATTTCTGCACAGCCCAAACGATGGCTAAACACTCTTTTTCAATAGTGGAATAAGCCACTTCACTCTTCTTAAATTTCCTACTTGCATATGCAATAGGCATCTTGGAGTTCTCTTGATACTGCATCAGTACTGCCCCAATCCCTCTATCTGATGCATCAGTCATCAGAACAAAAATCTGAGTGAAATCTGGTAATTTCAATATAGGAAACCTAACTAAAGCACACCTTAAAGACTGAAATGCATTCTCCTGTGCATTTTCCCAAACAACAGTACTAGGCTGTCCTTTCTTCGTCAGATCAGTAAGTGGAAGTGCAATACAGGAGAAGTTTGGAATAAACTTCCTGTAAAACCCAACTAATCCAAGAAAAGACCTTACCTGTTTCTTTGTAACTGGTCGTGGAGCTTCTTCTATCGCTTTAACCTTGTCTGGATGAGGTTTAAGTTTGTCATCACCGACAAAATGACCCAAACACTCTAGACTACCATAACCTATGGAACACTTACTAGGTCTAGCTGTAAGATTTGCCCCTTTAAGTCTGACCAAAAGTTCATACAGTACCTCTAAATGTTGCTCAAATGTCAAGGTGAAGATGATTATATCATCTATGAAATTATCTATATTCTCCATACCTTTTAACAATATTCTCATTAATCTGCAAAAAGAAGCTGGCGCAGTAACCAGTCCAAACGGCATTCTACGAAACTGAAACAAACATTTAGGTGTTTGAAAAGCGGTTTCGGTTTGGCATCCTCTGATAACGGTAACTGCCAATATCCTTTTGATAAATCGATTCGTGAAAAGTACTTATGTCCTGCTAACTTAGAAAACATCTCTTCTGCATTCCCCATCGGTTCAGCGTCAAACAAAGTCTGGCTATTTAACGACCTAAAATCAATACAAAATCGGTTTGTATTGTCCTTCTTCTTAACAATGACGATCGGTGACGCATAAGGACTCGTAGATGCTTCTATAACTCCAAGGTCTAACATTTTACTAACCTCAGCATTTACTGTGTCTAACATACTATATGGAATAGGATACGGTTTCATCCTTATAGGCGTTTCACTGGACAATTTAATGTCATGCTCCAGAAGATCGGTACATCCTGGAGAATCAGTAAAGACTTCAGGAAATGAAAACAGCAATTCCTTTACCTGTAATATCTGATTTTCATCCAAGTCTGGATTAACATCAATATGACTAGCATTCTCACCTGAATCAGTAAAAGGTATTTCATGAATCTCATCATAAACATCCACTTGGTCACTATCAGTATCTATCACTGCAGAACTTACCACTGTTAAATCATCATCTACGTCACACCTTTCCACATACCTTTTCAATAAGTTTGCATGGAACGTTTTAATCTTCCCATTCATCTGTATTCTGTAGTCTACCTTACCAAATTTCTCAGTAATAGTAAAAGGACCTTTCCACTGCATCAACAGTTTATTCTTATCCGTAGGTAAGAGCACAAGAACCTTTTCACCTACCTTCATATGTCTTTGCTTGGTCGATTTATCATAATATACCTTATTCTTCTTTGATGCAGACGCCAAATTACTTCGAGCAAGCTCACAGGTAGCTTCTAATCTCTCTCTTAAATCTATCACGTACTGATATGTAGACTTTACCTCAGGATCGTCTATCTCTTTTTGTCCATAGCTCCTTTAATATTGCCATAGGTCCCCTCACCTGTTTACCATACACGAGCTCAAATGGCGAAAACTTCAGACTCTCCTGTGGAACATCCCTGTATGCAAACAGTAATGCATTTACATACCTGTCCCAATCTTTAGGTCGTTCATGACACATTCTCTTCAACATCAGTTTTAGACTTCCATTGAACCTCTCTACTAACCCATTACACATAGGATGATAAACAGTTGTAGTTAACTGTCTAAGCGATATGAGTCTACTTACCTCAGCCATAAGCTTAGATGTAAACTGACTTCCCATATCAGTTAACATTTCCTGTGGAACTCCTACTCTAGAAAATATATCTACTAATGCCTCAGCAACACTCTCTGTCTCAATATCCTTCAAAGCTATTGCTTCAGGATAACGTGTAGCATAATCTACCAAAGTCAGTATATATCTACTACCTCTGTCTGTTCTAGGAAAAAGAGGTCCAATGAGATCAACTGCTACGCGTTTAAACGGCTCATCTATCAACGGCATAGACTGTAAAGGTACCTTACCTATTTTTCCTTTAGGAACTGTACGCTGGCATATGTCACAAGACTGACAAAATCGCTTAACATCCGCCGAAACACCTGGCCAATAAAAAGCTGATAATACTCTATCAAGTGTACGCTGTGTACCCATGTGACCTGACATAATCGACTCATGTGCTACTCTCGTCACTGTCTCGCGATGAAACTTCGGAACTACTAACTGAGTACAACTTACCCTATCAGGTTTTGACGACGAAAACTGTCTGTATATCATACCTCTTTTTAAAATCCACTTTACTTTTCCATTCTTCCGTGTAACTGTATCACCCGTTAATACATACCTTCTTATTTTATCCAACGTTGTATCTTCTAGTTGAGCTTTCTTGATTACATTTGGATTTACCTCATCTGTGATGATATCTTTTACCTTCAGTTGCACAAACGGCTTACTTTTGTTTCTTACCTGTTCTCTTGTCTCAACAGCTCCCGTTTGTTGCCACAAAGGATCAGGCTTTCCTGGTTCTCTAGCGTCCTCTACATTACCAATTATCAAGTCATACACAGGATTAGCCATACACCATCCTTCAAATTCTCCCTGTAAATATGGTGTATCTATATCAATTCTAGCTATTGGCACTTCAACTCTGGTTCCATCTGCCAAAATACATACCTGTTTTCCACCCGTTAATGACTCATTGCCAACCATATCACGTTTAACCACAATACCACTGCAACCAGTATCTCGTAAAACCGTGACTGGTTTACCATCAACATAACCTGAACTTACAGGCATACTTACATTTGCGGTTGACTGACAAGACAACGGAAGTGTACTTGTACAACCAGTAGGAATAGCATCTACTATAGAATCTGTAGGTATAGTACAGGTATTACATACTTTACCTTTAAAATTCTTTCTATCGTCTGACGATCCACTGTTGGTCTTTTGTAGATTAACTCTACAATCCGTTGCAATATGTCCATTCTTACCACACCTGGAGCACTTTCTGTCCCTATTAGGTACAAATGAAGTACGTTCTGTTGGTTTTATACTTCTCTGTTCTTTCTTTGTACTATAACCAACTGGTTTCGAACCACTTTGGTTTCTTACTGAAGATGTGTTTGACTGATTACCTTTATCTATAAGATTGGAAGCACTTGTTTGTCTTGCCTCACGATACTGATCAGCTAAAGCTACCATTTTCTCTAAAGAATCTGGTATTCTCTCTTTTAAAAACAAAGACAAGTCCTTCGAACATATATGTAGAAACTGATCCCGTATAATCAAGTCATACAAACTTATATAAGTAGTATCTGTATGTGCCATATCAATCCAACGCTTAAAATAGCTATCTAACCTAACAGAAAACTGTATAAAAGTCTCACCTGGCTCTGGTCTACAACTTCTAAATCTACGTTTAAATCCTTCTTCAGTCATATCATACCTTTTTAGTAGAGCATCTTTCAAAGCTGGATAATCAAGAGCTTTATCAACCGGCATAAGTGCATATACATCAAGAGCCTTGCCCTTCAATAACGCACTAAGATGAGTGGCCCAAATATCAGGTTTCCACTTTTGAGCAGTAGCATAACGCTCAAATCTCCTAAGATAACTATCTATCTCATCCTTACCTTCTTCAAAAGCTGGAATTTTAGGTCCACGAACTGTATCATGTGACCCCCCTGTACTTACTAATTGTGGTAACTCAGCTTGTTTACTTAACTCTTCCATTTTCTTACTATGCGTCAACTTTTGTAGTTCCAATTCATTCTCAACCTTAGCTTTCTCAATCAAAACTTTTTCTATAGCTGCTTTTCTATCTCGTTCGTCTTTCTGTTCTTGCCTTAAAGCAGCCCTTTCATCTCGGACCCTATCCTGCTGATCTTTAACAAACCTTCTCAACTCATCATCTTCATACCCTAATGAAGTACCCAAATCTCTAATCTGTTGAATCTGTTCCATCTTGAACAGTCAACAAACCAAACACCAATTTCAAAAAAAAAAAAAAAACGCCAGCACTCAATGTACCTACTGCAACCCTCAGTGTACTACAATCAATTACTAAATATATGTAAGTACCGATACTCACAGTTTACAATGTAGAGCAGAAACAACACCAAACCTCCAAGGCACGAACCAACATAGACACAACTGTGAAATCTGGGTCCCAAATATTCAGTTCTCCTCACAAACACCTGAAGCTATACAATTCAAACATATAATAAAACAATACAAATGGAAAAATACATGGTGAAAAAAAAATACAATCAAAAATACATAAGATTGAAAATTTAAATTTAATGAAAACTCTCTAAGCCTTTTAAACAAATCCCACTTCTGACACCAATTGTCACGGATAGACGAGAGCTGACTTAGGAGTTTGTACTTACAGATAATAAATGACTACTACTTTAAACAAAATAACAATTTAATTAGGTACAAATTTTCAAATATAAATAGATGAAATCAAATGAAATAATACTGTCAAATGTTTAATGAACTGTTCCTTCTTCTTTATATTAAACTATGAAATCTGGATAAACGATACTACGGAATTTTACGTATTTGGTTTTCGGTAACTACACAAAACTGGCCCAACATAAGCGGTGTACACATTACGGCTGCCCTATTGTCTAGACTCGACTCCAAATATTCTATGTTGCCAAACTATTGATGATAAACACGGAACGCCGCACTGTCAACAGGTTTCACCACCATCTGTACTATATCTCCATACTTTACAATACAAAACTACATACACCTAGCCCGCAAACTGGGACCTATTGAAATACATACTGTACGTTAAGATACAATACTATACTTAAGAAATATACATATGTTTATGTATTACACATGTCGCATAAATAATGACAAATACTTAGTACGACTACTTATGTTCAATCTATAGAAGATTATAGCATATTGAATAATGCATTACTTATACACAAATAATTACGGCATATCGTATAATGCCTTACTTTACACAATACAAACTACGGCATATCGTACAATGCCTTACTTTACAAGTCACATAATTGACTTTATTGTATACTATCATTATACAATTACTACACACAATATACAGCTTTTAACGCTGAATATACATTTATGCTTATACGTTGCATATTACTTTACATACTTATGGAGATACATACATCATTGCATTATCGTACGCAAACGTTCCTAAAATACCAAACAATTTCGATACTCGAATATTTACTACAGCCGGAAACATATAACCGTGTTAAACTTTCATTATAATGAACATTAATTAACTTATTACATTTATAAAATAGCAATGTCAAAAATTACAATTACAATTGAAATAATTATTCTATATTTGCGTTGTTGCAGAAAACTGAACACTTTAGAACGAATAATGATTAAATAAATAAGAATAAATTGAATCCTACCTCAGAAATCCAGTGTGTGTGTCCACGCCACATTGTAAACTAACTTTATACAAACATTTCTGACCACACCTTGACTCGTTAAGGTGTTACCTGAGAGTGAATAGTCAGCTCATCAAATACAGGTATCACTGTTACTCAACCCGTTCGACAAGTTTACAGGTAAATGCCCAAGTAAATAGTGGACACTACTTAATTAATTAGATGTAAAATGTGGACATGTATTATACACCGAAGTCTGCAGAATATAGCATTTATAAGATACTGACGTTCTGCAAATCGAAATAGAATTAACAACCAAAATAACAACATATATGTGAGTAAACAAAGTCACCCTGTGACACTAACATACCTTCTATCTTTTATAATACATAAAATTAGAAAATAGACATATCTTCTTTTTGGTAGTGAGCATGTGTTCATACTACCATTCTATATTTTTTTCTTGTTGTTCATATTTCTTGGTCCTCAACAATAAAAGTCAGTCCTGTAAACTCTAACCAATAAATGAATAATGTCTCAATTATAACATATAAGATGCAACAAGAATGCTCAAGCTGAAATGTCTCGCCTGCTTTTCTATTCATGAACTATTTTATGCTGATAGACCTAAGGATAAAGTTTTAGTACAAGTGTCACATAAACCTCACATTGTCAAAGATCCATGAAAATGAAGTCAAGATGAGATAAACCAAGTAAAGCCAGAAAGACATGTATAGCTGACAATCATTACACACACTTATATAGTTTTGCTATTGCTTATCTTATACAAGAAACAGACAAAACCATGAAAATTAAATATTGACCAATGAACCAGGAAAAAATAAGGTCAAGGTGACTCGTCAGATGAACCCTACCAGACAGACATGCACATCTTAAAATCATTTCATACACTAGATATAGTTGATCTATTGCTTATAGTAATAGACAAAAACAAAAATTTTAACATTGACCAATGAACTGTGCAAATAAGACAAATAATAGTAAAACACAAGACACAACATAGAAAACTAATGACTAAGCAACACGAACCCCACAAAAAACTGGATTTGATCTCAGGTGCTCCGGTAAGGGTAGGCAGATCCTGCTCCACATGTAGCCCTAATCGTGTTGCTCATGTTATTACAAACCCGGTAAATAGTCTAATTCTGTAGGTCACATAATAGGTAAGTCAGAAATTCACATAACAAAAATAGATACTTGTTTTCAAGCAGTCACTTGACCATGAAAATGAGGTCAAGGCCAACAGACATTTGACAGACCTTCGTAATATAAGCCATCTGTACACAAGGTATGAAGCCTCCAGTTCAAGTCAATTACCATCTAAAATATAAAGCACAATACAAATAGTTTACGCCGTAGGATTGTTATCTGTATGTTTCGCATGTCACAGGAGCGACAATAAAGCAAGAAGACAAGCAAATGTGTCACAGGTGTAGAATTTCATGTACATCGATGATTCGCATCCTGGATTATAGTTGTATTATTGTTGATCAATTTTGAAACAAATTACCTATGGAAAAAGAGTCTTACTTGCAAAAGAGAGAAATGAAAGATGTTAATTCTTTTATGAAAATTTTGTTAATCTACTAATTAACTTAATATTCTAAAAATAGTTTATTCAAATACCTGTAGACAGTACCAAGGTAAGAACCTTCCCATTGGTTGTCTCATGTCAAAAATACATAATAAAACAAATATGTGTTATTTGGAAAATTCTTTGTTGATTTAGTTTTTATTTATTTTATTCACAATGGAGATCATGCTACATGTATGAAGTATACGAACTGCATGTTTCCCTTTTGATGTTTGTTTGGTGTTTTTATCGATGGGTTGCTGTCGGATTCATAGGTGTTTGTTTTTTTGTTTTTTTGGAAAGGGGGGGGGGGGACAGTGACCCAACCCCCTTTATGGAGCTACATAAATGGTTAATGCATAAACTTTCTACATGTCCCACAACATGGAATGGACTCAAAGTTTGTAAAAATTCTTGTTATTTCAATGTTTTGTACTTTTATATTTCATTTAAATCTAAATTTTCTATTTTGAGACTCTATCTGTAATGTTCATACAATTATTTTAATTTGAATTGTATAATATTTTGAAAGAGCTTGTGGTTGAGAGAAATATACACTCATGACAAGTTATTACAGGTTCTTTCGATCTTAAATACACCACTGTATGTCTCTTACATTGAAGTATTGTTTAAAAGTTCTCTCCTGCATATAATTGCTTTTAGAACCCATGGATTCCTTCATACATTTGTATGTTATATCCTTGTAAGATGTTGATTCAATGATAAAATCCTGTTATGCATAAACCGCATTAGACTCTTGGAATTCTTCATACTGTTGCTGCCATCTAAAAATAAAATGCAGGGTACAATTTTTGTAAAATAATCATCAAATACTACCTTACCAATCAGGGTTCTCACTAAGGAATTTTTAAAGATGAGTCCACAGATTTCGAATTTTTGACATGTGCAAGGGTGAGATTAAGAAATTTTATTGATTTATAATTTATCATTGCAGTCTCCATGATAAAATAGAACAAGAAAATTCTTCTAACAAGTTTATACCAATTAAACACTTAAATTAGATCTATGAATATTTTTTGTTATTGGTATAACATTGATTTTATTATCAGTACATTAAAACCATAGTTAAAGGGGCACTAGCTGTCAAATTCATGTTCACCGATTTGACTCAAATTTTCATATTTGATTTATAACAATGTAAAACATTTATCCAAATTATAAAAAGTCTAAAATAAACAATATACCGGGCATGGGCTCGATAATATGTAGCTTCGTTTCGTGTGTATTTTAGTCTAGACGCCATCTAATTAACTGTCGAATTGACCTCCGAACACCTCCGATTGTCATATAAGCGATATAAACATATATATAGATATAAATAGATATCAGACTCGTTCATTTGGATTTTTCTAGGTCTGTTTAATTTCATATTATAGATTAAAAATATATGTTAATCATCGTTTTAACCTGTATAAGAATAATTTTTTTGTGGATCGAATAAGTCAATCAAATGATTTACCTTTGTTTCACTTTCAATGTTGACATTCTTTTCATTTAAATAATTGAACACGCACAAAGCATGCGGTATCCATCTCTAGCTAAGGGGTTACATTGAAGTATACACATATATATTTTTTTTAAATTCTGTATTTTACTGATAAATATACTCACTTTTTAGTCAACATCCCACTTTTACACTGACAGCAGCAATTGCAGGTGAGATACAGTATTCTGTGGATCCCCTTACAAATTTTTCAGTCTAGATATCCCAATGATGATTTATTGTTCCCAGTTTGGTAAAATAATTTGGCTCATTAGTATATCAGAGGAGAATAGTTTTACAATTTTGGATAAGTTAACGGACAATGATAACGGACAAAAAATTATGAATATCTCTTTTAGCCCTTTGGGCCAAGTGGGCTAAAAAATATGACAAACATTTCTTTTAAATGGATTTTTATAAATGTAATACCTTCTTGTATGACAAAGGAGTTGTGTCACTAAGGTGAAAATTTGGTCCAAAATTAAGTGCAAGTTTTTAAGTTACCATCTTTGACCTTAAATTTGACCTAACATTGTAACTTACATGTGCTCTTTGGTCGGGTTGTTGTCTCTTTGACATATTCGTCCATTTCCATTCTCAATTTTATGTACATGCAGGTTTAAAGACTGGTGTTCAGGATAAAAATCAGTTCACATTTGTTGAGTTACAATACCAACAATAACAAAACATGAAGAAATTGGTATATTTTGTAAAATTTCTTTTATTTCCTTGTTTTGCATCAACTTTGATATGTATGTATACGTATTTTGAACATTTAATCTAGATTGAAAATAAATAAAAAGTAAAACAACTTTAATTTTATATTTGGTGGAATTCTGTAAAAAGTATAAGTAAAGAATTAGCTTCTCTAAACTTATTTGCTGTTACTTGGCTGCAGTCAATGTTATAAAGAAAGTTCTGGATCACGAAAGGAATTCTGCAAAAAGATAGCATTTTTTTTCGTTCTTGTGAAATATGAGCATATATTATCATGTAATTATGACATCATATCATTATATATGAGCTGCATAGGATTAGAAATTGACCTAATGCAAATGCTTGTTTACATGCATGGATATAAGAAGATGTGGTATGATTTCAAATGAGACAACTCTCCTTCCGAGTCACAATTTGTAAAAGTAAACCATTATAGGTCAAACTACATGTGTACATGTATTAGATTTTCGATTGATTTTGGAACCTTTAAATACGAAATAAAAGATGAACTTTAGTCTGTTTTGTATCAACTCAATATTTAAACAGTTACAGACTTTGCAAAAAAGATTTTTTCAACCCAAAATAGGTTAACAGATGTCAGTGACGAATCCAGAAATTTTCATAAAGGAGGCGGGGGGGGGGGAGGGGGAGGGGAGGCACTGACAGCCCTAAGAGGGGCCCCATTCCAGTCAAGCTTCAGTGGTTCCCTAAATAATCAACCAAACAGAGATTTTTTAAAATTAATTTTTCACGTTTGTAAATGCTACATATTTGTAATGTTAATTGTATATTTGTGTTATTTTGTAGCAGTCCAATTGTTTGGATTTTGTACTTATATATATCTTATATCGTATATAAACCCAGGACCCAAACTCTCTCCCTTTTTATGCTATTTTATTTCCATGTATTTATAAATTCACCCATCTGAAATTGTTTTTGTATGAATGAATTACAACGATTATAAATGACATACTTGAACAATCAGGGTTTTTTTTCTGTGATATAACAACATAAGCATTGTGACATAAGAATTATATGGGGAAGTGTACTAAATCCAAAGTTGTTCATATCCTGGCCTGGTTGGTTCGCAGTGGAATCTCAACCTAAAAAGTTGGGTACAGAGTTGAGACGTCCGGTTGGAGTTTGAATAACACCTCCCGTTCATAAATTGATTAATGTGAAAATCTCTACCCATTTACATATATATTAAATAAGAAAATCAAAACCCATTTATACAAATGTATATTTCTAAGCTACCTGTTTAAATTAGGTAATCAAATAAGTTTATTTTCATATTTTTTTAATTAACTTTAATAAAGCCTATTTCTACTCTCTGCTAAATGACATTGATGCCCCCTCCCCCCTTTTCCGTGGGCTGATAAGAGTTGAAAGAAATGATTTTGCCCAACATGCCCAGAGCATGAGGAAAATTAATTCTCTGTAACTTAAAATGCAGGAACTAAATTGTGTACAAAGTAAAAATGTAACTTTGCTGCAGTAAAATATAAGCATGCGTAGCAACAGATTAAAATGAATAAATCTATTCTTAAAAAATTCCCCCACCCCAAAAAAAAACATCAAATAGTTGTCCCCTTAAAACTAAACAACCATGGCAACCATAAAAGAACCCTTGTAGTAAAGTTACAGAATACATGACAATTGACCCGGAGACAAGTCGGACCGAGTCCAATCGGAAAGTCTTAAGAGACAACTCGGACCGTCAATAAGACAACTCGGACTACCAATAAGTAAACTCGGACCATCTATAAAGACAACTCAAAGATTTATTATTCAAAGAGGATTTGAACTATATAAATTATTAAATGATAAATTTTAGATGGCAACATCATTTCGGAATAATACTGAATTCGCAAAACATAATAAAAATAAATATTGTATTACGTGGATACAATTTTTTATTATTTTTTTATTAATTTATTATTGATGCATAATTAAGTCTAGGGGTTAAATTAGCTTTATTTTATGCCCCCGCCATAGCAGAGGGGCATTAAGTTTTACCATTGTCCGTCCGTACGTCCCGAAGTTGGTTTTCATTCTCTAACTTAAGTTTGCCTCAACCAAATGTTATGAAACGTATACACAATGCTAATTACCACAAAACACAGATCAAGTTTGAATTATGGTGGCGTCATTTTAATTGTTCTAGAGTTATGTCCTTTTGCAATTGGAAGAATTGCTGAATTTTTCGTTTCCGTTCTCTTACTTTAGATTGCCTCAACCAAATGTTATGAAACTTACACACAATGCTTTATATCACAAAAAACACAGATCAAGTTAGAATTTTGGTGGCGTCACTTTAACTTTTCTAGAGTTATGCCTCTTTGCAATTGAAAAAAATGCTGAATTTTTCGTTTCAATACTCTTACTTTAGTTTGCCTCAATCAAATGTTATGAAACTTATACACAATGCTTATTAACACAAAACACAGATCAAGATTGAATTTTGGTGGGGTCACCTTAACCGTTCAAGAGTAATGCTCCTTTAATAATAAAAAAAAAGCTGATTTTTTTCGTTTTTGTTCTCTAACTTTAGTTTGCCTCAACCAAATGTTATGAAACTTATACACAATGCTAAATACAACAAAACACAGATCAAGTTTGAATTTTAGTGGCGTCATTCTACCCATTTTAGAGTTATGCCCCTTTACAAATGAAAAATATGAGAATTTTTTGTTTCCATTCTTTAACTTAAGTTTAAATTGCCTAAACCAAATGGTAATTAACTTATACACAATACTTGTTACGAAAAAAAAGGATCAAGTACAAATTTAGGTAGTATCACTTTTACTGTTCCTCAGTAATATCCTTTTATAACCTTATATGATATGCAAGCGGGGGCATCATCAGTGTCCCATGGACACATTACCTATTTATCTAAAAATTTTTCAAGTAACAGATAGAATTTATAGAACAGACAATGGGTAGTGGCAAATATTTCGTGTATATTTTGAACACAGAGAACATTGCCCCGGCACCCTTTGCCAAAAAAAACCCTTCTTTTTCTTCTATGAGCCCGCCATCAGACTCTTATGTTTTGAATTGTAGTTTTACTTTCCATATTCGGTATTTATTCTTATGTAAGCTGCACGTAGTAAAATCATCACATGATGCAGGAATTTATTATCTTGGAGTTAGGCTATTTCTTTCTTTTCGGGCGGGGACTCCGACCAGACAACATGCATGTGTATAACGGCACTGTAGAATTTCTCAATTCGAGGGTTGAAAAAAAGAGGGGGGGGGGGGGGGGTTCCTCAGGGAATTTTTATCTTATGAACTCTACATTTAAAAGTTTTTTTTTTTTTAATTAAAACAGAGAAAACAAATGATAGTCAACTTGTGAATGGTCTTCCTTCCTTTCTCTAATGCCAAGTAATCCTCGCTAAAAATTCCGGTGGACCTCCTACGGCACCTATTAGTAGTTAAAGATTTGATTTCATTCAACAAATTAATTTATGACCTGCATGTACGTGTCGCTCAGAACACGGTCATATACCAAATGGTCAATATTAATCATCCATGTAATTTGCTCTATGGGATGTTTGCATACTTTCAACGGAGGCAATTTCATGACAAAATTGAACTATACTGGCTGCTAAAAGCGAATAACTATTTCACTATTTCACTTTAATTAATGATTGAACAAAAAAAATCATATTTAAGATTTTTTATATATCTCGTAGCTAGTGCCCTTTAATTAATCTGTTAATTAAAGTATTCATTTTGTCATAATAATTTTAAAATTGAATCAACAATCAGTAATGTAACAAAACAAAAAAAGAGAATCTATCAAAACATTACAAAAAATAATTTCTCATACAGCTTTCAAACAACAGAAATAAGCATCTCTGAGTATTGCATGGCAATATATAGTCCCCTACAGGTTAAAAACTTGATCTTTAAACTACATTGAATATAACAAATATCAAGTCAATATCTTCAAGCATAACGAAAAAGGTGCGGACATTATTTAAGTGAATTTTCTGTCCAAGGGCCATAACTCTGCACAAAATCATCCGACCGGAACAAAATTCAAACTTGATCTGTAACTTGTCATGATAAAACAATACACCAAATGTCAAATTAATATCTTGAAGCATGAAGAAAAAAAGAGTTGAACGCTGATGTGCTGGACTGGCAGACAGATAGACAGACAGACAGACAGACTCACAGACAGACACACAGCAGACAGACAGACAGACAGACAGACAGACAGACAGACAGACAGACAGACAGACAGACAAGCAGACAGATCGGCGGAGTGCAAACCTAAAGTCCTAAAAATACTTTGGAACACTAGTACCCAACTGTACGGATCTAGGGCGTGTTTTATTGGTCTCTTCTGTATATCTCCAGAATGTCTTCTAGTGACTTTAGTTCAAAATAATGAATCAGGACCTATTCAGGAGATATTCTGATGAAGAAGTTACAAAACAACAATACAATTTGCCGTCGAATATAACACATATTTTTTATGTTGGATTACATAAACGAAGTTTACGATAATTTATTAGAAAATTTAGTTACGCCCGTTCATTTGGTAGACATGACTTTAATAGTGTTCTCTGTTTTGGCATTGATGTAATAATATAAGTGTAAAGACAAAAAAAAATGGTTGGAAGAAATCGCTGTGTACGTGATATTGTTTCTTAATGTTTTTCTAATTTAATTAAGATAACCAAATACGGCTTAAAGCTCAGACTATTTATCTTTATGAAATAATCTGAAACTATACAAAAAAATGTCAATATTTTACTGGTATATATATGACCGAAAAGGACATCTTTCCTTTAGAAATTGTATATAAAAGATATTGCAGAGTTCTCAAAATCTTTATTCCCTGTTGGTCCTTGAAGAAAAATCTACTGATCAAAACCTTCGGACCACCACTTTTCCAGAACCTTGATCGTACAAATGTATATGTTTTCAAGGTACAAGTATACAAGGTAATGGCGTTTTTCAGATTGTTTATGACTAAATCCGTTTGTTGTGTAATGATTGACAGAGGCGGATTTTGGGGGCGGGGTGCCCAATCCCCTTTTGTGGGAAAAAAATTGGTTGATTATATAGGGAATTACTGAAGCATGATTAGAGCGAGTTTCCTCTTGCCCCACCCCTCTTATGAACATTTCTTGATCCGCCACTGATTGATACTTTAGTCTGGAAGAGCATGATTTATATGTTGGTTTTAATTGGCTTTTACAAGTTTTCAGTTACTACAAATACTCTTATTTCGGTGCTTCACGTTTATCATCTTTAGTTAATGTAAGTTGTTGTTGTGGTGTCTCGTACCGATCTTTTGGGTTAATCCAATTGCAACTGACTTTTACACGTTGTTTTTTATGTTGTACTGTTACACCACTGTCTACATTTAGGGATGGGTTAAGCGCTCACAAACATGTTGAATCCTGCCACATTATCATAAGCCTGTATTTCAGTGGTTACTGTTTGTTCATATCTGTCGACTCATATTTGATTTTTTTAGAATGTGTTTGTTATATATCGTTAGGCCGTTAGTTTATTTCGTTTTAAATGTTTCACTTTTTTTTATGTCGGGGCCCTTTATAACTGATATACAGTATGGGTATTTGTCATTTTTGAAGGCCGCACGGTTGGTTATAATTGGTAACGCTACTTCATTGAATTCCGGCTGATAGTTGCCTAATTGGCAATCATACCACATCTCCTTACTTGTGTTTTGCTATTCTATACATGACTTTTAATTTCGCGTCTTGTCTAAACATGTATGAAATATTAGTCGCTGGACGTTAAAAACAAACAACCAACAATCAATCAATTTAAACTCGTGTTAAATAAGGAGAAAATCATTTGATTTTTTAAGGATAGGGGGGGGGGGGGGGGGGGGGGGGAAGGAGGATTTTGAATATGAATATGGTGGCCTGGTAAGAGCTGGAAAAAATAGGCATGCTTAGCGACAAGTTAAAAATTTTAAATGAATAAAAAATTCCGCAGAAGATTCCCTGCCCCATTCCCCTCGTTAGAATATCAAAAGGTCGTACCCTTACTGTTGTTATCCGTGTGTTTTTATTATTTATCTAGCTAGTTGTCCTTATAGTGTCCTACTAAGGTTGTCATACCATAAACACGTTTATCACACAGCTCATAATTTAATATTTCTGCATTTATAAATCTATTAATGTCATTTAGACTAATCGACGTGATGTTTGTTATGTGTCTCTGCCGTCTAAACTACCTATTAAAGAAGAAGAGGTAGAAGAGAGCCAGAAGATCTTCCCAATGCAAAAAAAAAAAAAAAAAAAACAGAAATGGACCTCTTCTGACTCACTACCGAAGAACAAAAATCACGCCCCTAGTTGACGTTATGATTTTATATATACTCAACATGCTCAAAATTGGAATAAAAAAAGTATCAATTTAGATACTTCTCTTCAGACTCGTTATTTTTCCTTAAAATCATTTATTTCTTCCAAAGTCTAATTTTATACTTTAACTTAGTCTGAGTTGTCATTATAGATGGTCCGAGTTGTCTTTTTTTGAGACGGTCCGAGTTGTCCCAGGGCGGACTTGTCTTGCACCCACTTAAAATGCACCAAGTTTGAACACCATATTCAATTTCATGACCACCATACCATACTAACCAAATGAAATGTGAACTACTTTGATATATTTCGTAACTTTTTACCTTAAAAAATCCTGGTCCTGAGTAGATTTTGAAGTTGTTGTCAGAAAAAGATTAAAACACCGTTCTATTGCGGGCTTCCGTTGTCGTTGATTTCTATATTTTGTGCAATGTCAATTTCATCATGGAACACTTTCTCCACAATCAGGGGTTCATTAGGTGATAAAAATAAGTTTGATATTTATGCTATTAATATATAATAGTTACGATTTAAAAAAGCTATCAATGTATTAATCTAAGTTGCAGTATAAAAATAATATTAGGTCAATGTCATAAAGATATAAACTTTTTTGTATTCGGCACAAAACTGGGGAAGGGCTCAGTAAAACCTCGCCCTTCCCCAGTTTCTCAGCCTCATACAAACATTTGATATTTTTCTGACATTGAACTTATATTGTATGTGTAGAAGGACTTAAAGATGACAAAAAGTTTCAGTACTGAAAAATGACTGAAATTTTCAGTACTGAAAATTACTAAAATATTCAGTACTGTGAAATGACTGCAATTTACAGTTATGTAAAATGACTGAAATTTTCAGTACTGAATAATGACTGAAATTTTCAGTACTGAAAAGTGACTGAAATTTTCAGTACTGAAAAGTGACTGAAATTTTCAGTACTGAAAAATGACCGAAATTTTCAGTACTGAAATTTTTTTTTCTCATTACTAAAAATGATATATAAATAAATGTACTGATTAGTGATGTTTCTTAAAAGTACTGTTTATATATCGATATTTAATGTACTGATTAGTGATGTTTTCTAAAAGTACTGTTTATATAGCGGCATTAAATGTACTGATTAGTGATGTTTCCTAAACGTACTATTTATATAGTGGCATTTAATGTACTGATTAGTGGTGTTTCCTAAAAGTACTGTTTATATAACGGCACTTAATGTACTGATTAGTGATGTTTCCTAAAAGTACTGTTTATATTGCGGCATTTAATGTACTGATTAGTGATGTTTCCTAAAAGTACTATTAATATAACGGCATTTAATGTACTGATTATTTATGTTTCCTGAAAGTACTGTTTATATAACGGCATTTAATGTACTGATTAATTATGTTTCCAAGAAGTACTATTTATATAGCGGCATTTAATGTACATGTAAACGTTAGGCAAATTGTTGGTAGTGTAGTTTTGTGAAAATCCAAGTTAATTTGAAAAAGTAATAAACAAATTTAAAGGTGACTGACTATCTTAATTCAGTCGGACCTGAAAATTCCAGCTTTTCTAACCACTAATTAAATTCTGAACTATGACAGCAATAGACCAAACTACCAAACAACCTGGCATTCTCTAAGATCGATGTATAATTGAGATAGCTGTACAGTTTTATGAAAATTCAAGTTGATTTGAAAAATTTATTGAAATAATATAAGATGACTATCTGAGTTTAATAAAAACTGAAAATTCTTGATTTTTACCTGTTAATTAAATCCTTAAATTTGACAGAATATAACCTGTTAGATCAATATATAATTGAGTTAGATAATCTGATTCAGACCAGTCAAGGCTAAACTTGAAGGTCATGACTGGTCGAGACAGGTCGAGACAGGTCAAGCCTTTGTCGAGACCATTTCAGACTATGTACCAAGATTATCAAATACTGAATCAGATTTATTAGGTAAGGTCGAGTACAGTTAAGTACTGTCGAGATAATGTTGAGTCTAATCAAGTAAATTTGGTGCTCGACCTTACTGGTCGAGCACAAAATATAGTACAAATGTATTTTAAGACTCTGAGCAGTTTGTAGTGAGTTACAAATCAAGTTGGAGTTTCACACTGTGACTGGTAGTGGAATGGGGACCTTATTGCCTTAAAATACACTCACTATGCTTTATATTATATATGAAATATTTTGTTCAACAAATAACAAATACATAATATATATAATTGATGTTTTAGGTCCATGAACTCTTCACAGGTATTCAAACAGGCGGGAAGGTTTCATACCCTATATCAGCACAAAACTCTCAAATGTCTCATCAACTGTTCAAGCAAACGAAACAACCTATGCATGTGACAGTCAAAATGCAAACTTTTTCTGTTGTCCTGGTCTTTCCTGTAATGTAATGTCAGTATTACAAATCTAATCTTGAATCAATCCTAATCCTATCTTATTTTTGGGAAATATTTTTACAAATTCAAATGTGACGTCACTTTGTGTGTTTTTTTTAAATTTCAAATGTGACGTCACTTTGTGTGTTTTTTTAGAATTTCAAATGTGACGTCACTTTGTGCGTTGAGGCGTTGAGGCTTTGGCTAACTCGGCTGTGTATTTTTATGTGTTGGATTAAGTTGTTTTATGTAATGTATCCGTTTTTATTCTGTAGTTAGTCCCCACTTCGGTTTTATCATGTATATCTATTATATAGTCATTTTATAAAATTTACTGTTTGCAAAATTATAAATTATTCTAAATAATAAGGATGTTCTTGTCCCAGGCAGAAAACCCTGGCCGTGTTAGGCGCAACTTTTTGGAAGTTTTGGTCCTCGGTGCTCTTCAACTTTGTACTTGTTTTGGCTTTCAAACTTTTTTCATCTGAGCGTCACTGGTTGGTCTTGTGTGGACGAGACGCACGTCTGGCGTATTGCATTTTTAGCCTAGTACCTTTTGTTAGCTATTATTCGAGTGTTTCTTTGTCCTATATGTTCTCCCATTTATTTGTATTGTGGTCCTGTCATGTGATGTTGTCGTTTTGGTGTTGTGTTTGACGTTGCCATAAAATGGGAGGTTTGGCATGCCACAAAACCAGGTTCAACCCACCATTTTTTTCTTAAAATTTCCTGTACCAAGTCAGGAAAATGGCCATTGTTATATTATAGTTCGTTTTTGTGTGTATTACATTTTATTGTTGTGTTTTTGTTGTGTCGTTTTTCTCCTCTTATATTTGAAGCGTTTCCCTCGGTTTTAGTTTGTAACCCGGATTTGTTTTTATCTCTATCGATTTATGAGTTTCGAACAGCGGTATACTACTGTTGCCTTTATCTGTAACAAAACTTTGCTAGAGCTTCAAATTTTGAAAACCATATTCTTGTTGCAAATCATTCATATATATCAAACAAATCTGGATTAGATACTGCAGTTGAAGCATATGCTTCTATTTCTGTATCTGTTCAGGATACGCAAATAAATTTGATTCAAGCAGTGAGTGCAGCTTCGCAGTTAGAAACAAGTAGTACTATGATGAATGAGGATTTTTTATATGTTATATGAATTAAGTAAAGGTTTATAAAAAATCTTTTGATTTTGATTTATTTAATCATTTATGGAGATACGACTGTTTAATGTTATGCCATTTTAGCTCTATGAGCAAAGTGCATCTATACAGATGTTTTGAAATTCTTTTGACCGAATGTTGTTCAAGATAAGAAAAACAAATCTTTGATTCATTAAATGCTGTTCATTTGAAATATCTGTATAAAAATGTATCATTCTTACTGGTAAAAAAATATATCAGGTCAAAAATGGTGAAAATTGTGATTGTTTGGCTATTTGCACATGTAAAATGACATATTAAGTTTCACCTCCTCATAATTTTTTTTTCTAATAATATTGAAAAAAAAATGCTTTGTGTTTTAATTTTACCTATCCATATGTACTGTCAGGTAAGGATTTCATTTGTTTTTTTTTAAAAAGTACTTTTGGATCATTTTGCATGATTTTCTGTGAGACTTGCACTTAAAAAGGGAAATGTTTTTTTTTAATATGGAAAAGAAAAAGGACATTGGGAATGGCTAGATTGTAAGCTTAAGGACCATACATTATTAGTGCCGTTCCAAAACTAGGGACTGTCACCCTTACTGATAGCAATGATAAAGTTATTGGTAATCACAGGAAAAATAATATATAGCGGTTTACTGCTCCTGAGGAACATAGTACAACGACTGAGAAATATGACAACGAAGAAGTACTTTTAGATGACATATATAACAAAAATGATAAAACAATAATATTGAAAATGATCTGGGTGATTCTATATTTATAACTCAATTATCATTTATCAATGAAATTAATGAGAATACTTATGATATTGGCATTGACGATTTGATTATACCGTCACTTTCAATAAAGGATACTGGTGATAAACAAATCGAAACTGATGCAGAGGAAGATTCCCGTGTATGCAGACAAATGAGAAAAGTAATGGAGAGATCCAATGTGTTTGCTTGTCAAATATGCATCAATCTAGTTCTGATTTATATATATGTTATTAAATAAAGAAATATACCCGTTATTTCTGATTACTTTCGTTTTAATGAATGACATGTCAAGTTTTCAAAATGATAAAAGTCAAAATGTTATACCAGTCATACGATAATACTTCCACCATTATACTTATTCCAAAGCTACTTTATTATGCAACAAAATTTCCAGAAAATATTTTTTGTGTTAAAAATTCCGAGGCATCGGTCCTTTTATTATGTTCATGGAATATGTATCACATACCATTAATTCGAATTGGATTTTTTGTTACATAATACATTATCTTTGGAAAAGATATTATGGTGGAGCTTCTATTATGTGACAGTAAGAACCAGTAGACGAAAAACACTTCACTGTATACATTTGTATAGTAACGGTAAAATAAATAAGGATAATGTATGACATCCAGCGGCAAATTAAATGCATTTCAGGAACTAATATGTAAATATAATATGAATAAAATTAAAATAAAAGATTTATTGATTCAAAATCCAAATTCTGAATTGTCATCAACACACAAACAAAGAACAAACATTAATAATTACAATCAATTATCATAAGTATATGTACATGGAATAAAAGTATAAATCTTTATTTAATATATCTATACAAAATATAAAAAAATATACAGAATTTTGTAATTTATAATTATTCTGAACATGAACCCTTCTTCGTAGTAGAACGGCACGCTGAGTCAGATTTTTAACGGTAAAAGTATGAGCTAAAAAGTAAAATCACAAAAATACTGAACTCCGAGGAAAATTCAAAACGGAAAGTCCCTAATCAAATGACAAAATCAAAAGCTCAAACACATCAAACGATTGGATAACAACTGTCATATTCATGACTTGGTACAGGCATTTTCTTATGTAGAAAATGGTGGATTGAACCTGGTTTTATAGCTAGCTAAACCTTTCACTTGTATGACAGTCGCATCAAATTCTATTATGTTGACAACGATGCGTGAACAAAACAAATAGACATAATAGGTAAAAATGTTAAAAATACAGAAGTCAACATTGTGATATAATCTTAATCACTAAAAAAAACAAATATGTAACAAAGAAAAACAAAATGGCATATAGATCAAGCATATTAGCAAAACTTATAGACAAGAATACACAAATTTACCATAGTACAATAATACAATGACGGGATGTATAAGTACAGAGCCACGTCATATATGTAACAAAGAAACATAAAAAGGCATCCATACTAAGCACATAGCAAAAATGAACGACAAGCAAGTTTTATAATAGCATAATAACGGGATGTATAAGTACAGAAGCACAGTAACAGTTCGCTGTTAGAAAAGTTAACCTACCCGGACACATGTCTGACTCCGAGTCAACCAGTCTGTGTTCTCTCTTTAAATTGTCGCGTATTTATCACTGAAACAACAAATACCAAAAACCTCCTCACAAAAAGGGCATTTCAAATCCCCTCGCCCTTCAATATTCACTTATAATTGAACTTTTACTATTGCTCACATCAATAAGTTTCTTATTTGTTAGCTGCATGTATCAATTCCAGATCTATGACATCACTGTCACAAAAAAAATAACAACAATATGACAGCTTTGATATCAATGAATAAATTAACATAACACATGTTTTTTAATACATTTCCATTGCAAAAAAAAAATAATTGTAAAATGTGTACTAGTTCAGTGAAAATGGACGTCAAACTAAACACAAAAACATATAAATTAACTAAAATTAAAATAAAATAAAATAAAATACAAGATTAACATAGACCAGCGGCTCCTGACTTGGGACAGTAAAATATATCAAGAAAACTTGTTTCACACACTAAATACATTTTTCGAAAATAAAGTGCACTTCTTGATTATTATGCAATAAAATCTTTCGCTTGCGATAATCAACGAATGGTTACTAAGTTCACGAAAGACACTCAATCAGTAAGATAAAATAATTTTAGAATTGAGCTTTGGAAGATATACTCTGTCATTTACTTCGCCTTTTATGATTTAGATAATCACAGCATTTAATTCACTCTGCCCCTTGGAGTAACTCCTTCTAATCTATATGGCAGGGTACCTGGTGGCATTACCCTTAATGGACTTCCATTTTGTTTTCTGCCTGCAATATAAATTGAGTAATGTCTTTTTCTTATAGACGAAGAAAATATACATGAATGAACTTCAAAATAGCTGTCAATCTGTTCTGGATAATTTTTTTTTTTTTTTGTATGCAAATGTTTTGCTATTGAAAGAACTGCAAGCTATTACATTAAAAGAAAAAAGATCAGATCAGATAATGAAATGTTTCTCTAGTCGAAATTCATGCATAATTATTAGGTACACGAAACAATATTGTGCTATAAAACTTAGAAGAGAATGAAAAGCAAGTTGATGGGACTCGGAGGTTTTAAAAATTTATTTGCACTAAAATTCCGGTGCAAATACATTCCACTGTTAAAGGGGCACTAGCTACGAGATATATAAAAAATCTAAAGTATGTTTTTTTTGTTCAATCATTAATGAAAGTGAAATAGTGAAATATTTATTCGCTTTTAGCAGCCAGTATGGTTAAATTTTGTCAAAATAAGCTAACAAATATTGATGATGAATTATTCACTCGCAAGTGAATAATTCCACATCATTGAATCCGTATTTATGTGAAATTCAATTTAATCCCTTAGCTAGAGATGGATAACGCATGAATTGTCCTTGTAAAACTATTTAAAAGAAAAGAATGTCAACATTGAAAGTGAAACAAAGGTAAATCATTTGATTGACTGATTCGATCCACAAAATCATTCTTATACAAGTAAAAACGATGATAAACATATATTTTAATCTATAATATGAAAGTAAACAGAGTTGCTTTATCTATTTATATCTGTACTTATCTCTATATCCCTTATATGGTCATCGTAGGTGTTCGGGGGTCAACTCGATAGTTAATTAGATGGCGTCTAGACTAAAATACACACGAAACGAAGCTACATCTTATCGAGCTCACGACCTGTAAACTGTTTATTTAAGACTTTCAATAGTTTGGATAAATATTTTACATTGTTATAAATCAAATATGATAGTTTGAGTGAAATCGGTGAACATGAATTTGACAACTAGTGCCCCTTTAATGATACATTTAGCATGTTAGGTGAAATACAACAGACACATCACAAACGGTTTCATGTTCAAAAGACATGACAAATAGATCTCTAGAACTTGAGAGAGTTGTATGAAATTCATCCTGCATTTCATTGCAGAAAAAAAAATTGAGTCATAAACTATTCATTGACTGATTTGCAGCGCAATTTTTTTAATTCGGTGTTCATTTAAAAAAAATGGAAACTTAAGATGACCTGGTAGATAAAGCTTGTAAACAGGAAAATGATTAAAAAGTGGCTTCGTTTATTTGCGATGATGAATATTGTTCTATATGCGTCAGTTGAAATCTGGTGTGAAATGAAAAATAACAAAAATACCGAACTCCAGGGGAAATTCAACATGGAAAGTTTTTTTCGAAACGACAAAATCGAAGGCACAAACACATCAAATGCATGAAAAACAACTGTCATATTCCTGCCTCGGTACAGGTATTTTCTAATGAAGAAAATGCTGGACTAGACCTTGTTTTTTTTAGTTAACTAAATATCTCATTGAATGACAATTGCATATAATTCTTTTTTTTTTAAACTAAGAACAAGCAACTTCTTAAGCATACCCATTAACAAAGAATAAGAGGGGAAAACACAGCTCGAAAAACCCTTATTCGTTCTATCTTTAAAATAATATAACAATCCCAACAAGAAAAATCGATACACTAAAAACCATGATAAATTACGACCGTGAAACCTTTAATTTAATTTAGGTTGGAATCTGGAGAACTTTTTTTATTTTCGGATCAGTCTTTTCTTTATATCTTATATTTTTTCACTGATTCTAATTAACATATGGTAATTTGTTCTTTCCATAAAATAATGGAAATTACATTATTCAACGTTCTGTGTCATATGTAGGGAACTGCATGTAAAAGTACATTGTTTAAAGCTATTATTTAATGAAGCGCAAAAGACAGCAACCCGCGGTTTTCTCTGTGTCATTCCCGTTTTACCTTGTTGTAGGTCATATATGTGGACAAGTTCATTTGTATACAAATTATCTATTTGATATTATTCCAAACTTTGTACTTCGTTTATATCTATTTTACCCTTATATTATAGTGATGTAACTATATTGAACACATTTAGTATTATATGGTTCAGTGAATCTAAATACTCCATGTATACTCCATGTATTTTGCTATTGCCATTGGCTATTGGACAAACTACTTTTCCGAATAGTTGTTTTATCCGGTTCTGGCTAGTTTAACAGTTCACTTTTCACTATATATATTGTAATATTTATCTATATTGTCAATGCAGAATAAGTAAAACCAGAAGCAACACTATGAGCCGTAGCCAGCATTATAAGGTATCTATCATTTAATGGTTTTTCAAATTAATCTATGGTTAAACGTTTTTGTCTTAAATATTTCATTTAGTTTTATTTTCTTTGCTAACTGTATTAGAAACTTTATATTTTCTTATTTACCTGTTATTAACTTTCAATGTTGTATGTATATGTGAGAGAATGATAATTCCTTTCTTTATGATTGAGTACGAGCGATAGCGAGTACTTATTATAAAGTAAGGGATTAACATTCTCTTACAAACTTAGAATATTGTAAAGTTCTCAAGGCTCAAATTATCTCTTGATTGGTTTTATTCTAGAATTAGTTTCATTGTCAGTGTAAATTAAATGTTTATTATTGATGCATGACTTCATTTTGAAGTATTTCATTTATGGGCTAGTTTTAGTGATGTTAGGACTTTGTTATGATTTGGGAAATATTAAAACAAGAGGCTCTCATGAGCGTGAATCGCTCACCTGTTATTTTTTGCTTAAAATTTTTCCACAATGATAATTTTGCTTTTCATATATATTAATGAGTGTCTTAAAAATTCCATTTAAATGTTCTTTGTATCTGTCATATTTTCTTCAAAAGCGAAAAAAATGCTTTTACCCCTATGTTCCATTTTAGTCATGGTGGCTATGTTTCTTGACGTACAAGGAAATAAAATACAAAATTTATACTAGATATTCTGAAACTCATTCAGTCTAAGTTTTGCTGAAATCGATTCAGCAGTTTTAAAGCAAGCAAACTAGATGAATAAATTCAGAAAAATTGTCTTTAAAGGACATTAACTCCTTAAGGGGTCGATTGACAATTTTGGTCATAAAAAAAATTTTTTTTGTAGATCTTACTTTGCTGAACATTTTTGCTGTTTACAGTTTATCTTTATCATTAATAATATTCAAGATAATAACAAAAAACTGCAAAATTTCCTTAAAATAACCAATTTAGTGGCAGCAACCCAACAATGGGTTATCAGATTCATCTGAAAATTTCAGGGCTGATAGAACTTTACCTTATAAACAATTTTACCTCACATCAGATTTGCTCTAAATGCTTTAGTGTTTGTGATATAATCCAAAAACTGCATTTTACCGATATGTTCTATTTTAGCCATGGCGGCCATGTTTTTGACGAAACAGAAAATAAAACACAAACTTTATTCTAGATACCCTAAGGATCATTCAGCTCAAGTTTGGTTGGAATTTGTTAAGGAGTTTCAGAGGAGAAGATTTTTTAAAGTTAGAAAACATGATAAACAAATTGTGAAAAAATGTCCTTAAAATGCAATAACTCCTTGAGGGGTCAATTGACAATTTTGGTCATATCAACTTATTTGTAGATCTTACTTTGTTGAACATTTTTGCTGTCTACAGTTTATCTTTATCATTAATAATATTCAAAACAATAACCAAAAACTGCAAAATTTCCTTTAAATCACCAATTTAGTAACAGCAACCCAACAATGGGTTATCAGAATCATCTGAAAATTTCAGGGTTGATAGAACTTTACCTAATGAACACTTTTACCCATGTCAGATTGCTCTAAATGCCTTGATTTTTGAGATATAAGGCAAAAAACTGCATTTTACCCCTATGTTTTATTTTTAGCCATGGCGGCCATGTTTTTATACGAAACAAAAAATAAAACACAAACTTTATTTTAGATACCCTAAGGATCATGCAGCGAAAGTTTTATAGGAATTGGTTCAGTAGTTTCAGAGGAGAAGATGTTTGAAATAGTTTACACCAGACGGACTACGATGGACGACGACAGACAAAGACGGACGCCAAGTGATGGCAAAAGCTCACAGTTCCTTCGAAACGGTGAGCTAAAAAAGGGTTATAGACAAGATGTTAGCCGACACAGCAGTACAAAGAAAAGGTAGAAATTGTATATGTTTCCTGACTGTGAATATAAATGTAAGTCGTAAAATATTTGAGCGAGGAATTATCCATTTTTTAATTACAGTTTCACAATAAATACATTTCAGTTACAACAGATTTTATTCCTTGGCCAATATTTTGGTCAAGCTTTTTAATACTATTTTATTATATCGGGGAAATGTTCTAACAAAATGTGTTTAAAAGTTTTAAACTTAAATCAAATTCCTGTTTTGTTTATTTAAACAGAATATTGGAAATAATTATTCTCTATTGTTTTATTTTAGTAGTTTGAAGTTATTTATTTCAAAATAACATTAGAGGTACAAATTTTACTGCAACAGTAAACTTTAACTTATTTTGATTTTTTGTTTGTTTCACAATTTATGTTTTAGTCAGTTCCAATCATTGTACATTTTGTAATAAATCCTTTCAATCTGGTAAATGTGCTTCGGGGCAGTTGTAACTCATTTATAGAAACTCTTTGTTTTGAACTGTAAATAGGTATATGTAAGAGAATGATAATCCCTTTCTTCATGAATAAGTACGAGCGTTAGCGAGTACTTATCATGAAGTAAGGGATTATCATTCTCTTACAAACTTAGAATATTGTAAAGTGCTCAAGGCTCAAATGATCTATTCAAGAATTAGTTTCATTGTCAGTGCAATGTTTATAATTGATGCATGACTTCCTTTTTCGGCATGTCATTTATGGATAAGTTTTAGTGATGTGAGGACTTTCTTATCATTTGGGAAATATTTTAAAGAAAAATGCGTTATAGATATTAGGTGACACAACAGTAGAAAGAAAAGGTAGGAATTGTATGTTTCCTGATTGTGAGTATGAATGTAAATCATGTAATGTTTTATTTACAGTTTAAATCAATTAATACATCAGAGTTACAACTGAATTTTATTTCACAGCCAATAGTTTGGTCCGGCTTTTTACATCAAATACTGTTTCATTATGTCAGGAAAATGCTCAAAAATAATGCCCTTAAAAGTTTTTAATATGTTTAAAATTTAATTCCTGTTTTTTTTATCGGAATAATTGTATTGGAAATAACTATTCTCCCCAACCGCTGATCAAGTAATCAAAGTTTTGGAAAGCTAAAGATTTAGTTTTGTTTTATCTGAAAGATTTTTTTTCTTTTTTGTTTGCATTGCTTTGGTATTGTTTAATTTTATAGTAATTTGAAGTTATTAATATTTTCATAATAAAATTCACGTTACCAATTTTTTCTGCACCAGTAAACTTCAACTTATTTTGAGATTTTTGTTTGTTTCACAATTCAACTTTTAGTCAGTTTCAATCACTGTGTGATAAATCCTTTCAATCTGATAAATGTGCTTCAGGGCAGTTGTAACTCATTTATAGAAACTCTTTGTTTTTAACTGTAAATAGACCCAAATAATAGGATAATTCCTTACTAAGAACATGATTTACATTCATTCTTCACAATTAAGAGGCATCCAATTCTACAATTTCATTGGTCGAGAGTACTTTGCTATATTCTAAGCTCAAATAATAGCTAGGATAATCCCTTACTAAGAACACGATTTACATTCATTCTTCACAATCAAGAGACACCAAATCCTACAATTTCATTGGTCGAGAGCACTTTGCTATATTTTAAAGTATTTTATTTAGTCGAATGGTCAACCTACTTTAGTGAACATTTTTCATTAGCATTGATTAACAATTTTGTTACATTCAGATTGTCATTTAACTGTGTTTTGCATTACTAGTATTACAAAAATGTATATATTTGCAATTGTGTGATTAAACATAGTATACATTATTCGCTACAAATGATATATTCATATATAGATATAGGAAGATGTGGTATGATTGCCAATGAGCAACTCTCTATCCAAGTCACAATTTATAAAAGTAAACCATTATAGGTCAAGGTATGGTCTTAAACACGGAGCCTAGGCTCAAACCGAACAGCAAGCTATAAAGGGCCCCAAAAATTACTAGTGTAAAACCATTCAAACGTGAAAACCAACGGTCTAATCTATATAAAAAACGAGAAACGAGAAACACTTATGAACCACATAAACAGACGACATCCACTGAACATCAGATTCCTGACTTAGGACAGGTGCAAACAATTGCAGCGGGATTAAACGTTTTATTGGTACCAAACCTTCTCCCTTTTCTGAAACTATAGTATAACATCACAACATAGAAAGACACACTATAAAATATCAATTGGAATTGCTTAACTCAGTCAAAAAACGTAGTAGCATAAATTTACACACAATGAACGAATACATTTGATCTGTGATACAATGTAAACACATGGTTAATAAAATTAAGGGATTAATAATTAAAGTAAAAGTATAAAACCGCTGTGAATGTTAAACAATTTTAGAAAAACATCAACTTTAAAAAAATTACGTCATATTAAACACAGGTAAATGAATATAATTTGGTAAGTATATGTCTTCTTCTATCTATATAATCTTCCGTTTAGGAATACCAAGAACTTTCTTGTATGTCAATAAAACTAATCTTAAACTTCGTACATGTGGGGTGAATATCAACAATAAAACTATACAATTGGTGCTCGATAACAACTTCGTGTTCTTCATGTACAGGTGCAAGAACAGTATTTAAGAAGAAAGGAAATAATGTTGATGTTCAAAGTACGAAGAAGTGACAATTTGTAGTAATTCCAAAAAATCAAAGCTGGTATATAGACCAGATGCATGCATTTTTTTTGTCATTATCTGTATATTTCAGATCCGTCGTTGCCTTCTTTATAGTATATAATAAAGTATTTGAACGTTCTGCATTCAATTCATCTAAGCCTTATTCCACCTGGTCACATATGGCATGCTCTTAAACCTAACCAAAGGACATCATGAATTTCTAATGCAAATTTCAAGTTTAAAGTGAAACATATGATTGATGAATAATATCAGGGTATAACTCCATTTGAAGGAAGAAGGTGTGCTTTTAAATAAAAATGAATTAGGAAATGGGTTGGGGTTGGGGCTTTTGAATCAAATTGTAACTTCTGTCGTCAAAGATTGCTTTTCTTATCATGATTTAAATAATAGAGGGTTTAAAAAGATTTATTGGAAAAAAGGACTTATTCAATTTAGGCTATATAAAGTGATATATAAAGAGATTTTTTTTGTGACGTGATTCTCTGCAGAACACTGATTAAATAAAGGGAAATATCTAGATATTACATGTAAAATATAAAATATGGTAAGGTGACTGAACAAAGACATGTTTTCTTACTTCTAAAACAGATCTCACAGAAATTAAAGTTCGTGCAGACTCGACACTTGTATCTGTTACCAACCAATGGGAATATATAACATCCATCACAACTAAAACGAAAACATGTACAAATATCAGTTAAGGTAAGCTAAAGTCTTACATAAGTATATAGAAATATGAGATTATTTTGGAGTTTACAAATGAAACTTATCTAAACAGATCTATCACAAGCATGTAAAAAAAAATACATATTGTTGCCAATTTTAAATATTTACCTGTTTATACTCACCACCATGTTATTTAAGAACAGTTCAGTTAATCATTAAAATGTACATACCCAACACCAGGGTGAGTACTTGGTACTATTTCAATTTCCTCTATGCTACCTTTCCAATTATGGTGTTCAGGAAAGTCTATTGTAACAATATTGCCATTAGGATAGATAGCTGAAAAAAAATATACATGTTTTTACCTTAAATCTTTGCATCCTGGGTTTGTAATAACATTAGCATCACGAATGACACAGTTTCTTTTATCTGTTAGCTTGTTAAAAATTTCGAAAGAAATTTTCAAGGATTTATTGTTCAGGTCCCTTTTACTTTTTTTATTCCATTGGAGGCAAAATTTTCATAATGTAAGGCATGAAACTTGAACTTGAATTTAAAATTGCCAAATATATTTTCTCCTAAAAGCTCCTCTTTCTGCAGATCAGTCCAGGAAATCCAAAGTTCTTTATAATATTTTGACATTTTATTTGGCCCAAATCTCTAGTGTCTGTACAAGGACATTATTATTTATTTGGTATTCATATATATCTGGAATACCTCTCATTTAAATTTTGCATTCAATCATAGACACCACAAAGTAACAAATGATTTATTGATTAAATATTTTCCGTAAATGTGAGACCTCTTGATTTCCAAACCTCCATACAGTATTTTATTCTATTGATTGTTATTAGCCAAATTGTATCTAAGTCCAACCTATATCCATGCTGAACCCCTCATGAATTCACAGACCGCTTAGACCATTTAATTTGGTTAATTTTTTTATTTTTTTTATTTCAGCACTTGCCTTAATACATACCAACAGTCTTTTCCAGATTCTTTCTAGCCCCTGAAGCGTTTACGTACAGTTTTAAAATTTTAAATGTTTCTTCGATAGACTACTCACTTTTATTAAAGAGTTGAGTATCATAAGCAAACATAGTTGATTTGTTCCAATATAGTTCTCAGTTCTAGTTGGAAGTTTTATTCCTTCTATATTAGATGGTTTCTAATTGATAATGTAAGTGGTTCTGCTTGCATAATATATAACAGGGGAGCGATTGGCCATCCTTGACGAATTGAACGAGTTATGCTTACAAAGCTATAGGTAAACCCATTCGTATGTATGAAACGCAACAGCCGTCTTATGTGGAACTCTGATATTACGTGCTATTGTTTTATTATTACTTGATGATATTTTGTCTTTGCATAATATGGTTTCGACATTACGTTATGATGTTTTGATATAACTCAATATGGAATAGTCATTACTTAAAGATATCTCGATATTACACGATATGGTTTCGTATTGACTTGATAGTTTTCTCATTACTCGATGTGGTTTCACCATTATTTTATGTGGTTGTGTCATTAGGCTATGTGGTTTTAACATTACTTGATGTGTATGTGACTTAACGTAATGTAGTGGTTTAATTAAAAGTTTTGTTATTTCGTAATGATGATTTGACAATTCTTTATATGGCTTTAATATTACGTAATGATATTTCAAACTTTGAAGATTTTACACTACATGATGTGTTTGTTTCAGTATTTGATGTGGTCATTTCATTCTTTGATGTGGTTATGACATTACTGTATATGTTACAGTATACAAAACACAACATAGAAATTGTTAGATGTGGTGTGATTGCCAATGAGACGACTATCCACCAGAGTTTAAGTGCAGTGGTCCTGCCAGTGGATGTAAGCAATCAATGACAACAGTACAGCCTTCAACACACCATATAGTCGGCTACAAAATGCCACCACGTGAAAATGTGAGATATTCAAACGAGGAAACTAACGGTCTAATCTATAACAGAACAATCTACGATAAACAAATATGACACGCATGAAACAACAACAACCATTGAACTACAGGCTTCTGACTTGGTGCAGGCACATAAAGAAAGCACAATGTGGTGGAGGTTAACATGTTTGTGAGCGCTAAACTCTAAACCCTAACATAATCTCGGACTAGAGTGTAACAGCACAAAATAATAAAAACGTTTAAAAAACAGTTTCAATTGGCTAACTCAATAAATCGGTAGAACTGGGTAATATAATCCTCCGGGGATGATCTCTGGTGCTCCGGAAGGGTAAGCAGATTCTGCTCAACGTGTGACATCCGTCGTGTTATTCGTGAAAGTATAAACCCAGTGATTTTGTTTTATTTGGTAGTTCACATTCGAGGAAAAGATGACGGGATTGTGGTAAAGACAACTGGAACATATCCGTCGTCACCTGTGAAACAGATATTTCATTTGTTTTAATTTTTTTTTCAATTAGTGCGAAGTTTACCAAAGAATGCAATTTGTAATAATAAAATATTGATATTTGTATATGTTCAAATGATCATACACGTTAAAAAAAATCGGAGAATTCTTATTGTATAGAATTGATACTTTGTCGCTTAGTCCCCATTTCCCTTTAGTGTGAGTTGATTTAAAGTGTCGCATTTGTTGAAAATAAAGTACAAGTCTTTTGATTTGTGTCAAGCCTGCGACATTAATGTAGCGGCAGTGAGACACAACAACATTTTTTCCGTCGTCGGCAGTGGCGTCGGCGTCTTCATCATTTAGATCGTTAGGTTTCACGTTTGAATAGATTTTACATTTTTTTATTTCGAGAACTTGTATAGCTTACTATGTGGTCTGGGTTTTGCTCATTCTTGGAGTCCATACAGTCACACACAGTTGTCAAATTGGCAATCATACCACATTTTCTTATTTTTATATCAGTTTTTTGGCTTTAGATATAACCGAATTAAACTGTTTTGACATGATACATTTGTTAATCTCCACGAATTGTTATAAAACTAATAAAAGAGTTATTATTCAAAATCAATTTAAAGCATTCACAGAAAAATATTTATTTTTTAAATCTGGTTTTTACCGATAAATGTACCAATAAATGTACGGTCAACATTACATATTTACACTGACCGCAGCGATATTAGGCGAGACACCGGGTTCCGTGGAATCTTTTACGAATTTAATATAATACTGCTTCCATTTGAGAACTAAGGTAAAAAAACCGACAGGACCAAGTGGTTTAGGGATATCCCCCTTATGTCCGCAATAATGTTAATTGCTTCTTATTTTTGTCTGCCCTTCCTCTTTTTCATATCAAATAACTCTGTTTTGTGTTTTCTATCATGTCAGATTGCCTAGTATGACAAAATGAACAAGAAATGATTGTAACAGGATTCTGTTACGAAGTCTCCAAAACGAAGCTCCCATCATTCGTAATTCCCAGGGTCGCCTGACATTGGGCAGAGTCCAGTGAAAATTGGTTTGGTCCAGTAAAGTTATATGCATTAGTGATGGCTGGGGACTAACCCTGTATATCATTCAAATCATCTTGGCATGACAAACCTGAATATATATGGTTTAGGGGTGGGGATCTCGACCATTTACAAGATACTAGAACATTGGGGGTGGAGGGAACCCCTGGGTACTGACCCTATACGTCATTCAAATGTTCAAGACATGACGAACAGGAATATATATAGTTTAGGGGTGGGGATCTTGACCATTTACAAGATATTAGAACTTTCTCAAATGGCAGGGGGTCGGGATGACCCCTGAGGACTAACCCTGTATATCATTCAAACCATCTTAGCATGACAAACCTGTATATATATATGGTTTAGGGGTGGGGATCTCGACCATTTACAAGATATTAGAACATTGGGGGTTGGGGGAACCCCTGGGGACTAACCCTATACGTCATTCAAATGTTCGAGACATGACGAACAGGAATATATGTTACAGTGAATTTGTAAAATCAGGGATTTTGTAAAATCCCTGAAATTTCAGAGATTTTGTATAATCACTGAACTGATTAGTGATTTTATAAAATCCCTGATTTTGACTAGGGATTTTACAAAATCACTGAAATAATTAAGGTCTTTTTCACTGATTCCTTGATTGAATTCAGTGAATTTGTAAAAAAAATATAATTCTTTTAGATTTAAAAATTCTTTAGATAAAATGTAACATATGGGAAAGGGAAAAAAATATAAAGAAATTTTAAAACTTTTTGCTAAAAAGCCACAGAAAGAAGACAAAACAAGCTCTTATTATTACCTTGTTCGAAACTTAGTTTACTTATAATAATTGTTTATTATATAGTGCTTATGCAATTACTGAAAAGTATAAACCTATTACATCAATTTTTATAATCAAATATAAAGACAGTACATTGTAGCGATTGTCGTTTTGCGAGGAGAAAAACACATATGAAAAGAGAAAGAAATTGATTGATTTAGGCTATGTGATCCAGTGGCAAATATTACATGCATATCAGAACGAAAGCATCTTATTATGCCATGAAAATTGATGTATTAAGAGCAAATAAGTGTTGTATTGTTAATTTGAACCCTATAAAAGACATTCATATCCACAAAATAAGAATTGTAACAAAGAAGACAACAGATGGGTATAGGTAAAAAAACTTGTTTTGTATTTGCATTTCTTACTTTGGTCATATCTCAGATACTGTCTTATTCATGTATTCTATCACAAAGTGGTAAAACTTTTAAAAGTTTTCTATACTTTCGAATTCTTTATTCTTTAGATCCAAATCAAATTAAAAGTAAATATTAGTTTAATGTAGGTATGAAGTTCTTCAATGTGGAGATGTCATAAAAAATCGTATAAAACGGTATTCATTAGATGGACATATCAAATTTAATGTATGTCTAGAAGACATGTACAACATACTAGTCTTGTATCAAACATGGCATTTTGTTAGGGTCATACACTAGAACCCAGCTTGAACCCACTGATTTCCTGGTTTCTTTTTACAGTCCATCAGCTGTATCAATTGACAATTTCATCTCTTTTTGACAAGCTGTTATACTGTCTTCTGTTTGTGATGGACAAAGTTTTTCTTAAATGTTGATGTTTTGGAAAGAATAGATGGGAACAAAATATGTGTGCCTGTCGAAAAGCAGGGCATTTTTGTAACAGTAGATGTCATGCAAAAATAAGTAAATTGTAGTTTTTAATATCAGTTCATATGTCTAGTATTCACAATCAATGTACAATAGTTTTAACTAGTATTATTTATTAGAAAAATATATTTCAAAGTCATTGGTTTATTTTTATTAAGAAAAACACATTTCGTTTATCAAATTTAAACTTGTGATCAGGGATTTTACAAAATCCCTAGCAATATTTTAAGTGATTTTAAAAAATCCCTGACGATTTCAGGGATTTTACAAAATCACTGAAACTGTTAGTGATTTTACAAAATCACTAATTATTCCAGGGATTTTACAAAATCCCTGATTTTACAAATTCACTGTAACATATTTATGGTTTAGGGGTGGGGATCTCGACCATTAACAAGATATAAGAACTTTCTCAAATGGCAGGGGGTCGGGATGACCCCTGGGGACTACCCTGCATATCATTCAAACCATCTTCGCATGACAAACCAGAATATATATGGTGTAGGGGTGGGGATCTCGACCATTTACAAGATACTAGAACATTGGGGGTTGGGGGGAACCCCTGGGGACTGACCCTATACGTCATTCAAATGTTCGAGACATGACGAACAGGAATATATATGGTTTAGGGGTGGGGATCTCTACCATTTACAAGATATTAGAACTTTCTCAAATGGCAGGAGGTGGGGGTGACCCCTGGGGACTAACCCTGTATTTCATTTGATGTGCTTTATCACGACAAATCAGAATATATATGGTTTAGGGGTGGGGATCTCGACCATTTACAAGATATTAAAACTTTCTCAAATGGCAGAGGGTCGGGATGACCCCTGGGGACTAACCCTGTATATCATTAACTCCATCTTAGCATGACAAACCATAATATATATGGTTTAGGGGTGGGTATTTTGACCACTTACAAGGCATCAGAACTTTCTTCAATGGCAGGGGGTGGGGGTGACCCCTGGGGACTAACCCTGTATTTCATTTAATGTGCTTTATCATTTAGAACATTTTCAATTAAAAAGATTGTGTCTATCACAAACGGTTTTCAATTTATAATCATTTGAAAATTAAAAAAAAATAAAATCCCATAGGGTTCTATAGTAAAACCCTCCTTTCTTTTTGCCCCTCAAAGTACCTCTTTATAAATCCTATTGCACAAACAAAACCCTGATTGCACCACTAGTCATGTTATTCTAACATATTGTGAAACCCTAAATTAATCTGATAAGCGGTTTTGGAGAACGGGTGCGGACAAGTTCAAATTTAAAAGCGGCGGAAGAAGAAGAAGAAGAAGAATAATAAGAACTGAGCAAAACCAATAAGTCTTCCCAAACTTCGTTTGGGAGACTTCATAAAACAAGTTTTTCTCTCCCAAGTTGCACCGATTATAAGCTTGATTTTACTTCTAAAAGTTGCTTTTACATTATTGAACTGAGTACAAGAATGCCTTACAGCAGAGTAAGTAATCTGTATAATAATTATATACTCATGAGTAATGAGTCAAAAGTCAGTTAGATAGTTATGAAGATAATAGTCTATTACAAGTAGATACAAAACCTAGTTCATGAGAGTAGGGACCACTGTGTCCATCCTACAAAAAACACTTTTCTTTTAGCAGTATAATTGATAACTTTTTTTCTAGTAAAATCAATGTACACATACAAGGATGTATTTGCAAAACAGTAAATTAAATTTTCTAAACAGCTTAATGAATATTACAAAGACTATTTAAGACTTGAGTTACAAGCAAGTTAATATAAACGGTTGCTTAAAATTATATTCATTGATTTATACACAAAATTTATATCTTTTATTTTTTAACAGGCACTAAAAAAAAAGCCACAAAGGAAAAGTTCAATATGCAGGTTGACAATTTGGAAGTCGCACAGGAACATTGGAATGTCCACAACCATTCAGGAGGAAAACTTTTTTGAGGTAAGATTTTTATACAGGATTACTGGTATTACATAATATTTAATTTAAATATGTATCATAAACAATATATTAACTTCAAGATTAAGGGCATTCAATACAGAAAAGATCTCTGGCTCTTTAAATAAATTTATTTTTTGGTGACAAAATAGGAACAAGTTGTTTATTTAAATCAATCTTTTAGTCCAACAGTTTACTTTCATACACATCATCTCTGCTTTCCTTTGAAAAGCTTTCAAATACAAACTAACGATTTGATGACATATATGTGTCGGGCAGAGTGCAATGCGATTTGGTGCCACGATATCTCAGTAGCATGAGTTCGAATCCCGGCGAGGGAAGACCAAACAATTTATAATATAAAATATAAATTGTTTAAAGGATAACATAGATGCCTTTTTAGAATTTTCCAATATTCTCATTTTGAGACTACTGGTTATTTAAGGGGAGGTGTATATATCCTTCAGGCATCTTGATTCGTTCTCTAATAAGGGAATGTTCAAGAAGTTTAAATATATTAATGTAAGATTAATATATTTTTTTCAGAAACTTGGCACTGCAAGAAAAAGATATAAGACACTACAAGACATTCCAAGTGATTCTGAATAAGACAATTGATGGACTCTTTCAATGTATTCTTGATATTTAAGTAATGGATGCAACATAGTGTTTTGCTCTTCAACTCTTAAGCCAATTTCCAATGATTATTGACTTTAGATGTTATCTTATTAGAAGTGTTACATTAAGGTTTAGATAGAGAAATAATATTGAAAATCTGAATTTGGGACACAAGTTTTATTCTAAATAATAATGATGTTCTTGTCCCAGGCAGAAAACCCTGGCCGTGTTAGGCGCAACTTTTTGGAAGTTTTGGTCTTCGGTGCTCTTCAGCTTTGAACTTGTTTTGGCTTTCAAACTTTTTTCATCTGAACGTCACTGGTTGGTCTTGTGTGGAAGAGACACACGTCTGGCCTATTGAATTTTAAGCCTAGTACCTTTTGTTAGCTATTATTCGTGTGTTTCTTTGTCCTATATGTTCTCCCATTTATTTGTATTGTGGTCCTGTCATGTGATGTTGTCGTTTTGGTGTTGTGTTTGACGTTGCCATAAAAGCGGGAGGTTTGGCATGCCACAAAACCAGGTTCAACCCACCACTTTTTTCTTAAAATGTCCTGTACCAAGTCAGGAAAATGGCCATTGTTATATTATAGTTTGTTTCTGTGTGTGTTACATTTTAATGTTGTGTTTTTGTTGTGTCGTTGTTCTCCTCTTATAATTGAAGCGTTTCCCTCTGTTTAGTTTGTAACCCGGATTTGTTTTTATCTCTATCGATTTATGAGTTTCGAACAGTGGTATACTACTGTTGCCTTTATTTAGTCAATGTAACTTCAACTTTAAAATGTGTTTAATGCATTGATTGATGTTTGATTCATGCATGTTCAGGTTGACATATGCATGATGTGTATAAGCAAAAATGATAACATAGGCAATAAAAGTTGATAGTGAAAAACTAAACATTATACTCTTTGATGGGAATGTTGGCTTTCTTGCACTGTCTGTCGTCTGTCCATTCAACAAATATTTTCATTACTGTTTTCCCCAAAAAGCTGATCAGGATTAGTTCATATTTAATGAGCTGCTTGATAGTGATGAAATGGGATGTGTTACCATTTTTGTTTCTGCCACTCATATACCCGTTTCCTGTTTGTTTATACATGTTTTTCAATATGTTGAATGTTTTCAAATTTTTCATTACTTCTATTGGTAATGTTGCTGAGCAGAATGACTTCATATTTGGTTAGTGGTTTGACCATAATGCTGAGCAAAACAACTGACTATTCTTGTTTGCTTGTTTGTATATAGAATGAATCACTGTATATTTATTTAACTAATGATTTGTTATATAAAAATGCAGCTAAAGAAAAAATTAAAAGTACAGAAATTTGTATATTGATATGATCTAGATATTAACATCTTTTTAAAACATTTTGCAAACATTTTTTAGGCATATTCGCACTTGAAAAAAAAAATCCCCAATACATTTCTATAACATTATTTGATGTTCATGATGTTTTTCAAACGTTCAAAAATTATTTTTAGAAAATAGTTTTGAAAAAATTATCAAAATGGTTTAAACGCAATTGTTTTTCACACTATCATGATTTTCCTTGTCAATATTCTGATTATATTATGCAAATACTTTCGGAAATATAATAGAAAACGTTTTAGCGATATTGTTCCAACCATACACTTTAATTTATATTTTTCTTACGTTTTTTTTTTGCGATATTTTCAAGACATTCGAAATAACATTTTAAAAACATTTTAAAGATGTTATTGTGTTTGTTGGGTAACAGTGTCAAATGCTTTTTAAGGTCAACAAAGCAAGCAAATAGTTTTCCACCTTTTTTTAAATGTATTTGTCGATCAGAGTTTTGAAAACAAACATATGGTCAGAAGTTTTTGATTTTTTACAAAACCCAATTTGTAATTTACTTTTTATATTTTTTCTTTTAAAAATTTATTTAACTTTTTATTCAAAATATAGTTGACTAATTTACCAAGACAGGAGTTAACTGCAATACCACGGTAATTTCCTGTTTTTCTTGGGTTACCGCTTATTAAAATTGGTGACAAATATGCGGATGACCACTGTGTAGGATATTGACCTGCAGACAGCACTAGATTGAAGATTTTTTTAAAGCAGATCTAGAGGATTTAATATAGAGGAACCTGCTTTCAACATTTCAGCAGGAATTTCTTCCAGTCCACATGCGTTTCCACTTTTAATTTAGATAATACTGTAATCTAATTCATAGAAACTTTTATTTGTTTCCATTTTTTCCACAAGAGCATTTATCTCATTTAATCTTGGTATATTATATGAAGGTATTTTATTAAGATATAAAAAATAATTTACCAATTCATCCGGTTCAACAGCTTGTGCATTATTTTTTTTTTGTAGATTCTTTTAATGAATTAACTAGCTTTCAGTATTTTGTGGGATTATTATCTCTTTATCTGTCTAAATTATCTAAAATGGTCTGTTTAAAATGACGTTTTTTATATTTACGTAATTTATCATATTCTCTATAACAGTGATAAAAAGATCCTTTTATAATGGGATCATGTTGAAATTTTAGACAATAATTTTCCTTTATCTAAAAATGGTTTCCTCTTAACCTTTAATCAGAATCAAAATATTTGTATTTATGTACAACCTTTTTATGTTGTTTTTTTTTGGAATATTTTATTTTAGAAGCGGCCACTTTTAGTACATTTAAGACCTCTGTAGCTGCACTTTCAGATTCCATAGATTTTTTCTTGGTTTAGAAAATCCTTATAAGTATGACCTACCAACTTTTTAACGGGTTTGTTATAACATGAGCAACACGATGGGTGCCACATGTTGAGCAGGATCTGTGTACCCTTCTGGAGCACCTGATATCACCCCCAGTTTTTGGCGGAGTTCGTGTAGCTTAGTCTTTCGTTTTCTATGTTGTATTTTGTGTACTATTATTTGTCTTTTTCTTTTTTAGCCATGGCGTTGTCAGTTTATTTTCGATCTATGAGTTTGACTATCCCTCTGGTATCTTTCGCCCCTGTTTTACAACTTAGATGACAGAGTGCATCTTGAAAATTAAATGTTGAGGACTTGGTCCATACATCACCTCTAGGATTTATTTTCATTTCTAATTTATTCTTTGTTTGATTGATTACGTTTTCAATACGTTTTAGAATTCATTCACAATTCCGTCTTCCCCAGGGAATTTATCAAGTTTCCACATTTTAACGGTCTAAGTAATTTCATCTAAAGATATATTATTTTCACACATTTTTTTCATTTTCTTCACTTAGTTCATAATCTAGATTCTGTAATAGATTTTCAGCAGCATCCCTATCCCACCCCTCGGACGTACATAATTTTTTTTATAGAAAGATACTTGTTTTTCTAGAATAGATTCCATAACATCTTTATTCCTTCCGTCTGAACCCTTTTATCTAGTTCATTTTTATGGAACGCCGTAACTGTCTTATAGTGTAAATATTTAATGTGTTTTGTCGCTTTGCCTTTATGTCCTGTCATTTCTTATGTGCCTTTATTTCCTGACACTGCATCTCTGTGTTATGTCAAATTAATTATTTGTTTGATCAAACTATTGTATGAAATGTCATTGCTAATCTTTGTTGTGTGCAATATTATGTTGTACTACTATTTATTCTGTGAAAAATGTAATATATCACGGTATAGCTTATATGCGTTTTGCCGAACAATTGATACTCTCTGTTAACATTCATTACGTCATGTGCAAATGCCTATTACATTGTGTGCAAACATCTATTACATTATGTGCAAACACCTATTATGTTATGTATACACAACTATTCTGTTATTTGCAAACACCTATTATGTTATATGCAAATGCCTACTTCATTATGTGCAAACACATATTACGTTATGTGCAAATGCCTTTTACATTATGTTCAAAAATCTATTACGGTATGTGCAAACACCTATTCGTTATGTGCAAACACCTATTACGTTATGTTGAAACACCTATTACGTTATTGACAAACGCCTAGTACGTTATTTGCAAACACCTATTACGTTCTGGTAAACGCTTTTATGACACAGATTAAAACAAAACGCATCAATGATATTGAAAATTAATAAAAAAAAGTTTGAGCTTTCTTAAAAGCTTTTGACTGCTTCGCTCTTTCCTTATTTAAGGTAATATGTGTGCATGGGGTTGTTGATTAAGTATTGGCAATGTGGTGGCTTTATATATTGATTGATATAAAAATGCTATGAATATTTAGTTTCAGGGAAAATGATGTTGTTTTACTTTAACAGTGTGCGTTATACACCCATGCTTTTAAAACAATTTGTCCACTTTACTTGTTGAAAATTAAAATATTTACAAATAAACAGACACGCCTCTGAAGGTGTGCCTAGATTGCAAAAGTTATAAAATACATATAACGCATTTTTGTAAATAATGTAGAGGATTTTTTTTAGCAAAACAAATCATGCATATTGCAGATTGACCAAGCAAATAAACATGTATTAATGATTGATATTTCAATATTGAACTTAAGTGTGCAATATATGCATAATACAACGATCATGAATTAATGACAGTTGATCGGAAATGATATTTTAGAATGATAACATGTAGACCCAATAGAATATATTTGTATGAAATTTCATATTCTTTCAAATAAGTTCTCTTAGAAATTTTATATTCTTTAGAATAAGTTTTCTCGGATGTACAGCAAACAATTTATCAAACCATTCGCGTTCATTATTTAACATTAAGCTTAGGTTCGAAGCTAACTGATAATACAGTACCCGGCAATACAATTTATTGAATTTATGACTCTCCGTACGGAAAAGTACGCAGATGTTTTTAATTTATACGATGCTATGCGTTGAAATGATGAACCAAAAATAAAATTCATATCAACAATTGTGGAATAATGTATTCATTATATATAAGCGATTTTTTTAACTGTTACTTTTTTAAAAAAAACTGGTGAAAGAATGAAATTGGGTAAACAAAAATATATACTAGCTGACTATGCAGTATGGGTTTTTCGTTGAAGGCCATACGGTGACCTATAGCTATTAATTTCCGTGTCATTTGGTCTCTTTTGGAGAGTTGTCTCATTGGCATTCACACCACATCTTCTTATTCTTATAGTCAACAAAAGAAACGATATGCACAACACTTGTTTAAAAAATAGTAGAAAACAATATGTATTTTTTATCGTTCTTTATGACACGTTCGAACAGATACTGGATAAAAACGAATACATCGAAGTCCTTATCTGGAGTTTCAGTTTTTGGGATTTAATAGCGAGAATGGCCAGTGAAGGTGATACAAAGCTGATAACCCTTTTATTCAGAGAAAATTTGTGTACGTGTAATTTTTGTGGATTACAGATAAGGCAGTTTTCAATATGAAAAAAAATGTTTAGAGAAAATTCTAGGTTTTAAATATATCCTTTTGACTGTCTTGTACATTTCTAAACAAGAATCAAGAATTAGACAAAATCTTTTGAAAATCCCTGTTAACGTTAATTTCTAATAAGTTCCAGATAAGAGGGTCGGGCCATCTGACCCCTCCCGTTCAAGCCACCCACCCATCTCAACACGCCTTCTCAGGGACGGAGGAATCAGTAGGTCTTATTAATGTTATTCAAAATAGTATACACGACTGCTATGGGAAATGAACGACAATAAAATCTAAATATTTTTGAAGGAACCTTAGCTGCTACATAAATCGTTGGAGACGTCATTGCACTGGTAGCATTAAACTGGTACACGTTTCTCGCTAGAAAAGCCTACTGGGAGGGTAAAAGCAATAATTTGAAGCATTTCTAGATCATTCTGACACCCGTTATTTTTCTAGTTCGAGGATGCAGTCGGGAGAAACAATTGGAACTTTGAACAAGCTGCCAGTAACTGCAAGTACTCTCAGATGTGTTTTTGTCGTTAGGATGTATAAATACCCGACCACTTCCAATCTGTGTTTTTGTTAGATGTATTTCTATGTGTGTCCAACTAATGTGTTAAGCCAACTTATTTTTATAGTTTGTTCTTATGCTGTACTGTTACACCACAGTCCCAGGTTAAGGGGAGGGTTCAGTTCCCATTAATATGTTTAACCTCTCCACATTCTGTATGTACCTGTCCAAAGTCAGGAGCCTGTAATTCCGTGGTAGTCGTTTTTTTTAGTTGATTTCGTTTGCACATAAATTAGACCGTTAGGTTTCTCGTTTGAATAGTTTTACATTTGACATTTCGGGGCCTTTTATAGCTGACTATGCGGTATGGACTGTGCTCATTACTTAAGGCCGTACGGTGACATATCGGTTTCAATTTCTGTGTCATGTGGTCTCTTGTGGAGAGCTGTCACATTGGCATTCGTACTACATCTTCTTTTCTATATTGTATTAATATGTTACTTTCGGCTGCACTTCTTGGAAACTACCGCAAAACATTAATATAAAGTATAGACATCCAAAATTAAAAGTAGAGTTTACCGAGAAACCTCTCAAAAAGGGGACCTTCATTCTACTGTTTTATGAAGATATGCATTCATTTTATAATCATTTCACGGACGACACAGTATGACGAAATTTCTAAACAATATCAGAAACTCAAGAGATAACTATCCATATCAATAGGAACTATTGCCTGTATTTAATTGTTTTTGTTTTGCTTTGTTTTCTTTTTCATTTGAATCTTTTTTGGTTGTTTTTTATGTTTTTTTTTTTGTTTTTATATTCTAAAGGAACACAGTCGACCTGTCCGTTATATAGATATAGGAAGATGTGGTATGCGTGCCAATGAGACAACTCTCCATCCAAGTCACAATTCATAAAAGTAAATCATTACAGGTCAATGTACGGTCTTCAACACAGAGCATTGGCACACACCGAACAGCAAGCTATAAAGGGCCCCCGAAAAATACTAGTGTAAAACCATTCAAACGGGAAAACCAACGGTCTAATCTATATAAAAAAAACGAGAAACGTGAACACTTATGAACGAACGACAACTACTGAAAATCAGATTCCTGACTTAGGACAGGTGCAAACAATTGCAGCAGGATTAAACGTTTAAATGGTAACAAACCTTCTCCCTTATCTGAAATTTCGAAACAATATCAGGAACTCAAGAAATAACTATCATTTCAATAGGAACTATCGCCATATTTGTTTTGTTTTTTTTGTTTTTTTTGTTTGTTTTGTTTTGAATTTGTTTTTGTTGTTTTTGGACGTTTTTTCATATAATTACTTGCCAAATTGTCCGAGGGGATGGGGAGGGGAGGGCATCGGGCTGGTGGAGCAGGCTCTTCATATATGAAGGTATATAAATATGTCCCGCTAGAATGAGTCACTTTTTATACGTCAAATATAACAATGGGTTGTGATTTCACCATGGTTATAGGTCAATGAGTTAGTATTTTTCATCTTTCGAGGAAAGTTTTGTAAATAAAGGCAACAGTAGTATACCGCTTTTCGAAATTCATAAATCGATTGAGAAAAAAACAAATCCGGGTTACAAACTAAAACTCAGGGAAACACATCAAATATAAGAGGAGAACTACGACACAACAGAAACACAACATTAAAATGTAACACACACGGAAACGAACTATAATATAACAATGGCCATTTTGTAAAAATCTTGATTCATCGATTAAAATCAAATTAAAATATAAAAATGAATATGTGATTTGTGAGAAATATATGAATGAGTACTGATTATTCCATAAAAGACTTCAATATATGAATGGGGTGGTTTTGAAATCCAGACTGAATATCTATACACAAAAACTCATGATGAGACCTCCCCCCCTCCCCTTGTGAAAAGGTTAAACAGTAATATTAAACGATATTGAGGAATGAAGCTCAGATAACATGCATATACACGTATAAATATAAGGCGCAGTCAAAATATTTTTATATATAATATGCCGCCTTCAAAACCATATGTAATAAGTTAAGTACTAAGTATGTGTGCAAACTATGGCGACCTATTTAATGACCCGAATGGCGAACGTGAAAGAGAGCATGAATTTATTTTCTGTTTACTTTCTCCGTAAAGAAATGCGGTTGGAATTTGATTTCATCTTATTACAGTCTTTTGATTTCCTTAACTTTCGATATTCTGTAAATATATACATCATTGATGTTCACTTATTTCACTACAAATTGAATTATTGCAATAAACTTCTGAAATAAAAAAACAAAAACAATATTACCTCTCACTGTTCCTATGCTTCTTTGAGTAACTCCTCTCCATCGATATTCTGGCGTGGTAACCGATTGTTTTATCCTGACGTCATCTCCAATTTCTATTGTACTGCCTGAAATATAATTGTAGTAATTTCTTGTCACCAATTCTTATGTGCGAAGGAAATTAACTTGAATCAATAAAAAAAAGCTTACTGGCTAAGCTTTTCAGGATACTTTTCATTTACTAGTGGTAATGTTTTGCTATTTAGGGAAATTTTATAAATCGCTTTCATTTTGTGTCTGATAATTTAACTATAGTACTTAGGACTGTACTAAAAGGTCAAAATAATAGATCTTCGATTTAAAAAGACGAATTTTCATCTTGTCAAATTTTTAAGGATACCTTTACATTTATATATACAATATCAATACTGTGATCCTTATGTTTGTTAACAGAAAAAAGGGGTAAAATGTTACTTGGTTTACTTACGTTGATGGTGATTTTCTTATTTGCAACGAAATGTGTTTTGAAATTTTCATTGTAGAAATGGACTATATAAATTGTTATCATGTCAAGTATGTCTATACTTAACACAGATAAATTCTGCACATTTTATTACATGGCAAGTAATATAGAAAAGTACATGTAGGGGAAAACAATAGTCGAATTGTTTCTGCTATTCTTATTTTGAAACCAATGAATGAATAATTCTGAACATGAGAATGGATACACACAAAAACCATTAAAAAAGTACGAATGAGAAGCTAAAATTTCAATTAAGGTGGGAAAGTAAAGATTTATTTCCGGATCAGTTGCTTTATGTTTGATAACTTTTACGAGCAGCAACCCTCTATCAAGGAAATCATGATAGGAAAAACAAGGCCGGGAATATCGTAATTGGGAAATATATACTCCGTACCCAGGCGCTGCTGGAAAGTTGCTACATAGAAATGGAAAATTCACAATTGGGAAGCTGAAATCATCTCTTTTGTCGTTAAGTTTTGTTTTCAACCGACCCTCATTGTCAACTTCTAGATGTAAGTCAAGATATAAGGCAGACTTAACTGTATCTGTAGTATCCTTTATCTTTAGTTCGATGGGATAGATTCGTTCACCATAGTCACTAAATGTTTAATTATTTAGTGAGAGAACATCATTTATATAGCGGAAAGTAAAGTTAAGATATATTGCTAACGTCTGATCTTTCTTCTTAAGAAGTCAGCCTCATAGTTATAAAGAAACAAGTCGGCAAGAAGAGGGGCACAATTGGTTCCCATTGGAATCCCGAATTGCGTCAGTCTGTTGAAAAACACGTCCTCCAAACGTAACAAATGTTAGATATTAATATGTTACTGAACAAAAACTATGACCTGTCAAATAGAAAACAAAATGATTAAAAAAAATGTCGACAACTACAGTATACGTGGACATATTGGGTAAGGTAGAAACTATGACGTCAGTATAGGCAACTTGCGTACATTTTTTGTTTAACACATTTCTGTAAACTACCCACCGTTATCCAATGTTATTACTAGTTATTTGTGAAGCATATATCATTATCTTACCAGCTTCACCAATCCTAGTAAATGGATGTCTGTGTTTCTTATTTCTTAAACAGTTCTCACAAAAACCCCGGATCTTGTATGCTCTACACTTGTATATGTTGCCAATAAAAGGGAATCGATCTATTTCATCACATCTAAAATCGAAACATGTCATTGTAAATTAACTGAGTCTATTATTTACATAGCTATATGTAACATGTGTTAGCATATCAATGAAAATTGACTACGCTCACTGGTTGATACAAATATGAGTTTTTGTTTTGAATTTCAAAGAACTAGTAATCTACGCGGACACTAGTAGCACCAAAACGGACAATTTGGTCTGGGTGAGTCTTACATGTAGTAAACGACTCAATTTACCGCAAGAGAAAAACGTTGAGACTTTTTCAGACGCTGTACCGATCGGTATTAATCAGTCCGTTTACTCATTTCGATATAAGCAAGACAGGTTACTCTAGCGTACGATTAAGACTTGATGAGATCACGTTCGACGTTTAAATATTCGTGTGCAAACTGTTGACCTGTTCGTCTGTGTTTATCTCGGTAGCTCTCCCTTTATGTTATTTTTGGGAAAAGTGTGAAATCGTACAAAGTTTGTTACATAGAATAACAAAGTACACCAATAGTCATATTTATATAATCAAGTTATGCATATTTTACTGTGGGTGTACTGGATGAATAGCCCATATCTTTTGTTTTTTTATTATGCTACTGTTTAAAAAATTTATTGGTGAATTTAAAGAATGCCCCTATTTAACAAATTTAATCTTTCTCTTTCGCTTTCATTTGATATCATCCAGTTTATCACGTAATTTTATTCGCTGAATCGCCAACGACCAAAACCAAGCCGGCGTACTTCTAAAAGCAATTTACAGACAAACAAGATATATCTGTATTAATATATGTACATGGAAAACGATGAATTGGTATGTTATATATAATCCTTTAATATATGAAATTGACGTTAATTTATTATTTATACAATGTATTTTTTTCTACGTAACTCTATATTGCACTTTGCTCAGAGAGATGAGGATTTCTTTTTTTTCAAATCCAATTTTCTTATTCAATTTCAAAGTTGCCTACTAAAACTATTTTTGTATCATTTTCGCTTACACCATAGAAGTTCTTGTTATATATATATCTTGTATGATTTCAATGGTGAAAATAAAAATATAAACCCGAGTTTTGAACGTACATATACGGATTTTAATTAATGATTAGTTACTTTATAGAAAACTCATTTTATTGAATAGTAGTACATACGTGAATTTTACCCTTAGTCTGTATTTTAAAAATTTCAAGTGTTTAGGAGTATCATTTTTATTTTGCAAAAAGACTAAAAATATTTAATAAAAACGTTTTTCGATAGCATACAAGCAAAGAAAACATTTATTTTCCAAAAAAATTTCAATAATTACAGAGGATTTATTGTACGGAAATAAAACTATTATAAATCTTAATTTCAAATATAATTTGATGTATTTTTTCTGCACATGTTAGTCGAACATTTTATTATCGATTCTTTTGCCAGAGCTCTATTTATTTTTATTTGATAAATATAAGGTAAATTGGCGTAATAGAATATTGTAAGAAAATGTTGGAAAAAACATACGGACACATAATTTGTTTTAAGAAGGGGGTCGAAAAAACGCGACTTTTTTCGCAGTTTAATTTAGAATAATTTGTAACACCATAGTAACTATTCAAACATGCAGGTGATTGCTAAATCATAGGAAATATCACGCATTTTCAATGCCAACTTAACATAACCATATTACCACCGTTATACAAGGGCTTACTATACATACAATCGGCTTATTTGTTATATCAGGCAACCATATTTTAATATTTTCTGTTTTCTCACAATAAAAATATCACAAACTTGTCAAAACAGTTACTTAATCTTATTAAATCAATATGGGGTACCAATCATGCTCGAGATATCGACCTTATTCATGAAAGTGAGGCGAAAGATAACAGAGGGGAAGTCAACCTCATAGATCGAAAATAAACTGACAACGCCATGGCTAACAAAGAAAAAGACAAACAGACAAATAATAGTAAAAAAGACATAACATAGAAAACTAAAGACTTAGCCACACGAATCCCACCAAAAACTGGGGGTGATCTCAGGTGCTGCGGAAGAGTAAGCAGATCCTGCTTCACATGTGGCACCCGTCGTGTTGCTCATTTTATTACAAACCGGTAAATAGTCTAATTCGGTAGGTCACTTTTTGAAACGGAAAGGGGATTATAGTTACGATATAAGGAACATATCCGATATCATCTATGAAACGGTTATTCCATAACGGTCAACCAACTCGTGATGGCGTCCGTAATATTTACGAAGGGATGATTTCAAATTCACCATTTGGAACTCTTGATTTAATAGCTTCCTTGTGACCAGCAAGCAACCATCCATCAAGGAAATCATGATAAGAAACACAAGCCCTCGAGGGAATATCGTATCAATTGGGAGATATATATACTCCGTATTCAGGCGCAGCTGGAATGTTGTTACATAGAATTGGAAAGTTCACTATTGGAAAGCTGAAATCCTCTCTTTTGTCGTTAAGTTTTGTTTTCAACCGACCCTCATTGTCAATGTCTAGATGTAAGTCAAGATATGAGACAGACTTAACTGTGTCTGTTGTATCCTTTATCTCTAGCTATAGTTCGGTGAGATAGATGCGTTCATAACCGTTTTTGGATGCCAGCTAAGACGTTCGACTATTGACGCTTTATTTACTCTGAATGGAATTCTTTTACATACTTCTCACGTTAAATAAAATTATACTGTCATTTGATTAGGTCGATGGAAGAATTTGATACAGAAACTTCTCAAATCTCGAGTTATTAGTAAATTTGTATCAATTGTAAATTTATTTTATTCATCTCTGCGTCTATTGGAATAGTAGCAGATGCTTTCGGTAACTATCTTGGTGAAAAACAACAAAACATTTATCTCACTGTCTTTTCTTATTATTCCTAAATGACAGTGTTCAAGATTTGTCTACTGATGTAGACAAATATGTCTTTTCTTTTAATGAACTTCTAAATTATTTGATTCTATGTGTGGACGATACCGATTGATTTGGAAGAACATCATTTATAAATATAAATCAAAATGCAGACATCTTATACGTTCATGTATTTCACATCTCATCGTTTATAGTTATATTCTATGCAAAGCACAAACATGTCGTCATTCATCTCAAAGCTAATAAAACCTACAAACAGACTAATCCAGTGTGGGCTAATGCTCCGTGTTGAAGACCATTCCTTGACCTATAATGGTTTACTTTAACAAAGTGTGACTTGTATGAAGAGTTATCTTATTGACACTCATACCATATCTTCTTATATCTAACTAAGAAGGGATATAGTTAAGATACTGTTTCTTTTTTATTAACATTGATTCACTCATAGAGTCCTTTCGTTCAAAATAAACATGATAAACATGATAAACATATTTGTTCTTAAATAGCAGTTGTTGGCATCATACGGGTAAAGGTTCGATCGTATATTTGTTGGTGGTATGTGACTAAACTCATTAAAAGAGGGATTGTGATTGATTTTCATATGGTGAAGACGTAGCCAGTTTATGTGAGGTCTGGAGCTGGAATGTCAGTTACTGCTAGTAGTCCTGTGTTAATTAATTTATTCATATTCACGAAATGCGCCCAGTGACCTCGTACATTTTTGGTGGTTTCTTGTGTTTATATATATATTGTTTTGTAATATTTTATAAATTTTGAATAATGATTCAAAATGGAAAGTAATTGTACAAAGTAAAATCAAAAAAATACTGAACTCCGAGGAAAATTCAAAAATAAAAGTCCCTAATCAAATGGCAAAATCAAATGATAAAACACATCAAACGAATGGACAACAACTGTCATATTCCTGACTTGGTACAGGCATTTTCAAATGTTATACGTGGCTGTGCGGCAATGCTGTAATTGCAGAAGTCGTCTGTATGTACCTATATATATTAGACCTCTCTTCAAAGAAATTTGTTACATGCACACGTATAAAAATTGCGGTTTTTATCCAACGCAATCATAGGTTTACGTTGTTTTTAATTTAGACTTGTTTATATTTATTTCGTTTGGGCTTGTATTATATTTTTCCTCCGCTTTATATAATCCGTTCATCCTATTTTGACTCTTTAAAATTCTAGAGTTTATCCTAAATTGAGGTAAATTAAATGGCCTTCCAAATACTTTTCGATCCCTAACATCACTGAAGAGACATTAATTGTCGAAATCCGGATATGGTGTAAAAAATTTAGCACCTCATGTTGTGGTTTACCATCTTTGCCGCTAGTTCATTGTTTTCTACTTGATATTAAATTAATATAGAGATCCATTTTGTTACCCCTTGTGATCAATTTTTTTGGCAATCGTCAATAGCAGTCAGCAGGGTTTAAGAACATCAGTTGTTCGACCTGTTAGTCAAATGCGTTTTGTTCAAATATATTTTTTCACTCTTTTGGTCTTTTAGAAAATGTTGTTTGTGTTGTATTTAGACCCCTATTCAACGAAATTTGTTACATGCACACGTATAAAAATTGCGGTTTTTATCCAACGCAATCATAGGTTTGAACGTTGTTTTCAATTTAGACTTGGTTATATTGATATCGTTCGGGCTCGTATTATATTTTCCCTCCGGTTTATATAATCCGTTCATCCTATTTGGACTCTTTAAAATTCAAGAGTATAATTCTATATATCAGTAGTTTTGAAAGTGAAATACCACAAGGATGTTTCTTTGAGCGACCACGGGAGCAGTGCTTAGGTTGGCACAATTAAGAAAAGAGAAAAATGATGTTTGTTCGTTTTCTTCGTATGGCGATCCATTCTAATTGTTCCCTTCTGGATGTAACTCATAGTATAAAGGAAGTTTATTTCCTCCATTGATGTTTTGTTTGTTAATTCAATTGAATGATTGAAAGATGTACAGAGTTTTAGAACATCATTCAGATTGGTGTGTGAATCTGTCCATATCTCTCTACACGCTGCTATTCCTTCGTCTTGTGGAATGTGGGCATATACAGGAGACACGTCCATGGATGGAAGTATAGTATTGTTCTCAAGCACTAGTTTCAGAAGTGTAACAAGGCACTCAGTTGGATGATTTTTGTCACTACTGTTGTTCCATATCTCTCCACACGCTGATATTCCTTCGTCTTGTGAAATGTTGGTATATAAAGAAGACAAGTTCATGGATGCAAGTATAGTATTGTTTAGTTAAGGAGTTATGCTTTCCATTTTCGTATCCTGAATGTAAGAGGGGAGTTCTTTAACACTAGATCTTAAGTGACGGTCTACAAATTTAGATACTAGGATCTGTCAGTTTGGTGTGTATTCACTGAAACAATAGGTAGATTTGGATGGACAATTCTGTGTAATTATCGATATGCGTTTGGTTGTACATCTCTTGTAGGGTGGTGTTGATCCTTTGAGTGGTGTTTTGTGCTGGATCTGTGGTTAATTTCTTATAAAAAATCAATTTTGACATTTGATTATTCCCCTCTTCTTTGTTATCTGTTTTATTCATAACAACCACAACACTCCCTTTGTCGGTTGGTTTAATAACAATATCATCTTGTTCTTTAAACATTTTGAAAGCGATGCTTTCTGACTTGGGTACGTTATAGTTTCTTTTATATGCTAAGCAGGGTTTTTTTTTATCAAACCTCCCCTAGTTAATAAATGACCCCAAGTTTTTGTTTTAACTGTTTTGTGGTTTCCATGAATTTTGGATGGGCGTGACCTCTTTATTGTCCTCATTATCTGAATCAGGCTTCTTCAAGATTTGTATTGTCTCTATTGTAAAAAAAAATCTTTCAAAAATAAACGTCTAGCAAATTGGTCTAAGTACACGTCTACCTTAACGTTATTTACACATATTACATTTGATAGGACAGGAAAAAAATTTAAGCCTTTATTTAAAAGAAAGTCATCAGCACGTATCATTTCTTAAAACGACAAATTCACATAAATACTTTCATGGTATCGTCTTTGAGATTTTCTTTTTTTTAGAGGCTTGATTGTTTGAAGTATTGATATCATTAACATGTTGTAATTTGTGGTCGTTAAAGAGAAAGTAACAGTTGAACGAGCCTGATTGAACAGTGGAACAAAATTTCATTCAAACGACTCATGAACCTATTGGATTTATGTCCCGGTGCCTGAAGACTCACTTTGATCTTAACACTTTTTGTTACAGTTCCTTTTTGAATATAACTTTTTTTTAAATTTGATATATGATGTTCAGTGTGACGCTTTATGTTTGGTTAAAGATCTTAATTTCTTAAAATGCATTGAGCTATCGCTGTTGTAAAGATAGCAATAGAATTGAATGGATTACACACATAAATATGTAATGCGTGCTACTGAAGATTATAGTAAAACAGATTATCCTCACCACCAGTCATTGCCTGCAGAAAACTTAAACACAACCGTCACAAATTAGTGACAGCTGTTTTAAAAAAACAACCTACTCTACCTCCCGGCTGCTACACACAATGTGGGAGAGGAAATTGCTTATGTTATAAAGTTGCCAATACTAGCTGTTCTTTCTTCAGCTCGTTTACAGAACAAAGTTATACCATTTACCCAAAATTCCAACTGTAGAACGGAACTTAATTAATGTATTATCATTTAACACCTTAGGCATTTGATATGTGACAGAAACAATGGACAAATGTAATATTCGGCTAAATAACAATCGATCATGGTACAAAACCAACAAAAACTGACCTTTCAAAAGACATCTTTGCCCCTCTTCATGACATTCACAGCGCACCTTCCTGATAATGTTACTTTCAAAATCATAGAAGTTAAAACCAAATGAAACACCACGGCGATAAAGAGAAAAGAACACTTTTGGATCCTTGCTTTTAAGGGGCACTAGCTACAAGATTTATAAAAATGCAAAATATGATTTTTTTGTTGAATCAATAATGAAGGTGAAATAGTGAATTAATATATCGATTTTAGCCGCCAGTATGGTTCAATTTTGTTAAAATAAGCTAAGAAACATTGATGATGAATTATTCACTTGCAAGTGATTAATTCGACCTCATTGAATCCATATTCATGTTAATTTCAATGTAACCCCTTAGCTAGAGATGGATACCGCATCCATTGTGCGTGTTCAATTATTTAAAGGAAAAGAATGTCAACATTGAAAGTGAAACAAAGATGAATCATTTGAGTGACTGATTGGATCCACAACAAAACATTCTCATACAGGTAAAAACGATGATTAACATATATTTTTAATCTATAATATGAAATTAAACAGACATAGAAAAATCCAAATGTACGTGTCTGATACCTATTTATATCTATATTTATGTTTATATCGTTATTTGGCAATCGGAAGTCTTCGATGGTCATCTCAACAGTTAATTAGATGGCGTCTAGACTAAAATACACACGAAACGAAGCTACATATTATCGAGCCTATGCCCGCTTTATTGTTTATTTTAGACTTTTTAAAATTTGGATAAATGTTTTACATTGTTATAAATCAAATATGAGAATTTGAGTAAAATCGATGAACATGAATTTGACAGCTAGTGCACCTTTAAGAACCTGATGGGCTCAATGAAAAAGACGATAAAAACAGGAAAGATAAAGAATAATTAATTGTACAACATAGTCTTCTTTTTTTTTTTGATCTCTGTAGTATTGGCCAACGGACGTAAAAAACTTCAACCTTTAATGTTGTAATTAAATAAATAATCTTGAACTTGGCAGCACAATTCATGAACAAAGAGCTGCAAACGTTTCTTATTAACATCGGATTTTACCTGGATAAATGCACGCTCGATAAAGCAAATTTGTGTAGCAAAATTTTGCGTTAATTTTTTTTTATCCCATTGTAAATATATTTAACATTTTAATATTAACATACTAAATAGTTTGTTATAATTAAATTGTCTAAGACTTTATATATTCTCCTTCACTGGTGATCCAATGGACGGATCTGTCGGAGAGTTGTCACTTGTTTAGACGTAATTATCAACTATATTTCTGTGACAGCATCTTACAATCCTCTAACAGATAATTTGGTAAACTGCAATCAATTCTATCTTCATTCTAATATATCATGTACTGTGTTACAACTGTAGATTCTACTAGGAAAGGTAACACTAGGTCACCGAAAGCAGAATTTTAGTTCAGTCTAGGTGGCCAAGTGGTCTAAATCGTTGAATACAGTGCAAGCGGTGTTGTCTTGATATCCCGATAGCGTGGGTTGTGCTGATTTTTAGGGTAATTATGAATATAATATGTGTTTTAGCCTTGTATCATCTTCACTGGTGATCCTATGGACTCTAGTCTCTTGTTTAGACTAATTATTTCTGCGACTGCATCATACGATCATTTAAGACAATTAATTAAGCTGATCTGCAATCAATTCAATCTTCATGTCTAATATATCATGTACTGTGTAACAACTCTAGATTCTACTGACAAGGAAAGGTAAGACTAGTCCACCTGAAGCTGATTTATTAGTTCAGTTTAGGTGACCGAGTGGTCTAGAGCGCTAGACATAGTGCAGGCGGGGTTGTCACCATATCCCAATAGCATCGAGAGTTCGAATCCTGGCGAGGGAAAAACAATAGTTTGCTTCCTCAAATTTGTAGAATTAACATTGTTGTGTATTTAGTGTAATCATATATATATATATATGTATACTAATCAACATATTTTGCATTTGAAAACATGTATCATCAACCAGAAGGGTTGAAACGTCTAGTACCATACTGGCACATTTAATAGATCGGAACCATTTCGTAAAAAGTTGAACGGTATGTTTTATAATTTAGTCTGATTTCACCCTAAAGCGTTTTCATTGAACTCCAGATTCTTCTATCGTTCTTATCTTCATATGAATGAACGGTATGAACACTTTTGTTTGGAAGGGCATCTAAAAGTCTAACAAAAACTTAACGTTACGTGTCTTAAAGTAAATTCAGTCGATTATGACTTGATCAGCCCAAAAGGACTGTTTCAGACTAAAAATGTTTTGCCAGTGAGATCTATTATAAACCGTTGTTAACAATTAAAACACATTTTTTGACAATTTTAAATTATCCCTTTTTTATGCTCCTTACAGTGTTAATTAGGAACGGTTCAATTAATCACAAAAAACAATTTAAAAAAAAAACATACGTGAAAGTACGTCGTGGTATTGACATTTCGTCTATGATAAAGTTCAAATCTATATGTTCACGAACGTGTATGTTAACATCATCGTCATCAGGATAGATAGCTGTAGAAAAATAAATAAGATTTTTAAGAAAAATAATCTGCATGTATTTTTCCTCTTTATTTGTGTCAAGTACATTGTAGGATACCCTAAATTTCAGAGAAGATCAGCTTTCTATGATATTACAATTTACTGCTTTCTCCTCAAATATTGGTCAATGAAAATTATTTACAATTCTAAATTTTTATAAAGTTATTTGTAAAAATGTTATGAAATGCAACTCTCTATGCACATAAAGACGTTTATAACAACTCTTTGATTGGTTCATTGGTGACCTGATACAAGGAAATTGTATGTCCTCATCCAACATACCCTAATTTTCCAGTGAAAGTCTAAATATTTTGACTTTCTTTCCTAACGGTCTATATAACAGAAAATGACTATTGTATATTTTGTTTTCCTCCTGAACATACATGAAATGTAGGCCACTGGACGTTAATCAACCAATAATCAATCACCTAAAATTGCCTGTTTTACAAAAGAAACGAAAGTTTTATCTCCTTCATACAAAATAGATCTTTTGCTATTTTTTATGTTCATTTTTGCTCTTTTAGCTATTCAACTTGTTCGGTTCTTATACATCATTGGCTTTAACATATGGATCTTTGAATGTTCCAGATGAAGGTAGAACAATATTTCGGACGCATGAAATGTATATGAAGATGATACACATAAAATAAAATCACCCCAAGTATGATCCTTTACATTATGTTCTCTTAATGCCACATGGACAAGATGGATGGACTATAGGAATAAAAAGTCCAAATGAAACTTAACAAATATCAGCAATGCAGATTTATGCATTCATGCATATCATTTGATGGTTAGGGATAACGTTAACATACGTCTTATGGAGAGGTAGGTTATTGCAACAATATATCGTTGACATGTTTTACAAGATCGAACAGGAAAGATTAAATTATTGCTTTAATATACCATCAACATGAATCGCGAGCTGAATTCTATCAAGGTCTGGGGGATGCTGTTAATTCAGGAGACACAAATGGCGTTACTGTAGGTAAAACAATATCCTGCCATCATAATTTTCATTAGATCACAAACGCCAATAGTTTTTGTCGGGAAGACTATTCTTTTGGGTGTCATATTGAGTGGTGGTATTTCGTCTGTGACACGCTTCAAAACGATTTAAGATCCTAATATCGCCTTACACCAAAATTATATATCTTTATTATGAACCAAAGTATATTTCGAGGGTATTTTATAGTATAATATAGTTTTGTGTAAAGTGTAGAAAAGTCAAATGTTTTGATACTATTGCAAAATGAAAGAGTCTTGGATTGTATGTACTCTAAAAAATCTTTGAAATGTTTTATTATCCACATCTGATTCACGCCATCTCTAGAAAAGGTAGTTTCACAATAACTTTGAAGCCCGGCTTTGATTGTTGAATAAAATGATGTTAAAAATTTAGAAAGAGATATGTGTTATGGAGCATTTGGACAACAAAGCAATCTTGGTTTTAAGGACATTTATGTTGGTTTGGTATCCAATACAGTGATGAAAGATCCACCAGTTCTTCATCGTCTATAAGAATCGACACAGATGATAAAAGGTTAAACATGATCGTCCAAAATATATATTTGAATTCTTTTATTTCTACGTATCATATTATATATAGTGCTTCTTATTTTAAAATTAAAAACTCCTCTTTTGAGAAATACATATCTTTTACTTTTTTTCTCTCTCCTTTTAATAACGTCTGCTTCTTGTTTTATTTTTCAACTTAACATTTAAGTGAAACTTTATGTTTATTTCATTTCGTTTTGTTTCACCAAAACGCGAAAATGAAACATAAGGGTCTGGTTTGGGGTTCCTTCAAACCCGTATTCTTTAAATTGTTAGATAATTTTTTTCTATTGTGTATATTGTTTGTCTTCTATTCTCCATTCTTCATCATGATCATTCTCTATTCTTTTTGTTTGTCGATATTTCTGTATTATTTAAAAAAAAAAGGCTTTTATTTTGCAATTGTTACCCATTATTCTCTATTCTGTTAACCCAATCCACACCATTATACATATGTTTTTTCTCCTTCGTATTTTAAACTTTTGATTTCTTAATAAAAACAACTTTTCAAAAGACTAAACAAGACAAGTTAAGTTTACTATTGTTTAAGTTTGATTGAAAATATAGAGATAACTATAAAAAAAATTAAAACCAATTTTAGAATTTTCATTTTTTATTTATATGGTGAAACTCTCAAAATTAATAAAAATAAATAAGAAAGATTGACATAAATGATTATTTTAAAACTAAGGTAAAAAATCGCAAAAATCAAATTTCAAAACTTTTAGGAATTTGAATTGGTACGCTGTTAGAAGGTCCTAAATATTGTGATAACTAGTGACACTATAGTGATAAAGATTGTATTACAATGTTGACTGCTTTACCCCAATTTTTTATATTTTTACCTTTGATGAATAAAGTCATCATTGGTACCAGGGTTTAAACTGTGTACGCCAGACGCGCGTTTCTTAAAAGAATTTTCACTGGAGTATAGATTTTGCTATTTAATTTTTTATATCGCACTTCATAAATAATAGTGTATTATGTTACATGAATCATGTTAGTTGTAACAAGGTCGAAACATAATATGTCACAAACGGTTTAACGACCATTAAATCCCTTGTCCTTTTGAGTTGCCGGAGATTAACCATGCATTTCATTGCAGAAAAACTGGTCTGAGTCATAAACATATACCTTGAATGTTTTGAAGCAACATTCGTTTTTATTTGGTGTACCCTTTAACATATTTTCGGAACTTGAGGTGACCTTGCTACTCTTACTTGAAAACAGAAAAAACACATGGTTAAGAGGTATTTCGGATACATCCGGGAATTGGAATTTTTTATACATATTTTATGAAATGTTGCGTGAAATACCGTATTACTTGACAGAATAAGAGTGTTTTCATCCCCAGTATTCATTTAAAACAAATACAAATTCTACATAATGCCTATTCTAAATACCAATTTGGTAACGATTTATATGGGATCACAATAGCAGAATTACCCCTGGTTCTATCTTTAAAACAAAGTTACAATCTGAGCAGGAAAATTGATACACGAAAAACAATGATAAATAAGGAACGAGATGCCTAAAATTTATATCAGGTAGGAATGTAATATGGGACTAATTTCCAGTTTTTTACATTTATGTAATAGGTTTGTAAGATAACAAGATAACGGTATTTTTGTTAATTTTAAAAGGAATTCCGGGTTATATAAATTCGAATGTATTGTCACATGATCCTTATTCTGAATCCGATAGTGACAAGACAATATCTGGTAATGGAATGTAAAATATAGAAATAATCATGTTCCTGAACAAAAATTAAGTCCTGTCAAATAGAGAACTAAGTAATTAAAAGACATTTTCACAACCACAATAAAATGGGAAGATTGGGTAAATCAGAATTACTGACAGGCAATTTGCAAACATAAGTTTTTTATATTGTTCAGCACATATTTTTAATTTACCAAATTTTATCCCATGTCAACCTTAGTAATTTTGAAGCATATACAATGGATGAATTTATTTTCGTGAGTATAAACTTTTCATGGATAGAGTAGTACTGTATTTCTGTGGATATTGAATGTCGTGGTTTTGTTATATTAGCCTATTAGAAATGTTTACTGTGTTGAACATCATAATTCGTGGTTTTACCTTTACCTACGAAATCAACGAAAAGTTGTATTTAACGAATAATAATTAATGAGAGGTATCATATATCTTACTTGGTTCTTCAATCTTAGTAAATGGATGTCTGTGTTTTCTAATTCTAAAACAGATCTCACAGAAATTAAATTTCTCGCACAACCAACACTTGTATCTGTTGCCAACCAAAGGGAAAAGATTACATCCATCACAACTAAAATCGAAACATGTACAAATATCAATGAAATTACATAGAAAATGGGAATATTTGGAATTGTCATATGGCGCTAATCCGAGCAGATATATTGAAAGCATTGAAAGCATGCCGTTGACAATTGCAATACATATTGTTGAAAATTTCAAATTTTCCCTGTTAAATACTCTTCACAATGTGATTTAAGAACAGTTCAGTTATAACAAAAGTATACATACCCGACACCAGGGTGAGTACTGAGTACAATTTGTATTTCCTCTAAGATACGAATACAATGCTGATGTTCAGGAAAGTCTATTGCAACAGTATGGTCATCAGAAAAGATGGCTGTTAAAAAATATATAAGATGTTGGCTTAAATCATGTGCATGCATTTTCACCCTTGAATTGTGTCATGTACATTGTAAGAAACATAACAAACTCTTAGTTTAAGAACTTTCTATGAAGATATATACAAAATGCTTCCTTCTATACAATTGGTTAAATATCTGTATGGCTTGATGTGGACTGTTCACAATATTGTCTTATCGGTCCATTGTAAAATGTGTTTATCTTATTCCTTAGATACACGAGTTCTGACATGAGTTTCATGATGAGAGATATTTCAAGAACAAAAAACTACCAGAAACATTTTCATAAAACATTATCAATTTTTTTCTGACAAAAGATAATTCCCTAGCCTTTTTATTCAATAACATGTCTATAAATACATGCCTTTGTCTATGTTATAAAGTATTGTCTGGGCAAACCTGCTTTGTGTTTTATTGTCGACTGTTATGATTAAGATAATTACAACATTCGTTTCATTCCTATTTTAATGGTTTACAATAACATTTTGAAAAAGAAAAAAAAAACGAAAAATACCTGCAACTTTCCCTATGCTCCTTTGAGTAACTTCTCCACATGATAGCGGGGTAACTGATGGTTTTATCCTAACTTTATCTCCAATTGTTATTGTACTGACTGCAATATAAAAAGAGTAATTGTTAGTCCTTATTCTAATAGGCGACGAAAAAGAAAAAATCGAAACAAACTCTAACCAAAAATATCTTATGGATAATCTTTTCAGCATGCTTCTGATATTTTTGTGTGTAAATATTTAGCATGCATTTTTCAATTGGCGAACTAACAAGAGTATTTAGGATTCTACTAAATGGCCAAGCATAATACAACCTTTATTTAAAACATAACTTTCATCAATGTAACTCTCAAATGATATTAACGGCCGCGGTGATCTTCTGGTAGCGTGTTAACCCCGAATGCGGTAGGATGTGGATTTGAAAGCCGGACCGGTCAAACGAAAGACTTCAAAATTGGTAATTGCTACATCTCTGCTAGGAACAAGGCATTAACTAGTAAGATCAAATACTGGTTGGCTCCAGGTAAGGTGATGTGTTTTGTTGCAGATTGTTACTAACCAATTGAGAACTAGCACGTTAAAAATCCGGCTCAGAGTGTCTGTCTTGTACAAAGTAGGGTAAATATTCAAGTTATATAAGCATGTTCTCGTCCTGAATATGCAAATTAATTTACCGCTGAACGTTAATAAGCCATCCATCATCATTTATATGGTATTCATACATTGATGAATGCATTGTCAGTGATGTTTTCAAACCAATCTGAATTGAACAACCACAGTTTTCACAATTTAAAAATACGTTCATTTCAAATGATGTAATGGAAGCAACAGTTGTTGGCAGAGGAGGGACGATACTCTGCTCAAGGGAAGCGTATTGGACATAGATTATTGATCGGTCGCAGTGATAATGTGTCAATAATTACCGCAGTTCAAGCTGTGAGCATAACCTTGACAGTCGAAATTTGTCGATTGAGATTGTAAGAACAAGCAGTAATATACAGTTGTAATGATTATACAATTAACATCCTTGCTTACATAATAACCGATTTCGGTGTTTGTCATTTTTTGCCTGTAATACTAGTATACAAATGTATCTCATGATTTAACTGCTATTTCCTGGGACCAATAATGTGTACGACGTGGACATTAATTGAAAATTCGTTTATCAAAGTCATTTAAGTGAACTGATTTTGAGCTTTTATTCGAGTCAAAACATTAATATAATACAAAATTATACATATTGGACTCTTTCTTCAATTATTAGAGAAAAAAGACGGAAACACTCATTAAAGAACGAACCCGACCAATACACAAAAATACACAATAAAAAAGTAAAAAAATATTTTACATTTATTGTGTCTGAACATTTACATTTGTATCTTGAATATATATTTAAAATAAACAATAAATGGTTTTTTTGGCTAAGATTTAGATATTTACTCAGGGATTTGACAACTTCATTTTGACATTTATTTCGAAAATCATTGTATGTTACCGTCTTATTATGCAGCAACGGATAGAGACTTGGAGAACCACTTGCTTTTGATGTAAAATTAAGGATAGTATCGAAAATGATTATGGGAAAGCAGTCGAAGTATTCTTGTATTATTCATAAATTACTGTACCACTTGTATTGTACTAAAAAATAGATTTTAAATGGGTAATACTTGTTAAACGTATATTTGATGAATGATCATCTATAAGTATTTCCATGTTTAAACTATGTGTTCCTTGTTGCATTAGAACAAATCGATCTTTTTTAAAACATTGCCAAACGGAATCTGAATTCGAACCACGTAACTCGAACATTTATGTACATGGCACCTGAGTGTCGTCCCTTTTCTAACTACCCACCCAAGCGGCGGCTTAGATCAGATGGCGGTATTTAGAAATTTTAATTATCTGTTAAAGTATATTCAATCTTAGGATTTTTCCTCTTAAGCTTACTATCGTATTAAAACATTTTCTATTTCGATAAAATAACATTTTAAATCATATAAAGTAGGTTATTTTATGATGGCCATAAGTACATGTAGTTGTAGAAAATGTGTTACAGCTTTACACAGCCACTAGCATGTTTGTTTGTCGCATCGGTTTCGGAAGTTCACGCATTTGACTAAACTTATTAAGTAATATTTTCACTCAATCGGAAAGGGTATATGGATTGTCTTCCGGAAAATAAAGAATAATTTACTTTGTCTATATGCTATTTCGTGCTTCCTTTCTTGAACAGTTTCTTGTTTTTATAATTAATATAATTTTATTACGATGTTAGCTCATGTACCCGAATTGTTTACGTTTTTACCTATTATGTGTGTTTGTTTTGGTCATACATTGCTGTCAGAATAATGGAATTCTAAAACAATTGAGAAATTATGCTTATTAAATAACCAGGTTGAATTGGGAATATGACAGTTTCCTATTCATTAGAAAAGTAAAAAGTTAAATCACAAAATTTCAAAATTCGAAAAGAAAAGTCCCTAATCAAATGGCAAAATCAAAAGCTCAAACACATCAAACGAATGGATAACAACTGTCATATACCTGACTTGGTACAGGCATTTTCTTATGTAGAAAATGGTAGATTGAACCTTGTTTTATAGCTAGATAAACCTCTCACTTATATATATTACAGTCGCATCAAAGTCCATTTTATTGACAACGATGCGTGATCAAAACAAACAGACACAATAGATAAAAAAAAAATTGAAAACATCACGTTAAATAATTGTATGCGTCCGAAGCGCTTTTCTGGATCTACCTTCATCAGGAACGCTCAAAGTAAAATGTCAAAAATAGGGGTACAGCAGTCAACATTGTGTTATCATCTTAATCACTATAAAAACAAACAAATGTAACAAAGAAGCACAAACAGGCATACATCAACTTTAGTAACTTCATTTTGCTTTTTTTTTTATTTTATAAGATTTTATTTATCTATGTAAGATCCACCAATAAAGGATTGAAAGATTGTACTGGGACCGAATCCTTACCCTGAAAGACACATAGTTTGAGCTATTGAATTTTCTATTCTTTATAGGACTTTCTCTTGGAGTCCTGTATTTTTATCAGTTTCCTTTTTCCAATTCAGTTGATCGAAAGCATGGTTTGTTTGGTAGGCAAATCATGAATAATCTTATATTTTAAAGCCAGTTTCAATTATTTTACCTATGTTCAAATGGTCATTGAAGTTTCAATTAAGAACATCACGATTAACCATTACTGCTACGGGTTCAAGCTTATGATTGAACTTATTTGACCTTTATGTTTCTTCACATTATCAAATAAAGGCTATTGAATTAAAAAAAGAAATTCGATAAAGATTCTGATAGCTAGCACAAGGAAACGTGCCGATAATACAACTCAGAAAAAATCATAGCTTTAACATTTAGTCTAAATAGATTAAAAGTTAGGAACATAATAAGTATGATTTTTTTATCAGTTGGTATTGGCTTTGCATTAGCTTTCAGTAACTGTGAGTACTCTCAGATATGAACTGTGTCTTGTTGATGTGTGGATGTTTAAGGGAGTACCCAACCCCCTAAAAAATCTGTCGTTTATTTTTTATTGTTTTTCTCTAATGGCTAAACTATGCCTAGCTAAACATCTTTCAAATTTCAAAATATTTGAACCATAGGTTGAAAAGATTTGTCAACTCGAATATGACATTTTTTACATGGTAATATCGGCCAAATTTGGAAGTTTCAAAATATGGGGATAGGGTTTTATATGTTAATATTTTCAAAAATTAAATTGACATTATTATAGTTTATAGTGATAACTAAGGCGATTTTTAGTTCACCGATACCCTTCACTTGTAGGGTTTTAATACTGAATTTAAATTTTAGTCCGAAATAACAAGTGACGGTCTCAGATACAGCCCCAAAAGGTAACAAGTTTGAGCTTTCTAAAAAGCTATGGACTGCTTCGCTCTATCCTAATTTAAGGTAATATGTGTGCATGTGGTTGTTGAATTAGTATTGGAAATGTGGTATTTTTAGATATTGATTGATATAAAATAGCTGTACTTTAAGAGTGTGCGTTATACACCCAAGCTTGACATTTTTAAATTACTTGTTGAAAATTAAAACAATTATAAATATACACGACTCTTGAGGTGTGCCTCTCAGGAGTGGCCTAGTTTGACAGAAGTTATAAAATACAGATAATGCATTTTTGTAAACATTGTATAGGAACATTGTTTAGCAAAGCAAATCGTGCAAATTGCAGAGTAACAAAGAAAATAAACACGTATTAACAATTGATATTTCAATATTGAATGTATCTGTGAAATATATGCATAATAAAACGAACATGAATTGATGACAGTTGATCGGAACTGAAATACACATAGTTAATTTTCCGGCATTTGATGTCTTATCCTGGACGAGAAAAGTCTGTAATTCTTTATCTCATTTAAGCCAATAGATGTTGCTGTATCTCAGCCGCATCATAATGCAACCAATCAGAACCTATCATGTGATAAGTAATTAATTCAAGATGGCGTGTATTTCGACTGAAACGAATAGCTCCGCACCGTGATGCGAAGCAAATATGATGACCCTAGTATATGAAGAAGATTTTTTGTCTTTTTCTTTTTAAAGTGTTCCAAAAATTAACCGTTTGTAATGCTATATCAGTCTGTTATTCTTGCAAAAGCATAAAAATTTAACCATACTTTGTATTTCGAGCATACAACAATATAGACACATATTCTTACATATCAGCAAATTCCATTTATACGGAATACATAAAGTAAGTGTAGTTACATACAAAAAATCAAAAAAGACCTAATTTATATTGAAGCGAAGTCTACGTTCTGAACTACATATAATTTTTGCATGTAAAAGTACTCCAGATAATAAAATAAAAGAGGGAGTCACGGGTTTCGTTTTTGAGATACGAACTACAAAAATACAAAGGATACATAAAGAAATCTTACAAATAGGCAGGTATTTTACATTATCAAGATTCTCTATTTTTATGAACTACAGATTTTAACAAAACAATGTAAGATTAAAAAATGAACGACGAATCTATTGGTGCAAATAACCACGACTCCGGATAATATAAACTAGAGGATAGAGCTGACCGTGCAAGGTCCATATGTATAATCAAGTTCGTGTTGCTTAGTCTTTAGTTTTCTATGTTTTGTCATCTGTACTATTATTTGTCTGTTTATCTTTTTATTTTTAGCCATGGCGTTGTCAGTTTATTTTCAATCTATGAATTTGACTGTCCCTCTGGTATCTTTCGTCCCCTTTGTTAAACATAGAATTTGATCATGTTTCTGCAGAGGTTATGAAAATTAGATACAAATGGTTTTTAATTGAAAGCAAATCAGTCTTAATAATGCAAACAAAATGTAAGGATCTTTACTCATTTCACCTCTCATTCCACCATATATCAAACATATATTTCCATAGTATCTTTTAATTTTTTAAATGAATATACAGTATGTCCTAACATTTTCAAATGCATACAACAAAAAATGCAAGCGTTTTTCAACACACACAAATATACATGTTATATATACATTTTTCGTAACCTAAAAGTTTACACTGCCAAGTGTATTTTATTTAAAACTACGGTTTTCAAAATATGTTTGATGAAGTACTTGTCAATTCTGGTTTGATTTTAATCAATTTTGTACGAATAGAAGCAGAATTGTACTGGGTTTATTTATTTATTTGGTTATAATTTTTTATTGTTATGCGTGTTCACTTTATATACTTTATACTTTATTATACTACTTGTAAGGCCTAGACAGAAAAAAAATATATGCTCTTTTCGGTTTCTCTTCATTTGCCAATTTGAAAAACAAATCAGACCTTCTGGTTTTGTTTTGGAAATTAATTTTACTTTGAAATTTTCTTATTTTGTTTCTTTGATTATTTTGTACATAAATTATACTGTTCGTTTTCTTGTAAAGATATGACACTATCTACAAAGAAGTATTATATTTCGGACATCAGTTTTAGCAATGAGATAATAATTAAAATTCTTTCCCAATTATTTGTTATTAGAAAAATGAAGTCGAGTGTTTATATCGTATGAATCCTTGGCTTTCACTTTTGCATTTGTGAGTTCTTGGTAAAGGTAAACAAAAGAGAAAAGTTTCGGATGCACAAATTTAATGAAATGTTTCTTTGATCTAAAATGTATTTAAAAACAAAATTATTAGCAGGTTCACAAAATGTAAAAGATTCGGTAATCGATTGTTTCCGAATGCATATACATGTATATACGATTGAACAAAAAGTTTCACATGCACAGAATAAAATATTATTTCTTTCTTAACTGTCAATTGTAAAATCACTCGCAGATCATTCAAGAAAATAACTTGACCAGATTGGTAAATATATGAAAAGAAGTATTGCAATGTTAAAATATTATTACACAGCCTTACAATTCGTGTTAAGAATAATTACCCCTTTTGTCGATTATTATTTTAAAACTTCCCTCAAAAAGAAGATTATCTCCACTGGAACTCTCACATATTTCGATTCCCGAACCTATTATAAAGAATGCAAACTTTTATTGACATGATTTATAAACGTATATTTCCGTCATTGTGAGTAGATTCATGTATTGCGACATTTGTTTGAAATAAGTCATATAAAGGAATTTAGGGTCTTGGCGATATTCCATATCACCAATTTGATATATGCTGAGCCTGTAACAACTATCAGAATATGCATTTACGAAATTTGATAATTCATATAATGCAAATCTATTCTACATGAAGTCAATTCATTAGACTTATAAGATTAAAATATAGCTCTTTTAATATGTTATTACTTTTATCATAACATAAACATTCATATAGATAGATAAAATAATGTTAAACCAATATCTCAATCACACTTTCAGTATTCAATTCTCTGCACACAACATCAGCATGGTGTTCAATGTGACAGATCACTATTTGGAACGAGCATATTGATTTGCTTAAACGGCTAGTATACATATAAAGCATCAGCTGCTCAAACACGACGATGAAGCAAAAACAACGTTGTTTGTGTCTTTGCCTTGTACTGTTTTAAACCTTTACTGTTTAGTCAATATTGAGTTATTTACTTTTGGCGTGACTCAATACGTTTACATCCAGCCATGGTTTTGTTGTGTTATCACCAATTCTGTATTTTTATCGATCTTATTTGCTTCTGTACTTTGTATCTATTTGGGGTTTTTTCTTTGTTGGAATAGCTATTTGTTTTATAGTGAATAAAACTATATTGCAATGTTGACGGCTATACTCCAATTTTTTTACATTTGTACTTTTTGTGTCTGTTTTTTTTTTTTGCTCTCACCATGATGTCAATATAATGCAACTATCATACAAGTGAGATGTTGAGCTATAAAACCAGTTTTAATCAACCACTCTCTAAAAAAGAAAATTGTCTTTTCAAAGTCAGGAATGAAAATTGTTTTTCCATTCGATTGAATGGCTTGAGCTTTTTATTTTGCCATTTTTCTTGAGGAAGTAAGATTCTCTATTTTTTGTGTTGCTTGTCTTTCAATTTTAAGGGATGACTTAAGTATAGAAATATGTTCACCTTGAAATTAAAATTAGTTAGTTCTGAACATTCGTCTATCTGCAAACTTACTTATGGTCTAACTTCATGTAAAAAGCAATACAGATAAGAGGTGCATGTGCTTGTATTTAATAATGAATTATTTTGTTTTTAACAAAAGATATGTCCTTGGCTAGAAATGTATGTATATTTTCAATTAAACAAACATCCTTCATTTAAAATATTCTTGTAATATTCTGTAACATCATTGTTATTTCACTTTTTTCGTCATGTTCAAGATCCATAGCATTTGATACAATCTAAAGTTTTACAAAATGTTTGATGTTTTTCTATGGATGACCTTTTACTATTTCGATTTGATATACCGCTTTTGTTTTGTTTTTTCTGCGAACAATTCGGCGTTGATCCTCATTTGGTAATACTTATTTAATCAATCAGTAGCTAAATACAATGTATCAGTTATCACGGTTGGAAATACTATCTAAACACACAGTGTATAATTAAGGGTTCACCCAGTATACACAACACATATGTGATCTGGAAGCCTAAGGCAAGCAATATGAAGTAAACTTTACCTTTTGCGACAACACTGACTTGACTCTGCCGTGTTATCAGCTTTTCTGCTGCTGGCCAATCAATAATAAAAAGAGCATCAACAAATGCTCTGATAGCATCACCATACTTAAGGATTTTCACCAAAAGGGTTGTCATGCATATTTGTCTCCCATTTAAAATTTTCTCAGTTATAACAGTGCGTCGTTCAAGCAAAATATCCCGTATATCATCTATATCGATGTCATCCACAATTTTAGAAAATTGTAGCAATATGTTTGTTCTCAAGCATGAAGGGTCTGCAAAAATATAACACATCAATATAAACATATACACAAGTATGTATAATAGCACTCAATTTTTGAAACACCAATATTATTATAGCAAAATACAGTACTCTAAGCTTGCTTACAGAATTTGAAACTGCTAGCATTCTTTATTTTGGTATTGTTTATTGTTCACGATACCATGATTCTGTGTTGGTGTTATAGACTTTTCATTTTGTAGTTAAAATTACAATTTATATGTGATCAGTGAAATTTTTCAGAAAAGCACATAACCTTGCCAAAACAAAAATGGAAAACTGTTTTATGAATGACTAATATTAGGGCTTGATATTAGTCAGATAGATTTTTGTTTACTTTGAATTGTTCTCAAGGTAACATTGGATACTTAATAATGGAGCATAAATGTCACTTCACTGCTGGAACAAAGTGACCTGATAGATTGTTTTTAATTTATTTTATGAGATCCATATTCAAGATATTTTTCAGAGAGATTATCATTCTGTAAGCTGCATATTTTAATTTAAACCGTTTGAGAATTTTTCATTTTGTCAAGGTTTCTCGGCTCACTATATAGATAAATAAAAAAAATGTCAAAATTTGTCCTAGTGTCAGGGTCAACCATTTGGTATTCTTCGGAGGGCAAACATTTTTCTATGACAAATTATCTTTTTTAAAAATTGCAAAACTAATTAGTTATTGTAAACAATGTTGCATGAACCTTTATTTTTATAAAAAGGACTACTATTTCCTAAATGTGTGAGTGAGGTGACTTATATTCCAAAGTTGTTTTTCCCTAATACAGAAAGCTAGGGTTTGAAATACTTATTGTCATGTTACGAATATTAAGTATAACATCAACATGTACAAGCAATTATCGTTTTATATGAACTGGTATGAATATGGCGTGTTTAAAAAGGAGTCATTGCATATCTAAAGTACAACATCTAGTCACGTGTTCCCGACTACAAGAGACCGTTAATACAAGTACACTAAGTATAATGTGCGAATGTGGACGTTTATGTTTTAACCATCATTTCTCATCAGACTCAACACTCTATATGTCCCAGCATTATTGCAATGTACAAGTGCATGTATTAACAGTCTTTATAATAGAACGAATAACAATCTCCGCGACTTCATATGTACTGCAGAATTCTCAAAATGTCAGTCGACAAAAAAGTTTTCAAGCTTTTTCATACGGAAAGATAAGTCGGTAGTCTCCTTTGATCCTTTAGTTTAATGATGTGTTACCAAAATTGTAGTCATTGTTATCTGTTGTACATCATCTTTGTATTATATGTTCTACTTCCATGTTTCAAATTCCACGATATCTTGTTTTGATAGTTCATCTAAAGATAAAGGATGGCAATGCTGTCGGCAAAATGTAAATAAATTTGGTTGTCAATGTTTTTATAAAAAAAAGCTGTCAAAACTCTTGACTAAGCACATTACCAATCATAGTTAGTCGAATAATCCTGCTGTTTGATAGTATTTACTGTTTTTCTTTTCACTTCCAGAAATGCTCGATCTATTTGATTTCTTATGAACAATGATTTAGTTACATGTGTGTTGCTGTTTTATTGACATAAACACTAAAACACCCCTTTATTTTATACTGACACGGAATTCAGGTATTACTTACTGTTTATTCAGATCTAAAAAATAATTGCATGTTAAACTTTATTTTCGGATCTCTCTGTTAAATAACGAAACATCCGAGATCTTAATATCTTAGTATTTCCAAGGCTTCAGGTTGAATAAGGACATATGAAAATCGAAAATAAAGACATTGATTTGTTTAAAAAAATTACCAGTTGTATAAACTGTTTCATATGTTTCAAGACGCTGGAGTAAATAGTCAAATTCGTTCTCCTCGTTGTCTTTTATAAGAAGCAAAAACGTGTCTTCATGATGGTTTACCAAAATGTAATCTATAATTTGAGTTGCTTTCTCTCTGCGTCCCTTGGAAAATACAATTGATGGTATACTAATGTCGCGCTTTCTTAGGCCTTCGTGTATAGCGTCGGTGTCTATTTCTTCTATCAGGAAAGACCGGTTATCAGGCACAAACTTCTTTTCTGATAAATTTTCTGAAACTGAATAAAATATACAAAAGGTGTTATCTTGAGCGAAAATGTAAATGCACCATCTTTTTAACTTCACTAAGTTTATTCCAAAACATTTCTGTGTCATTCCTTTTTCACAATGCAAAAACATTCAACATTAAAACGTTCTACAAACTTATGAGAGGATAAAACACCTGTGGCAATTATATCCAGTATGCTCAACCTTAGTTTGATAAGGAAATTATTAACATGTATTGAAAAGACAGCCATTTGTATTAATTTGCACACGTTTTTACCAAAGTATCTAACAATAAAAAAAAAGGATTGTTTAGCTATTAGGCTGCCTTGTGGTTATGTAGATCGAAATAAACATATTGCAAGACATATATTAAAGGATATGAATGCACATTTAATTTTCAGATTATAACGTTATTGCTTCACAAGAATGACCGTCAGTACAAGACATGTTATAAATACGTTCGGATTTACACTATTACCAGACATTGAAGCACGTCTGATGCGAACTTTTTATCTGACGTCACCGTTGAGTAAAAATCTTCTATCCGCTGCACTAAACAACACAAATGTTTTGTGGCGTGAGCAAACTGAAATGTTTAAACGCACTCTCCTATCAAATACAGCATTAAGAAGTTAAAAAACTATATATAAGGTTAATTGTACTGATGTAATTCGTTTTTTTATTTGCTCTTTTTTCAGGATTATGAACAGGAGCGAAGGTCTTTTATCCGCATTGTAAAAGATATATAGAAAAAGACTTTTAGAGGTCAATAAAATAAAAATGAGACTTTCAATTTTAATAAATAAAACCAAATTAGAACAGAATCAGGCAGTTCATAGACACCTATCTCCTTTAAAAATATATTTTTTCCGGATTTGTTTAATCTATGGTCAACAGATCTAGATCAGTTTGATATTCAAAATTGGTAACTACCAAGGAGAAAGAGTTCAGGGCGTTGTTAGGACCGTCCTTTCTTTTCTTGTCATCACCATGGAATAACGCTTAGAATTAAGTCAGATATTGAAACAAATGATATTAAATTCTGTATTGGTTTTGTTTCGATATGAACTGATGTCTCTTATTAATAGATTTTTATTTCATATATAATGCAAATGGAAGTTGTAAAGAAAGGTATTTGCTAGCACGATTTGAAGCCATTTTGTTCTTATTCAACAACAACAAATTGCACTTTCTACTGTAAACAGTGTACTTCACTAGTCCAGCATTCCAGTGAAGAGTCCCCGTTTGTTAATACCAGAAATCCAGGGCTGTATTCTGGTAACCATCATTATATTAAATTAACATTAGTTTTAATTTAACAGCTTAATTATCAAATTATCAGCAATGAAATAAACAAGTATATATCAATGAGAATTATTTGTTTAACAACTTACTATATATATCATCTAGCAATAATTGATTTTTGAATATTGTTTCCGGGAATTTTTCATATTTCCTCCGTAAAAATGTAATTGTATTTTCTATCAAATATCTTCCTTTTGAAACGAAATTGTCAAACCGGTCATGACTTTTAAAATAAATGAAACAGATGTGATATAGCATATTCACAGGTTTGTCTGAATCAACAATTATCTGTTGTACAAAGAGGATTAGGATTTAATAATTATTTCATTTTTTAATCTTCTTTTTGTAACGGTAAATAGTTCCGGAAGCCATGTTAACAGCACATGAGTGACCATTTTTTTCCGACTAAAATGTCCTGTACCAAGTCAGGGAAATGGCCATTGTTATATTATAGTTCGTTTCTGTGTGTGTTACATTTTAATGTTGTGTTTTTGTTGTGTCGTTGTTCTCCTCTTATATTTGATGCGTTTCCCTCAGTTTTAGTTTGTAACCCGGATTTGTTTTTATCTCTATCGATTTATGAGTTTCGAACAGCGGTATACTACTGTTGCCTTTATTTAACATAAATTGCCTGCATTTATTTTTGTGTGTACGTATTACTTGTTTTTCCTCCGATTGATTTGATGGCATAGTTTCGTGCAAATAAATTGACAATTAGAGCCGTGTGATGGTTTCTAAGAGGTTTGCGTTATCGTATTTGGCATTTGAATGAATAGGTTCACATTTAGATGAAGGTGCTTTCTTTGGTTTCGTGTCTTGATAGACGAAATACTTCTTAGTTTAATTGTTAGTGTTCATTGGTGAAAAGTAAAATAACAAAAATATCAAACTCCGAAGAATATTCAAAACTCGTATTTCTCGAGTCTCGTTTTATTTCCAAAGGTGGCTAACCGTGTATTTCCTGGTATTTGCTTTAGTCTGTTTAAACAGTGAGCCAACCTTGGATTTGTTTTAACTCTTGTGTCTTTCTTGTATAACTTTTCATAAAAACATTTGGATGCCCCAGTCGTGCACATGTTACACTTTTTACTGTTCTTGAGCTATTGTTGCTGATACAGATTTGGCCGCTGTTTGCAATTTGGGTGTGATTTTTTTGCTGTCACTGGTATTGAGTTAATATGAGATAACAGGGCTGCTGTTTTGCTAAAGTTGAAGATGATTGATGATTAAGAATGAAACAATGATGATCAAATGAATGCATGTTGAGAAAGACTGAATTATAATGATTCAAAGAATTTGTGTAAAGTGATCAACCAGAATAAACAAGGGCAACAGTAGTATACCGCTGTTCGAAATTCATCAATCGATTTAGAAAAAAACAAATCCGGGCTACAAACTAAAACTGAGGGAAACACATAAAAAATAAGAGAACTACGACACAACAGAAACACAACACTAAAATGTATCACACACAGAAACGAACTATAATATAACAATGGCCATTTTCCTGACTTGGTACAGGACATTTTAAGAAAAAAACGATGGGTTGAACCTGGTTTTGTGGCTAGCCAAACCTTCCGCTTTTATGGCAATGTTAAATATAACATTAAAATGACAACATTACATGATAGGACTACAATATAAATAAATGGGAGAACATAAAGGACAGAGACACACACGAATAATAGCTATCAAAAGGTACCAGGTTTATAATTTAATACGCCAGACGCGCGTTTCGTCTACACAAGACTAACCACTGACGCTCAGATAAAAAAAGTTCGAAAGCCAAAACAAGTACAAAGCCGAAGAGCATTGAGGACCAAAAGTTCCAAAAGGTTGTGCCTAATACAGCTTAGGTTTTCTGCCTGTGATAAGAACATCCTTATTATTTAGAATAATTTATACTTTTGCAAACAATAAATTTATAAAAATGACTATATAATAGATTAAAAGATTGCCTTTAGTACAAATTCGTACGTCCTTTTCGATCCGAAAAAAATAATAGTCCTATAAGACTTTGCAGAAATCATTTCTTGCATGTTTTGTTATAAGTAATAATAATAAGAAATTTAATGGAAGAACTCACACATTTAAAATGTGCACGCACCGCAGACAATTGGCAGTGGCAATGAAACCAGTTGAGTGAACAGAAATTAAAGATAATTTTTAGACTAACTAAGTAAGGTGTCCAGTGTTAAAAAGGTTCTCTAGTTAACAAGTTTAATTTAACGGATATCACACGGCTAATTTGTAGGAAAATTATAGGAAAGGTATAATATGTTACAAGCATGATTGTCGTCATTAGCTCCCCTGGTCACGATTTTCTAAATTTCTGTTTCACATGCTACCCCATTATACCGTATTAAACGGGAAATTTTTAATATGAAATTATTACGGTCTTTGTTAGTGGTTAACATAATATTTATAAGAAAATTGATACATTCAATGTATGTTAAATAACAAAAAAGTATTTTAGTGATTTTAATATTATTATTTCAGCATTTTAGGAAGCAATACACAGTTAGAAGGGATTAAAATTCTACCTCTAACCAAAATTTTAACATCTTCACCACATTTTTGGCATTGATCAAAGACGGATTATCGCGTGACATTAATAATTTTGTTTCTTATAATACAATGTATAAGGTCATTATCAAGGTCAGTGGTCACTCAATACATTTCTTATTTTTGTTTGTAGTGTGTTTGATTTATTTTTGAATAGCCAGCTAACTTTGTAAATTGTTTTTTTTTCGGAGGAATATGTTTTGTGTCTGTTTTTCAATACTTTAAATTTTATATTGAATAGATATTTCTTTTATGATTGCAGTATAAGAATCAAATCCGTCGGGTTCGTGTTACACCCGGAATATGGTACACCAGGTCTATGTAATAGTCGTTCATGATATTTCGATCTAAATCCCCCTCGGTTTGAACGACAACAAAAATGTTTCACCGTTCACCATCAGACACAACTGCAATAAATTCATAGCTTGATTGGCAATAGGTTTGTCCATGCAAACCACTAAGGTCAATGACCATTATGTGTCAAGCAGCAGGATATTTTTTTCCGGATTCACTATTTTTTGTCAACTGTTGCTATGCATGTATATTTCTGTCTGCGGTTTTGCTGCTCGAAAACATATTTTCACTTTTGTACACATTTATATCCTCAACTATACTGCATTTCATGTTGAAGATCATTCATTTTCATCCGGACTTGTGCAAAGGCATTTGTTTACAGTTCATATAAGGCCAAGTAATTGATTTTCAAAATCCTCATCCCTCCTTTCGAAATGAAATGGTCGTCCTCTTACAGAAATTTAACGAAAGGACGACATCAATTCATAGTCTGAGAAAATTAGGGTCATTAACATTATTACCGTAAAAGAACTAGGATTCTACTGGTTCAACATGTTTATCTAACCGATTGAATTATGTCGCAATTCGTTGAGAAAAGGATAAAACATTCTTTATATGTTAGTCAAAAGTCAGGATGAAGCCAGCTTTAAGGGGTTGTCGTTTGTTCATGCCTGTGAAGTTTTTTAATTTTGTATTTGTAAATTGATTTGTTATAAATTAGGCCGTTAGTTTGATTAATTTTTTCATATCTGGTACTTTTCTCATAATTGAAGGCCGAACGGTTGCCTATAGGGGGCACGATAGTATTTCCTGGCCCATAAGGGATAATGATAGCCTTTTTAGAATTTTCACCACTTTCTAACACTGCCAAAAATTCTCAATAAACAGTTAACTGAAGTACTTTCATTATACTATTCAGAAATGAATTTGAACATGTATCATGACCGTTTACTTTTTTTGATATCTTTAAAACCTACGGCCACTAGGGCTTTTAGGTCTTTTATCATGCAGTGACAACAAAATTTAAAAAAAATTAAAAAAAATTCATTTTCACCTGTATATAAAATTATTTCATATTTTTCTAAACCTGATTCATCCCTAATTTTTATCATTATTACCCACAGATCAGGCAAAATTTGCTGAATCAGCAATTTTCACTCCCAAAGGTGGAATTGAAGATCTGATTTTATTCTAGTATGTTCAGTTGATACTGTATTGTTTGTCAAAGCACACCGTTCAGATACATTAACTTAAGTAGGGTACACAAAAGAGCAACTTTAATTCTGGAATTCAAATACTACCGTGCTACCTTAACCAAGACATTACAAACTTGAAATCAGTCATGACACCTATGATGCATAAACTTCTTACTAGGAAATATATTACAATAACGAATACTAGTCTGCACTTATTTCTTACCAAAAACAAAATTAAAAAGTGTACCCCTACCCCAGCTGGCAGATTTTCCCTTTTATTTCATCTGAACATTTTTACTTAAGGAGTGAACAAAACCCAAATATATGTTGTTTCAAATCAACAAAGAAGTAAACCATGATGATTCAGGAGGAATTATTGGATTGCCAACTCTATCTATGGTTCATCTGACTGAAAGAAACAGTTTAAGCACCAAATCATAAAAAAATGATAGTAAAGTCCATTCCACATTTTACAGCATGCCTCACATTCATTTAAGCATTTCCAGATTATGAAGGCAATATGACAAGACTCTTTAGATGGCAGTTAACTATTATTCAAAGATATTTTTGACAAAACATGTACTAGAATATATCTCTAAGTTAACTGTTTGTCTATTTCTCATGTATGCATTAAGTTAAATGATGTCCCCTTACATAATCAATTTAGCTTTATTGTGCTTTTCAGGGTCAGAAAATCAAATAAATTAATGACATTTGCATGAAAAATGAATAAACTATTTAATCTTGCTGATATACAATCATAATCACATTATTTGTCCAAAAAATTGTCTTTTCAATGTAAAGAAACCCCTAATGCTATTTCTATTTCAGCTTAATATAAGAGCTAAATGAATAAGTAAGGACCCCCTTACCACTTACTGGTTCAAAAAATGCTCATACTGGTGTCATGTTACCACATAACTACAAATCAAATCTGAAGAAAACTAGTATAGCTGTACTTGTGTGGAATAAAATAAAATATTATGCACTTTATTCCTTTCGGTTAAAATAATAGTACGTACAGGCAACTAATATATGTCGCGTCTCAAAATTCAGTTGTTGCATATGTGTCAGACACTGCGAAAAGTTAAAGCGAACATTTATGACTAAAAAAGTATTGCAATAAACATAAAAATAATGAAGTTCTGCTTTTTAGGTAAATTTTTATCATTATTACCCACAGATCAGGCAGAATTTGCTGAATCAGCAATTTTCACTCCCAAGGGTGGAATTTAAGATCTGTTTTTATTCTAGTTGCCCTTAATCATCTTTTTATTGATCAATTTACAAATTGAATAGGTAAAAGAAAATACCTTTATTGATTTATTGTAAACATATATATCCCAGTTAAGAGGACACGGTAGTATTTCCTGGCCCATAAGGGATAATGATAGCCTTTTTAGAATTTTCACCACTTTCTAACACTGCCAAAAATTCTCAATAAACAGTTAACTGAAGTACTTTCATTATACTATTCAGAAATGAATCTGAACATGTATCGTGACCGTTTACTTTTGTTTATATCTTTAAAAACCTACGGTCACTAGCGCTTTTAGGTCTTTTATCATGCAGTGAATACAAAATTTTTTTAAATTCTCAAAAATTCATTTTCACCTGTATATACAATTATTTCATATTTTTCTACACCTGATTCATCCCTCAGTTTGGGAAAGTATGTTCAGTTGATACTGTATTGTTTGTCCAGTCACACCGTTCAGATACATTGACTTAAATAGGGTACACAAAAGAGCAACCTAAATTCTGGAATTCAAATACTACCGTGCTACCTATATCTGCTTACTTCCACATTTTTCTGTTAATATATATTATACAAGTATTACATAAAAATTAACAGTGTCTATATTCCATCTAAATAAGGTAAGGTCAAATGAACTCTGCCACAAATACATGTTTACTTTGCTACCTTTCCATACACTTAATATATTTGACCCACTACTAATAGTATTTGAACAAAGACTTAACCACTGAAACCTAACCTTGTTCAGTGATTCGTGAAATGAGGTCGAGGTCATGTAATCCATGTATGACCGAAATGTAGACCTTACAAGGATACCAAAACCATGAAAATTAGGTAAAGGACAATGATTGTATGACAAAACTTAGCTTCGTAACACTATGGATGTGTATACAAAGTATAAACCATCCAATACCTATACCCTCTGAAATATAAATATACACAAATAGTTTATGGCGTTGCCGCCGCCACCATCAGATTCTATGCTGTATGCCTCGCGATTTAAAAAAAAACCAACTAATTAGCTATCTAACCTTAACCTGGTCGGTGGGCTTTCAACTTAACAGTAGACAATGAATCGTAATAGCTACTGCTAGCTACGGCAATTTTTCTATGTTGTTTTAATCTGATTAAAGTTCTGATCTATTTTGACTCGCGTGCTCGTATATGTAAGCTCATATAAGGATAACGAAATCAAATATCTATATTTTGATTAGATTGATGTTGTTAACAGCACTGTTTTTGTAAACAATCTTTAACTTAATTGTAGACCAATTTATGCAAATAAAGCATATACGTGTGTAAGATGGAGTGAATAATCTGTTTCTAATTGGCATTTTGTTTTCATAAATACTTTAAAAGAAACCCTCCCCCTCTTTTAGTTTGCATTCTGTCTTATTTCTATACAGCAAAGATATACTCAGACTTGTTTATTCAATTCATTTCGCAATTAAGTTCAATTGAACGTTCTTCAACACTCACCAAGAAAAATGGATATTTACCAAGAAAAGCATTGCGAAAACCTTCTATCAAAAGACGGAAAAATCATTTCATGAGGGAAACTTCTAAATATATATATATATATATATATATATGACCTTAATTAAAGATCCTTAGTGAGCGCGCTCATATACCCCACGTCCCCACATTGTCACTGGACAAATAAAATAACTCTAAGAAAACAAAATTGAATCATAATTTCCTTTCGTTATGCATATCTACATAGTATGTCCTTATTATCTAAAAGGTTTCATGAATCTCTATTGAGTGGTTTCAGAGAAGTTTTGATTACAAACTGTTGCAGTAGTATATTGAGGTAAATAAGTTCAAAGGGGCGTAACTCCTAAAGAAAACCTGAATCATAATTTCTTGTCGATATGCACATCTACATAGTATGTCCAAATTATCTACAAAGTTTCATGAAATTCTGTTGTGTGGTTTCAGAGGAGTTGCGATGACAAACTGTTGCAGTAGTATATTTAAGCAAATAAGTTCAAAGGGTGTAACTCCTAGAAAAAATATTGAATCTTAATTTCCTGTCGATATGCACATCTACATAGTATATCCTTATTGTCTACAAAGTTTCATGAAATTATGTTGTGTGGTTTCAGAGGAGTTGCGATGACAAACTGTTGCAGTAATATATTGAAGCAAATAAGTTCAAAGGGGCGTAACTCCTAGAAAAAAAATTGAATCATAATTTCCTGTCGATATGCACAACTACATAGTATGTCCTTATTATCTACAAAGTTTCATGAAATTCTGTTGTGTGGTTTCAGAGGAGTTGCAATGACAAACTGTTGCAGTAGTATATTTAAGCAAATAAGTTCAAAGGGGTGTAACTCCTAGAAAAAATATTGAATCTTAATTTCCTGTCGATATGCACATCTACATAGTATATCCTTATTGTCTACAAAGTTTCATGAAATTCTGTTGTGTGGTTTCAGAGGAGTTGCAATGACAAACTGTTGCAGTAGTATATTTAAGCAAATAAGTTCAAAGGGGTGTAACTCCTAGAAAAAATATTGAATCTTAATTTCCTGTCGATATGCACATTTACATAGTATATCCTTATTGTCTGCAAAGTTTCATGAAATTCTGTTGTGTGGTTTCAGATGAGTTGAGATGACAAGACCTGGACTGACGGACTGACGGACTGACGGACGGACGGACAGACAGACGGAAAGACGGGTCAAAAACATTATACCCTCCGCAACTTCGTTGCGTGGGGTATAATAACTTTGCCAGAACCCTCTAAATTAAAAATACTTTGGTAACAAGGATAATGAGGAAGACTCAGACACGTCTGACTCGGGGGAAGAAATCAGAATTCTGCATTTTAAAAAGAAAGGTTCGTAGATTCAAAAACCAAGTAAATCTGCTTAACTGCAGGTAGATGTTATCGACAAAATCAAATCGGATGTTGCTCATTTAGCTAGCAACAAGTACTCGTCATTTTAAAACACCTCTTCTGACGAGAAAAAAGCCATATAATCGCTGAGAAACCGAGATGATATTGTGATAAAACCATCAGACAAGGGAAGAGCCGTTGTGGTAATGGACAAAGCTAACTACATCGCGGAAGCAGAGCGTCAGCTCTCTGATGAGAGGTTTTATAAGAAGCTTGACTATGACCCTACTTCTGAGTTTAGTTCCAAAATTATTACTGCGTTACAAACCATGAACGATGACGGTCACATAGATGAGGGTACAATCGGATATTTAAAACCAGAGAACGCCAAGCCTGGTCGATTGTTTCTTTTTCTAAAAATACACAAGGTTAACAACCCTGGTAGACCCATTGTATCCGCAAACGGCCACCCGACTGAGAAAATCTCGGAATTCGTAGACTTTCATTTAAGATCACATGTAGAAAATCTTCCTTTTCACATTCAAAACACTACAGATTATCTTCGTAAAATGGAATCCATGAACCCTCTTCCTCCGGAAACCCTCCTTGTCACTTTAGATGTCACCTCATTGTATACCAACATACCTCATGATTACGGAATACAATCGTGTAAGGAAATATGGAAACACTTTAGAACCCCCTACCGATTGTTTATTTCAGCTGCTTACTCTGGTTCTGAAATGCAACAATTTCACCTTTAATGGCGAACATAACCTTCAGATAAACGGGACAGCGATGGGAACGAAAATGGCACCGTCTTATGCCAATATTTTTATTTGTAAATTAAAGAAACAAATTATTTCAACATCTTTATCCAAACCTCTGTCTTGGTTCCGTTTCATCGATGATGTTGACATGAAATGGAATGAATCACAACAAAAATTGGATGATTTTATCAGACATGCAAATAACGTCCACCAGTCAATTAAATTTACATATGAAATTATCGACTCCAAAATATCTTTCGTAGACACAACTAAATCTATTATAAGGACGGTGTCATATCAACAGACCTTTACTGTAAACCTACAGATAAACATCAGTACCTTTCTCCCTACAGCTGTCACCCCAAACACTGTACAAAAAGTATCCCGTACAGTCAAGTTCTCAGAGTAAAGATGATTTGCTCCTCTAAGGAGGCTGTCACTAAACGTTTACAGGAACTTTTTTTTTACCAACCGAGGTTATAAGAAATAGGTCATAGATAAGGGGTTTGCGCATGCTAATGACATCAGCCACAATGACCTGTTTCAGTACAAACAGAAGAGGCGCAACAAAATATTTCCGTTTGTTTTAACATACAATCCCGTCTTTAATTGCCTTTCACGTTTGATGCGTGCCAATTGGCAAATTATTGCCAAGCACCCAAAATTATCCAAGATCTTTCCCAATCCTCCTGTCTTAGCTTTTCGGAGATCAGCAAGTCTGAAAGACTTATGTGTAAGATCTGACGTCTCCTCAAATAAAAGCTGTTCAACTGCAGGATGGTGCAAGTCGTGTGGTAACAGACGATGTCTGACTTGCCAACAAATACTGAATACTCAAACATTTACTTGCCACTCCACTGGGTCTGTGTACACTATATTTTGTAATGTTTCTTGCAAAACCCAGAATGTTGTATACCTTCTTCAGTGTCGATGTGGCATGCAGTGTGTTGGCGAGACAGAACAGCCATTCAACAAACGCATGAATGGTCATCGAAGTGACTACACCTGCAAGCCCGATTTCCCCGTGAGTCGTCATTTGAGATCACATAGGCACGCCCAAGCTGTTCTCAAAAACCTTACAATCGCAATCATAGACCACAACTAGGGATGGTCAAGGGCCGAAAGACTTGCTCTGGAAATGTTTTGGATAAGAAAACTAAGGACAGTTTCCCCAGAGGGCATACATGAATTCTATATAATAAAACAGTTAAACAGTTTTACACGAATATCATATATAGAGATGCTTGTACAATTCTAAAATTTCCAAAACACGACGCAAAGACTCACAGATATGCCTAAAATAAATTTAGTTATTTGCGATATGAACTGGCACAACTCTAAAATTCTAAAATAAAAGTTAAGATGTTACAACAACTGCGTGGAAATACATTCCCAAAAAACAGCACTGAATGATCTAAGCTGGTATAATATGTCATGTATATATATATAAAGTTATATATGTCGTATATATATATATATATATGTCATATATAAAGCATCTCTAAACATTCCTTGTATCGAATCTTATGTTAAAATTCCGAATTGGGAAACTTTAATAGGTCAAGGTCACTGCTATTTACCAGCTGAATGAAAATTTTAAATATGCACCCTTTAAGTACAAATGTCAATCTTGAATCATATTTGGCAACATGAATATAAATTTAGCCCTAAGTATAGAAACTATATTCTTTGAATTCTTTGAACTTATTTTGATATAAATGCATATCTGTAGGTGCTCCCTGCCTAAACGTGAATCTTCGTTTTCCTTGAAATTTTTGCTTTCAACTTTTACCCAATTCGAAGAAAATCGTGACCAATGGAGACAACAGCGACATAAATATTTCTCCTTTTTCCGATGAAATCAAGTACAGCCGTGATTTATTCCGTTAATCAAAATCGATCAAATTCGTTGACTGGGCATCCTACGAAAAAAGTAAAATCACAAAAATACTGAACTCCGAGGAAAATTCAAAACGGAAATTCCCTTATCAAATGGAAAAATTGAAAGCGCAAACACATCAAACGAATGGATCCAGTGCACGATACAAGATTGTTCAGTCTGTGACTATGAGTTCTGGAAAACAATAAGCAATAAACAATTAAAAGCATAACGATAACCATTAAATATGTACTTATTGTTGGTATGTGATACTTACTTGGTTCAGGCAAATCCAAATCTTTATTCACCTCAATTTGTACATGTAACAGTATCTCTCCTGATGGAACTACATCTTCTATCGCTATCTCATTGAATATCATTTTTATTAAAGTTGATACATGTCCATTCCGAAGACATTCTTTTATATATTCTTGCATATTTCTTTCCATCATCTGAAAGTTAATTACTAGAGATCCTTTACTTATTTTTACAGGAGTAGAAGCAAACCTGGATAAGAATATCCTTTTCAATGTCTTTAGATTGTTTTCAATCGGCCTGTAAACTTCCTCAACTTCCTGTTCTGTCTTATTTGTGGCCCTCATCGTCAATTTGAAATCAGTATTGTCATCTAAAATTAAAAATGCAATCTCTAATATCTTGTTGATGGCTGAATATACTCTTTTAAAAAACAGAAAACTGAAATAAAGTAAATTACGATGACTTTCATTTACAGAATGTTTATTAAGTAAAATTCAATGTTGAACTTGTATAAAACAATTACCAATTTAGTCAGGAAAATGGGTGAAATCAATTTTGTTGCAAAAATTGATGCAAAAAGTGCACGCTTTATTGGGTTTATTTTATAAAAAAAATCGTGACTACAAAAATCCTTCGGAAATAGTCCGAACACTCATTTTTGTTCCGAATAAAACGATATTTGTACTCCAGAAGATGATATATAAGCAAGTTGGATAGAATAGACAATGCTTCATTAAAGTGACTGCAATATTTGGTGCGATGTCATAAAAATGCCATCAAAGATTCCAGGGGTTTTGTTCTCGAACTAAGGATTAGGACGTGTCATAAGACCATCTTATGACATGTCTTTGTCATAAGTCGTGTTCTCGAAGCTCTCTTCATTTAGGATATATCGCATTTTTTCGTCCTAACTTTAGAACACATAATAATGTGTCTTAAGATCATCCTATCTTCCTAACTTTATGACACGTTTCAGACAATTTTTTAACGGCGTTTGTGTCTACAGTGCTGTGCTTACTGAATTAAATGCCCATCTAACTCTCCAATTGATATAAAATAATGTTTAATTTCGCATCCGTAAAGTTTGAATTTCGCTTTTTGCTCATTATTTTTCGTGAAGATGAATATGAAATAAAACACACCATCGGTTATTATCTCGTATCTAAAAAAGCTGTGCATGATTGTAAACTTTGAACTCCGTGGTTCACGATATAATGACACTTCAAAGTCAATTCTAATTTCAAAACAAATTGCTTTCCTGTTTAGATTACAATCCTTTTTGATATTAAGTTATAATTAAATTTGAAATCATGCATTTAATTTTATAATATATATGCAAACAATTCTATTTATTGGTTTCTTCATAAATAAATGCTTATCTAAAAATTGCTTTCACGATTTTAAATTTCGCACTTATAATATGTTTAGGACGCCCTAACATAAGATGCGTCTGAGATAGCTTCGAGAAACAACTTATGAGTGTCCTAAGATGATCCTAAGTCCATCTTTAAATTAGTCTTATGATGTGTCTTAAGACAAGTACTTTCGAGAACAGCACCCCATGTTCACTGGGGTAAAGCTGATGACCGTAACTGGATTCACGGTCATCCCAAGATGTCGGATAACAAATTAGGTCAGTATCTGTATTGTCTGTTAAAGTGTTTCTATATCCTTTTTTGTACAAAGCATACATTGGTACGATGTAAATTTATAAAAGATTTACACGGAAATCACAAATTACTACCGAGAAATGTGTATGAAACAGGATATTGGATTTGAAAAAATCGCTAAGATGACCGTAAATCATAATCGAGATGACTGTAACAGGATCAGCGATTCATAACAAGGGTGACCGTAATTGGTTAAAAGATGACCGTAATGTGTAAAGGATGACCGTAGTTTATAAGGATGACCGTAACATTTAAAGGACGACCGTCAATTCTAAAAAAAATATCCGTATTTGTATTCATAGCTTTTTGTTGAGTTTGTCTCAATAGGGGCTCGGTTAGCTGATATAAATATGTTTAATCAATTTCTTTTTAACTATTTGCGGTATTTTGAGTTCATGACAATGATAGTAAATTGTATATTTCTCGTAAACAATTAAATATCTAAAATGATAACGACGTTAAAATTTTAATACAAATTGACAGCGATACGACGAAAAAAAAACAATAATTGAACATATGAATATCCGGTAATCGAGCCCATGTGTATGGTTCCAGAGGAAGCAGAATAAAATCTAAATTAGTCTTGATATATGAATAACATCCAGGCACTTGAAAATAGTGGAATTAACAACTTTTGGAGTGTCAAAAACTCGTTGGAAGTACTTGATAAATTGCATGCATATATTGGTGATTTTGAATCTGTTCAAAGTTTTGATTTTTCTACCCTATATACCACTTTGCCTCATATTCTTATTAAGAAAAAATTCACACACCTAATTAAATGGGCATTTAAAAAGTCGGAATGCAAATACATATGTTCAAACTCTTTTAGGTAATTTTTTAGTAGCAACAAACTAAAGAGCTCTGTCAATTGGACATGCTTTGATACTATATCTGCCCTTGAATTTTTACTTGATAACATTCTTGTTCGCTTTGGAGATTCCGTATATCGTCAAGTTATCGGAATTCCAATGGGGACTAACTGTGCACCACTTATTGCGGACCTGGTTTTGTATTGTTATGAGTTACAATTTATGACTAAAATCAGCAAAGACCCATCGAAACAACATCTGATACAAAAATTTAACAATACTTTTAGATATTTGGATGATATATTGGCTCCCAATAATGACAACTTCAGTATGTATACTAAAGAAATTTATCCTGTTGAACTTACTTTAAATAAAGCTAATCCTAACAATGACCACTGTCCTTTCCTCGATCTTGATATCTATATCATTAACGGGAAGCTTAATACAAAAATTTATGATAAAAGAGATGATTTTTCATTTCCTATCGTTAATTATCCATTTTTAGATGGTGATGTTCCCTTGTCACCATCTTATGGTGTTTATATATCTCAACATGTACGATTCGCTCGTGTATGTAACAACGTATTAGATTTTAGCGAGAGAAATTTATATATTACTGAAAAATTATTACACCAGGGTTTTCGATATCATAAACTAGTCAAAACATTTACTAAATTTTATCATCGGTATAAGGACATCATTCGTAAATATAACTCAACATGCAGACATCTTATACGTTCGGGTATTTCACATCCAATCTTTTATAGTAATATTCTTTACAAAGCACAAAAATGTCAGTATTCACCTTAAAAGCTAACAAAACCTTTAAACAGACTTATTAAGAAGGGATATAGTTACGATACTTGAGGGTTGAGATCTCAAAAAACATGTTTAACCCCGCCGCATTTTTGCGCCTGTCCCAAGTCAGGAGCCCCTGGCCTTTGTTAGTCTTGTATCATTTTTAATTTTAGTTTCTTGTGTATAATTTGGAGTTTAGTATGACGTCCATTATCACTGAACTAGTATACATATTTGTTTAGGGGCCAGCTGAAGGACGCCTCCGGGTGCAGAAGTTTCTCTCTGCATTGAAGACCCATTGGTGGCCTTCGGCTGTTGTCTGCTCTATGGTCGGGTTGTTGTCTCTTTGACACATTCCCCATTTCCATTCTCAATTTTATTGCCAAGAATGAGTCCGGTTTAAGGGAGGTAATCCAATCTTGTCAATAAATTTATTTCAAGGACTGATAACTCGAGCATACATTGTTATCTCTCCATCCCAGTGTGAGTGGTTCAATGTCGAGATCTGGCAATTAGCACCTTGTACTTTTTGTCTCTTATCTTAAATTCATGTTATAAACATACACAACAAATTTTCTGATTATAGCATGGAAATTGGTAATATATCAAGAACCGACTCTGTTAAAATTTTGGATATAGTTTTCGTCAAACCCATTTTTATGGACGTATCTATAACAAGTTGTTGTCTCTTAGACACATTCCCTGTTTCCATTCTCTATTTTATATCAGTTTCGATACGTTAACTAGTTGTTATAATTTACAACGTGTCTTTTGTTTTAAATTTTATATTATTTTTTTTTAAATTTGATTTTTTATTATCATTCTTTTTTTCGTGGAATGATGGGGATTTGTTTTACATATATGTGTGTTTGTGGACCAACATGATCGTCTATAGTGTGTATCAAAATGTTGTCTACATTAGATGATGTGAATTTGCTGGTGGTATAATGATAACACATGTACTTATCTGATATAAAGAACATTTGCAATGGTAGTTGAAACGATATAATATCAATGTGTGTACATGCATTGGCATTTTTAAAAAGATGTATTTATTATATGACATTAAAAGGAATCCCAGAAATAAAAAAAATAAAACTGTTGGCTTGTAGTTGGAGGCTACATATGGTGAACTATGTATTTGAAGCACGTCTTATTTTTTTCTACCTATAGGATAATACTGTCTTATAAATACGTTTTATACCAACACGATTAATTATTTGATACAAAAAAGGTAATACACATACGGATATTTCTTAGAATTGACGATCATCCTTTAAAAGTTACGGTCATCCTTTATAAATTACGGTAATCCTTTACAAATTACGGTCATCTTTTAACCAATCACGGTCATCCTTGTTATATGTAACGATCATCTTGAAAATATTTTAATGATGATTTACGGTCATCTTAGCGATTTTGTCAAATCCAATTTCCTGTTTCATACACATTTCTCGGTAGTAATTTGTGATTTCCGTGTGAATCTTTTATAAATTTTCATCGTACCAATGTATGCTTTGCAACAAAATGATATAGAAATACTTTAACAGACAATACAGATACTGACTTAATTTTTCATCCGACATCCATGTTGGGATGACCGTGAATCCAGTTACGGTCATCAGCTTTACCCCAGTGATGTTTATAGTTGTGTACGCCTGATGAGCATTATTGCGTTCAATTTAATATATTGGTCGAGAAAATATTTACTCAATATATAATGACGCAAGACACTTTTATATATAATGTTAAACAATGGTATATAGGTTCATGTTTTGAATTACGAAAATAGTTTTGACTTGTATATTACCTATTGGTTTATCATAGAATTTAGATTGCATATGCTCGATTTCTATAGGCTGCAATCCTACAACGATAAACATGTATACATGTAAAGATTATGTTTATGATTGATACGAAAGCTTCTTGGAAAATAAAAGGTAGTAATTCCCGACGGAATAACCTCGCTGAAGTATACAAATGTTTTTGATGTTCGTTATATTGTTAATATTACAAAATGTAGATGATACTATTTGAGTAAGTGCAATAGAACACCATGGTAAAAACACAATAAAAATAGCAAAACGCAACCAAACAACTAACGAATTTAGTCACACCAAATCCAGGAGTGAACACAGATGCTCCAAAAGGTCCCTGTACCCTCTACTCTCATATACACAATGTATATGTCTTAAAAAAAGCTGTAGAGGGTTTAACGTGTTTCCGGGCGCCCTACCTAACAGTAGTGTAACAGCACAGTGTAAGAAAATAAAACCTATTAAATCAGTTGAAAACGTATGGCTTAATAAGGTCATATGAATACAAAGCACACGAACAACTAAGAAACTCTAGACACAAAGTACAGACATTAGAGTACTGACGAGTACTAAAAGCCAGTTCAGAACCAATAACAGATTAAAAAGAAATAATTGCATAATGCAAAAAAAAGAGGTAGGACCGCGAATGTTCGTTGGTTTATGATAACAATATTTAGTTGATTACAACATCAATTTGTATTCCGACGAAAACAACATTCAAAGATCGAATTACAGTTTTGATCGGTTATAAGTTTATTCAAAGGATCGATCAGTTCACACGACTCGGTAACGTGCTCGATAAAAAAAAGGGCAGTTTATGCTTTTTATGTTTGAGTTATCTAATTAAATTCCCCTTGATAAATTTCGGCAGTACATTTTAAAAATATGTGACTAGGTAACGTCAATATATCATAAAGATAACAGAGGGCCGCGGTGGCCAAAAGGTTTAATTATCACTAGCCAATCAACACTGAAGTTGTACGTGAAAGGTGAGATGACTATATTTTTCTGCCAACGAACGGTGGTTATCGTCGGACACTCCAGTTTCAATCACCAATAAAGCTTCGAAATAGCCAATAGTGCTGAATCTGGCGTTAAGGTGGTATGGGTGTCTTTCACCATCTTGGATTGTACAAAACAGAGAATCTGAGGTTCAGATTTTCAATCAAATTAGCAAAATTTAATGCAGGAATGCTGATAACTAATGTGAATTTGCATTTAAAGGAGCAAATTTATAAGATTATAACGTTTCTGGTGCAATAACGTTTGTATCGTTAATGTCAGGAAGCTGAGGATACAAACGTTTAAGATTATAACTTATATATATTAATATTTTTACGAGGGAAGATCATTTTTGGTTGATTTTTAATGTTTTTAAATTGACATTTTAAGGGGAGGTAACTCTGAAATATTGCATTTCTGAAGGAATCTACATGGAATTTTGCTATTTTGTATTATAGCGGAAAAACGGACGGTGACCATATCTTTTCTTTTGATACCCTCAAAGCATTTTCTAATAGCCATGATAGCTATATATATCTTCTCGTATTTTATTTTACAATTCTATTATTTAGTTTATCTTCTAATTACATTATGATGTTTTTTCCTGTATAATCCATACCAAATTGGTCATTTTGTCATAACCTTAAGAAAATGCTCGTTGACCTTTCATTTTAATTATATTTCTGAACATATATCAATATATACTACGTTTTGGCAAATTATGAACACATTCTATCATTTTTAATTTAGACTCCCATACATGTACCACCTTAAACACAAATCAATCATCGATCAATAATGTAGATACACAAAATGTAGCAGTAAGTATGTTTAATCCATCAATACAATTAAATAAAGTCTGATATTGTAACATACTGCAGTAATTTATTCATATATATTTAGTTAAACAAACGACTGTTTAGGGCTTATTTTCACTTACACCGGACAATAAAGCGACACAGACTATGCATGTGTATCACGTGATTAAGCACCTATTGAAACATCTGTCTACACAACGCCATTGAGTAAAGCACACGCTTGTGCTGAGAAATATGCATAGGAATTGAGCAGTCCATGCAGTATTATGCTGTTTAAAGTCGTAATGGCTCAATGAGTTCAACCCACCATTTTTTTCTTAAAATGTCCTGTACCAAGTCAGGAAAATGGCCATTGTTATATTATAGTTCGTTTCTGTGTGTGTTACATTTTTAATGTTGTGTTTTTGTTGTGTCGTTGTTCTCCTCTTATATTTGATGCGTTTCCCTCAGTTTTAGTTTGTAACCCGGATTTGTTTTTATCTCTATCGATTTATGAGTTTCGAACAGCGGTATACTACTGTTGCCTTTATTTAAATGCAATAAAAATATAATATCTTGTGTTATCTTCATCAATTTAGAATTAAGCAAAAAGTGTGTAGAAATAAGTTACAATGTATATCCGTCAGATTTACACTGAACTGCAGTAAAGTTTAGCGTTTGGTAATTCATTGATAACATTCTGGCGTATCACAAACAAACAACTTGTAACATCCTTTTTTATTGGCCGAAATATTTAAATACAACAACAATCGTAGTGTGCACGTGAATTGACACAGGTGACCGACTATGGAATGTACTCTTCTTCTTCCAGTAAGCGGCCACCGTCAACTGGTTGACTATCCTGCCACATTTATTGAGTGCGCGCATGAATACAATTTTAAATTTAACAAAAACAAAAAACAAAAACAATTAAAAACCAATTGTTCAGAGAACAATTGAAGGTCTTTCCATCCATATAGATCAATTTTGAAATAGAACTATGAAAATTCAGTTTGAAATATCATATCCAGCGTCAAATGATAGCTTATTGTAAACTGATTCTAAAAATATATGGTTTCTATACATTTTTTTCTAAATAAAGGAGATAAATTGTTACTTCCGGTTTGAAATATGTCACTTCAGCTTTTATTTGATAGTTTACTTGATACTGATTCCAAAAATATATTGTTCAATACACTTTACATCAAATAAGTACAAAACAAAGCTATTTCCGGTTTACACAAGGTCACTTCCGGTTGGCTTTTCAAGGTCATGTAAATTGCAACCTAATAAAAAAAATTCCATGGCTTTATCGTGTTTAAATATGAAGTTAAAGCAAAGGTCAAAATCTAGAACATCAAATTTAACTTTGACCTTGAGCTCAATTTCAAGGTCATACACCAAGGACCTTTAATCATATTACCCTAGGTCTTTATTATACTTGGTAAATGAGTTATACTACCATACATGTAATTTTAAATATAAAAAGGGAGAAAACTCTCTTTTACGGTCAACGTACCCTTTCAACCAAATCATGTGTTACGACATGTCGCAACTTACAATTTAGTAAAAATATTTTGTCGATATCTTGTACGGTTTTTGGAAGTAAGTGAAAATAAGCCAAAATCAAAATTTAGAATGTGACCTTGACCTTTGACCTTGACCTAATTTTCATTTTTTTGGACCAAGGACCTCAAATCAAAAGACCCTAGGTCTCTATCACTTATGGTTTACCAGTTAGAAATGCATATTACTTATATCACATGCATAAGGGGAAATAACTCTCATATGGAGTGTGCATATTGCTTCGGTCAAAATAGGACAAATCATGCGAAGGATATAACGAGCAATTTTATAAAATAAGTTTGTCGCTTTCTTTTGCCGTTACGGAGTAGATGTAGTCACAAGGAAAACAGTGTTTGGGGAGATAACTCTTACAAAGAAAATTGTTCGGCTTAGAATGGGTGAAAATAAAAAGCGCATAAACTGTATGATACTATATAAGAAATATCTGTCAGGGGAGACCGTTGGACAGAGCACATGTGTATTGATCAGAGAAACACGATAACTATTGTTTTTATTTTGTACAGGTCATTGATGTCGGATCACGCATACATATTACGTACACATGTTTACGGGAGCACAGATTTGTATTTTAATGCATGTTTAGAAATTTGATTGTAGGATTTCAGTAATACATTGATTTTAATTTTGCAATCAAGCGGACCGCACGTGTCTCATCGATTAATTTCAGAAAATACATGAATTGGAGCAGATTTTTGCAGGGATGGATTTCTATTTCAGAAAGAAATTTGTACATAAGAAGGATTAGCATTTTACAGTATAATGTACGGGACTAAAAGCGATCTTCTTTTCTTTGAAATGGGATAACTTAAAAAAAAAAATCAGTTGAAAAAAGGGGGGGGGGGGGTGTAGTGGTAGACTGTGGTTCATAATTGAGATAAGAAACATTTACAACATGATAGCTGCAAAGTTTGAAGTTTTGATAAGTAATTTGTTCATTCGACCATAACAGGGACATTGACCCTGCAATAAAATGACGCGTACCATTTCGACCAAAAATTTCTAGTAAACACGTGTCGCGACAAACTTTTTGGTTAAATTGTTTTGTCGATATCTATAACTCTTTCTAGGAAGAAGCGATATGAACTTAATGTAAAAAATCACAACATGACCTTGACCTTTGACCTTGACCTAGTTTTCTATTCTTTGGGACCAAGGACCTCAAATCAACAGACCCTAGGTCTCTATCACTTATGGTTTACCAGTTACAAATGCATATCACTTATTTCAAATGCATTAGGGGAAATAACTCTCATATGGAGTCTTCGTATCGCTTCCGTCAAAATTGGACAAAAAATCCTGAGGATATAGCGAGCCATTTGGTAAAATAAATTTGTCGCTTTCTTTTACGGTTACGGAGGAGATGCAGTCACAAGGACAACAGTGTTCAGGGAGATAACTCCTACAAAGAAAATTGTTCGGCTTAGAATGGGTGAAAATAAAAAGCGCATAAACTGTATGATACTATATAAGAAATATCTAAGCGACATCTTGCGAAACAAAAATTTTTGCGCGAGAACAAAATTAGGCGGAAGAAAAAAAAAAATTAATAATAATAATAATCAGAACAAATACAATAGGTCTTTCCACAGAAAAGTGGAAAGACCTAAAAAACACTAGGTGAAATTTATATATATACAGGTGTAAATAAAAATATGTCAATTTAATTTACTGACGGAGCTGAGCCTTGAAAGATTCAGGACTCGGGGGGAGACATTACAGTTGGGCAAGGTGTTCCACTCTCTTATTGTTCTAGGATAGAACGACTCCTTCCGAACTGTTGTTTTGCATGTTGGTATTCTGAATGCTTTACTATGTTACTACGAACTTTAAAAAAATAATGCTGTGTTGTGTTGATTTTCAAATAGTGGGGTCGTTGCAAATTTCTCTTTTTTGTTTTCATGCTATAAATCGAACGTACACTACAGAAGCTTAGCGTTTGGTCATTCGAAATGAATGTATCACAAACGAAACTCATTGTCCCATTCATTCACGGAAAGGTAGAAGAAAAAAAACCATCAGTGATCGCTGACCTACTCGTAATGTTTATGGTACTATCATAGATATATAAGGTACTGTCATGGTTACTACGAAAATGAAATGTTTGTCCTAAAGGATTGCAAAAAGTACAGGTACGGAGTTCAAATATAAAGATAGTTTATTCTTCCGAAACTACGAATACTAGAATAAGATATTATAGGATTAAACGCCTTTTTAAAGGAATTTATTGGTGTATAAATCGACCAATTCACTCACAAACAAATAAAAGTCCGAAGGGCTTTTATGATATGTTTGTGAGTGACTTGGTCCAGTTTATACACCAATAAATTCCTTTAAAAAGGCGTTTAATCCTTATAATTCTTTAAATTGGAGATAAGGAATTTATTTTTCTACACTCGTAATTTCTTTCACACATAAATTGTAAATTTGTGTCATTGAATTAGCCTCGTGCACGAATATATTTGTTGGTTAACGCAAAAATATGTATTCCATGAAATTTGCTATCTGATAAAATATAAACTTTAAAAACTCTTATTATCATTCAAATGAATGTTTTGTGTTTTTATTATTTAATTTAACGATTAATGCGAAGTGAAAATAAATGTGGTCAACGTCGAGCCGGATTGTGTTATTATCGCCGCCATCTTGTTTACATTGGTTACGAAAAGAAGTTCGGTCAACGTCGTCTATCGAAAAATAAACAACGTCAAGAACAACTTCCGGAAGTTCTCTCGACCAATCATATCAACGTATTCCCCAAAAGGCAAATCATATAAGAATTATATTTCTATAATTATAAGAAGTATCCTACATCAGAATCCGCTAGTGAATCATTAAATTTATACCAATGAGGTTAGAATGCAGTACAAACTCATACATGTATAATAAACTGTTAAACGATAAATATATATATCTAGAAATTATGGATGACAAAATACATGCACAAGAAAGGACTCGTTCCGCTTTTTATTGATACGTTTAATGAATAAACACACTTCTTTAATGATTATTTTTCATTACATAACAGTGATTTTATTGACATAATATTTGGTCTATGTTAACATTTATTTTATATAATTAAGTTGCGTCCGTTATTTTTATACTGAAAACAACAACATAGATTAAGAATTAAAAAAAATAAATCAATCACCTAAATCGCCTGAGTTACATAAAGTGTATTTCCTTTCACTGCGGTCAATGTTTTTTTCACCTCCAAACAAAGCATGTTAGCATATCTGCTCTTAGTTTACATATATTTTTTTTTTTAAATAAACTGAAATAGAAAAAAAAACTCTCTCCTTAGTGGAATCCCTAAAACCCGAAGCTCCCCTGCTTCAAAAAGTTACTGTAGTCATTGGGATTTCATTTTTCTATGTCTATGTAGTTTCATATTTATTAGTAAAGATTGTGTATACGTGAGCCTAGTTTTACGGTCGAGAAGGGGGTTGTGATATACTGACGACAAAATATGAAAAATGAACATAGACGTAATTAAAAAGATAAGGTATGAGTGCCAATGAGACTCTCCATCCAAGTCACAATGTGTAAAAGTAAACAATTATAGATCAGAGTACGGCCTTCAACACGGAGCTTTGGCTCACAACCCTATATTTACTTTAATCGTGCAATATCTTTATCATGTACATGTAATATAGCTATTTTTGAAGTTAAATTATTTCAACATCATCCGAGCTATTTCGTTCATATTCCTAATTTGTTATCATTACAAACACATATTTATGTAACTTAACAGATAGAAAGGATCAGAATAGGTGCACGGGGTTAATCCATAACTATTTGAGGGGAGAAATTTCGACGGGAACAAGTTATTTTTAATACAAAAAACCTTAATAGAACTTATGCACAAATTTATAATATACATAATTTTACATGCACGTGTATATAAGCTAGAATTGCCATCAGATAATCAAGTACACAATCCTGTACGTGAACAGTCCATTCAACTTTAGATCCGTTTTTGTACGCGTGTTCTATTTCTGCAGGTGTGCTTGGGCGGGGCTTGAAAGTTTCTTTGAGGCCGAAGGCATGCATTGACCAATGACAACGATCGTTCCATAACATGTTGATCTAATAAAGTTTGCTTATCTAATTATGTCGCACGGCCTTTCGCTAAACTTGACTGCAGTTCAGTGTACGATTAACCAGATAAAATATAAGAGAAACAACCCAATGTCCTATTCTACAGCAAATACAACGTTTAAATGACCGGGAAGTGTGCAGAATAAACGGTGTGAAGACTGAAATTATATATAGTTTTATTTTGCTCCATAACATTATACTTAGTTCTTTTTTGTGTGTGTGTTTATGAACGTACTTTTTTATTTGTTTTGCATATTAAATTTAAATTTAAATTTAGATGTGTATAATATTGACAATCGGAAAAAATGCTTTCTTACGGCTATTAAACGGGCGCAATTGGTGCATACAACCTATCGATACACTCAAATGCCGAAACGTATATAGATGTTGCCAAAGAGAATATGTACAGTTTTAACCATCTTATCACACTTCCAGTAAGTATAGTATCTATACAAAGATGTTAAAATACAGAAAAAAGCTTTACATGAGTTTCAGTTGAAATTGGATCATTTAATCGAAAAGGAAAACTTTTATTTGTTATCATTATGTGCAAATGATTTTCTTTAACAGCCAAAAACTATTTTACACTTCAGACTTAGTAAACTCAATTTTATTGACATGTTTTACTTGTTACACAAGTTCATTATAAGTTGCTTGGAAATGGGTAAGGTATTTGGTTACAGGATTTTCCCGCTGTGTCAAAGACCCATATGTGGCCTTGGGCTGTGCTCTGCTCCTTAGTCGGGTCGTTGTCTCTTTGGCACATTCCCCGTTTCCATCCTCAAATTTTGTCATGATATCAATTGAAGAAGTTTTGAATGTGTCCCTTTTCTCTTTTTATTTACCGAGTGGATATGCTGTCTGCAATCGTTTTATCAAAGATAGGTCGCAAATCTTACAGGAATCTTTAAATTGTTTGAGGTTTGGCTGGTTGACTATTTCAAAAATACTATTGAGATTTTGTTTTTAATGTTGGTTATTATCAAACTTTTGAATTTCAAAAGTTTTTGAAAGCTGTATACATTTAGCTGCTTCTGTGTTCTCCTAAAAAAAAATGCGTGTACACATTTTTTCTACATATTATATACCCCCATTTGATTGGTTCTGATGAACATATAAACTTACTCACTATAAATGATGGTATGGATTTTTCAGCATATGTCACAGGACATCATATGAAACAGGAAAAGGAGAGGGAAAAATTGTCCAATTCAAAGTTGAAGTAAAACTTGTTACAGATTAAGACGCCTAAAGAGACATGAATTGATTAACAGTTCTATCTAGGATAAATGTTAAAAGATGCAGTTAATTTGACTAAAACCACTAAAACCTATTTTCTTCAAAATTAAAAAAAAAATGTAAGAGAAATTATCGATAACCGAAGCATTTTAGGAGTGCGAGTGAATCATAGCTCTCACAATTTCTTAACTTGCTGATGCTATTTTTAATAGAGCTTGTATTATGGTTACTCACCTGATTGCACGGAAACGGCCTCTGAAACATCTGTTAATATTTTATCAATCTGTTCCTGTCGTTTTGTATTGCTCATTGCTTCTAAGCTCTGAGTGAGACACTGATATGACCCAAGGTGTAATTTGTTAATTACCATTATAATTACTTCCTTTATCAAACTGCTTTTTCCGTCGTGAACTCGTTTTTCTTGTCTCAAGAGATGTTCGTTGTCAGTTAAATTGATAATCTTATCCTGTACCAAATGGTCTTTAACTGCAATTGCATCTTCCCTGCTTAACAGTTCTTCTAGTTTACTTAGGTTTTTTTCTAATTTGTTTTTCACTTCTGTAAGCTTCTCTTTTGACTCTGTAAAACAATTAATATATATATATATATGATTCAAATCCAGACTTTACAAATAAAGTTCAAAATTGGTATTCTATAAAATTATAATTAACTAAATACGAGAAGACAATTGAAATCTAGACCACAAAACAATACAGTCATCTGCCAGCAAATAGACTAAATATCAAATCTACAAGATAAGATCGTGAAAAAATACCTTGAAGACGTTATGAATGAACGTTTTTTTCTTCTTGATAAAATTTCCAATGTATAATATCTTAAACTGTGTGCGAACGGTTTTAGTTTCAAGAATGAAATTTTCAATCTTTTATGGACGAAAGATTTCCAATTATATATGCATATGAAGTTGTCACTGAAATGTACTTTTACGAAATAACCAATGTATTATGATATTTTAGCGTTAATGTATTAATTAGACTTTTAAACATTTGCAAGTATCTTGTACCATTTTTATTACAATCATATAATGTTGTTTGTAAATACATTTTGTACTATGGTGTGTTTTTTTATGACGCAGGTGTCAGTACCCCGCTGGTGCTTGCCCCCGTTGTAAAGGAGTAGTTTCACAATAATATATATATATATATATATATATATAACCAGTCTAAAAGGGTACAACATCACCAAAATATAACAATAAAATGAACAAATGTTAAATATTTCGGATAACAGATATCATTCATCAGTATGATCATTAAGCAAACATCAGTGACGCTGGTACAATTCTAGATTTCCAAACATGACGCAAAGACTGCAAAGATATGCCAAAATAAAATAGTAATTTGCGATATGAACTGGCACAACTCTAAAATTCCAAAGGTGACGACAGTTAAGATGTTACAACAACTGCGTTGAAAAACAGTCCCAATAAACCGCCCTAACCGATCTAAGTTGGTATACTATTTCAAATTTGACAACGGTAGAGCAATTTTTGATACCAAATTTGATACCTAACGTACGCAAGATTTTTGATTGATTTCATAAGCAAGTATTTGTTTGAGCAAAAATAAAAATTACAGTACTTCCTGAAAGGCTGTATAAATTCGTAAGTTAGTAGTTGTCGTTGATAAACAGTATGATGAATACATTTTAGGTTTACGGCCTCTCAAAAAGGAGTTATACTGTAAGTAATATGTCCGTCCTTGTCTTCGTTCTTCCGTTTGTCCTATTCAATTTTCGTTGCCTCTATCTCTCAAGCACTAAAATTCACAGGATCTGCAAACAATTGCTTTTATATTTTGTATCAGGCCTTGATTGAAACTGATTAAGCGTGTGATGTTTTTCATTTCTAATGTTTCTGCAGAAATGTTTAGAATGAAAGAAAATACATAACCAATCTACCCTCTATACCTGTAGTTAGGTTAATCTAGTTAGAATATCACATAACCTCAAACTAATCGCAACTAAGGATTTCCTTGATTAATTTTGACATCGCGATGACCGTCACCGTGAGGGCATTTCGATGTATTGTTGCCACATATATTTTACTTAATACGTAACTTTCGTTTTTGACTGGTAACCAACCTATAAATACGCGGACATTATCGAGTATAATATAAATAACATTCCTTATCCCTTTTTATAAATTCATTTCTCCAATGAATACTCTTATTTTTTTTTTAGAACATAAATTAATGATATGAAAATGTTTTGTCGTTAGAAACATATATATATATAAGTAAAGAATCATTAATATTATCTATTCACACGTACAGAAAATTTGTGTTAACGCATGAGGAAGAATATTTCAATAACGTTTTGCAGGAAAATATGAATGCCTGCTCAAATCCAATCTATTAGAAAAAATGAATTATTACAGAAGAGTGTCTACCATGCACTATTATTAGAATAGTTGAATAGAATGATATACAATAAATGAAAATTATATATACATGTAACTGTTATATACAAATATTAGACAATATCGCTTTTCCATATAAGAAACTTTGTTTTCGATGTGCTTCTTTCCATAGACTGGAATATACCATTATAGAAAGTTCGCGTTAGTCATTATCTATTTAAAAATCATGACTTGTGTATATTTATGTTACAATAATAAAACATATGGATAATCCAGTTTTCAGTGATTTTTGTACAAAAACCCATAGTTTGACCCAAAAATTTAATAAGTGTTTTGATTGTAGTTGATTTTTCATATGATCAATATGATATGTCAGTAAACAATCAAAGTACTGAAGTACTGAATATCGGATGACCACAAGTATTTGTGGATGGTCACAAGCAGTTGTCACAGAAAAAAAAAACCAAAACATCTGTATACCTAAAAATGGGTTAATGTACAGAGATATATTTTTTTTCTGAGACAACTTCGTGCGTGGATGATGAACAAATGACATGGAATTCAACCTCACCGTAATAACTATTATATTGTAGTGATACAAATCAGTATACTCTGGTTTGTTGTTATATATTATATTAATATGAAATTGTAAATATGCAGACACTCAATGCAGAAAAGTTGTTTACGAAAAATTAAAACATATTGTTTAAATACAAACAACAATTGAATCCAAATGTATGTTCAGTAGCTAGTTAAAAGCAAAGTGTATGTCCGTGTAAAATTTGAAGTGCTGTGTTTTTCTTATGTGCACAAATAAACAAATGCTAAACATTCTAATATGAATGCAAAACTTTTAAAATATGATAGCATTATTTTTGTTATGATTGATTGATTGTTTGTTGCTTAACGTACGCGTCCAGTGACAATAGTTCATGCATGTTCAAGTCAAGAACAAGTTAACAATAAATACAAAAGGTAGGTCTTGTAATGATAGAGGTCATCCGGGGTGATGGTCGGGGAAATTTGGACTGCCACTGGAAAATGAGGGTTTATTGGATAGGGATAGAAATGTTGCCTTGCAACAGGCCACCAAATGGACTTCTCAAAGGCCTGTTGCAAGGGTTCTAAACGTGCAAGGAGCGTGGCACTATCTTTACACGAGGCATCGGATTTAACATCCCGATTCTGACATGACGGGGATGCAAACTTGATACATCCAACACAGCCAAACGGACGCCCCACTTTAGTAAGCGTTTTACTGCCGGTCGGAAAAAGACCAAGTGACCATATTTGTATTCCTCGGTCATCCTTGGGGCCTTTTTTTTGTTATGTCAATTATAAATAGCATTGTATGTTAATAAGCAGTTTTAAGGTCATTGTTTAAATTCAAAATGTGTTTGGTAGCATCTTTCCAATTTCTTAATTGGTTTTGGAAGCAAAACTAATCAAATTAAGGTTTTATAAACATCATCGTAATTAAATAGCCAAGTATCAAATTATTGTTCACATTTGTTACATATGTTAAATTTCTTTATGAACGTATCTGATATTCTTCCTACACATGCATGGAATATTTTCTTTATTGGGAACAATGAATCTAACTTGTGCGAAAGATGTATCATACTGTTCTGTTTGATTCGACAAAGTCTGACATGTTTTTTTCAATCTCGTTTTTTTTTTACATATCAGACCGTTGGTTTTCCTATTTGAATGGTTTAACAATAGTAATTTGTGGGGCCCTATATAACGTGCTGTTCGGTGTGAGCCAATGCTCCGTGTTGAAGGCCGCACTTTGACCTATAATGGTTTACTTTTAACACATTGTTACTTGGATGGAGAGTTGTCTTATTCCAGTTCTCCAAAACAGTGTGACTATTTCATTGTTATACGCATTGCACATGCATTTTCAGTAGCGAACCAGGTAACAACATCAAGAAATGATAACTGATACGATATGTTGTTAAAAGGGAGAAGTTTATTGGCAAAACATCTGAAAAGAAGCGTCAAAGGGGTTATGTTCATAGCGATATCGAATTAACAACGGGGAAAATCTTTGATATCCTACAAGAACTGTTTTCCTTATCAATATTTATGATAATGAATACATTTTCAGTTGACAATATTTTTCATTCGTGGTATCTGAAGTTGTTTTTTAATTATAGTCTGAGGCTGCTCAATTGGATTTTCATTTCATGTACTTGTTTAAATGTTTTTTATTTGAATGACTAATGGAATATTCAAAGTTCGGGACAACAGTATTTGTATATTTTTCATTATTTGGAATAATTATTTTTCTATTTGAATATTCATTTCCAGGTGTAACTGTATTGGATTGAATTGTGTAGGCATGTTTTTTTGTTTGTTTGAAGAAATGATATTTCTTTGTCTATTTGGATATTAACAGCATGACCTATGATAGAATCAAAAAGGTCGGTAGAATATTTACAGTAGCTACACTAAATTCCCCTATTGCCTCATCACTGAAAATAGAATTACTCGGTATAACCATTTGATCGAAAATAATGGACTTAGCAGGTTGTTAACACTGTCAAATATTGATAGGGTCAAACAACATTTTTCGACATGATTAGTACATGTAAGCGTTAATTTTGTTATAAGTACGAAATTTTAGTGATATTTGGCCTATAACAATAGACTGGTCATGCACTATGATTGTGAATTGTGTTTGCGGGTTTCTTAACATACAATGTGAAGTGCTATCGTATTTATTTTATATGAGAAAACTATCACAGTTCTATTAGAAAAATATTGCATTCATAAATTTTTCATATTAAAAACACATCGCTATTATATTAGAAAAATAACGCATTGATATGTTTAGTTAAATGGTGTGTTAGTGACCTCATACTATATTTATGGGGGTAAGTAAATTCCATATGAAATGAGAGCAAAGCTCGAATCCTCATATGGAAATTACTGACCCCATATATACCGTATTAGGTCACTATCACACAGTGTAACGAATTATATTACCAACTATCTTCACTTGGGATTTAGACTAGCGGCCCTATCAATGTGATTAAGTCTTCAATACTTAGTATTAAGAACCTACTTCCATTTGTCTATACAAAAAACAAAGTTAATGCCAACAATAACAATTAGTTAGCTTTAAATTTGTTCTTTGAATTTATTTCAATCGTTCATTACATGTATCAATTTCTTCGTCTGTTGAAACCTTTCAGATTTCTTTTTTGTTTTGAAAGGGAAGTAACTCCTTAATGTCAACACCACCAACGTATAGCTTTAAATGTGTTTTATGAGTTCATTTCAATCATTCATCACAAATTTTTTTGTCTGTTGAAACCTTTTACATTTTCCTCAACACCGTGGTCTTTTTATAAAGGATCGTGCAATCTTTTCTGTTTTGAAAGGAAAGTAACTCCTTTCTAACCCCATATGGTAACTAACCCTACATGGTAACTAACCATGTATTTTTTAGGACACCCTATCTCAAATATATATAGTCACCACGTGTAGTCCTTTAACCAATCACATCTCTATAAATATATAGGAGGTAAGATAAAATAAAATATAGCAGTATCGAGAAATCTTCCTTTTTTCATACAAATGTAAACATTCGTCTAAAATGTCTCACAATACAACTCGTTGATATTAGACATTATCGCATCGCGGGTAAATTATCACGTTGTGATTGGTTGAACGCCGTCATGTGGTGACCCACTATGGATCCGTAGGGGTTTAGTAAATTTCATAGGGGGTTCATGACGTCACGTCTACTGTTAATGGTGACGTCATATATTGATGTTGTATTTCATTGTTTATTTTTCTACAAAATGCAGCAGGAAAAGTCCTGAGTGCAATAAATTCGTTATACGGTTCACTACTGACCCCCTACGAATCCATAGAGGGTTTGTAAAATCCATAGGGAACTCGGCCCCAAAGATTGATTTCATCCCTCTTACAAATTTAGCCAATACAAATCCATACCCCTTTGGACTAGTCAAGAGATGTTCCGAAAACTGTAAATATGACCTTTTTGCACCTGGCCTAATCTCTCTTTCCATATCAAAATCAGAAAAAAATACAACATCCATAAATTTATTTCACCCCTCTTTTTTCATTTCCGCCCCCCCCCCCCCCTCCCCCCCCCCCCCAAAAAAAAAAAAACCAACTAAGAAATGAATGAGAAAGAGAACGAAAAAAATTGAAGAAAAATACAATTTAATTAAAAGGAACTACATTCGTGTATAACGAAAATTGGGGTCATTATTTGTGGTCTTGGGTCTATTAGGGGTCAAAACCTTGCCCAATTCTAATAAAAACTTCCCATGATTTAAGCTTAGTGTATTATGAGACAGTTTACATTAGTTTCAAAGCCATATGATATCAATTATAGAAAATGTGGCATTTTTAGCTCACCTGGGCCCGAAGGGCCCCATGTGAGCTTATGCCATCACTTGGCGTCCGTCGTCGTCTGTCGTTGTCTGTCGTCGTAAACTATTTAAAAAATCTTCTCCTCTGAAACTACTGGGCCAAATACCTTCAAACTTTAACTAAACGTTCCTTATGGTATCTAGTTTATAAATTGTATCTGAAGTTTTGATCCATCGACAAACATGGCCGCCATGGCTAAACATAGAACATAGGGGTCAAATGCAGTTTTTGGCTTATAATTAAAATAAAGCTTTTACAGCAAACCTGACATGGGGGTAAAATTGTTCAATTGGTCAATATCTATCTGCCCTGTAATTTTCAGACGAATCGAACAACCCATTGTTGTGTTGCTGCCACTAAATTTATAGTTTTAAGGAAATTTTGCAGTTTTTTGTTATCATCTTGAATATTATTATATATAGATATAAACAATAATGTTCAGCAAAGTAAGATCTACAAAAAAGTTAATATGACCAAAATTGTCAATTGAACCCTCAAGAAGTTATTGCCCTTTAAGGACAATTTTACACAAGTTGTTTATGTTTTTTAACTTTAAAAATCTTCCTAAATGAATGTAGTATAAATTTTGTATTTTATTTCCTTGTACGTCAAGAAACATAGACGCTATGGCTAAAATGGAACATATGGGTAAAATGAATTTATTTGCTTTTGAAGAAAATATGACAGATACAATGAACATTTACATGGCATTTTTAAGCCACTCCTTAATATATATTGAAAAGCAAAATAATCATTGATGACAGATTTAAGCAAAAAAATAACAGGTGAGCGATTCACGCTCTTGAGAGCCTATTGTTATTATATCTGAACCTTGGGTGCTGAATTGTGACGTTGAATTAGAACAATTTCAACTTTCAGATTTGGGCTTCAAAAAACAAAAAGATACAAAAATGTGCACTTTTTAATGTCACTATGTATAAGTTATCACCTATTCAAATCAACAGATAGCATACTGAATGTATCAGACTTATAAAAATTGGCCAAAAGTAAGTTTTATATGAGCCTATGCCAAAAAATAGAGGTTTTCAAATGAAGTGAGGCCTTATATGAAATGTAATATTTTACCACAGTTTTCTGAAGTTATCAAGTTATAAAAAAAACTTCTTCATATTATAAATGTACTTTTGATGGAAATATAAGTTTCAAATAGCATAACACATGTAGAGAAAACGGTTTAAACAATGTTAAGCTTAAAAACAGGTTGTCAATATGTGCGTTCCCCATATTTGCATATTAAAAATCATATAACTGATATAGAACATGGAAATATGCTTCTTTTTGCTCAAATCTTTGCTTAGATATGCTGAAACATTAAGCCTGGATGTAACAAGACTGTTGCTTTCAACATTATATGTAGACAGTATGGTATGATGCAAAATTTATTCACTTTACTTTTTAAAACCGGTATAGAATTTCAGCCTCAACAGGCCAATAGTTTAACCACTAGCTATTAAACAGAAGAAAATAAAGGTAGTCTGTCAAACAGAGAAGGTAAAACAACCAGTAATTAGTGCTTTTGATACATTTTTAGTGAAATCTGCTAAAAGGAATTCAACTTGTATGTGCATAGAACCTAATTTTCCAATTGCTTCATACTGACCGTTAGACTAAGACCATTAAAACAGCACATTTTGCACTCTTACTCTGATTTTATCTACTTTTTTTTGTGTTCAGAGTTACAAAATAAGTAAAACATCTACATAAGTTACCAAAAACACAAATAGAAAATATAAAAAACCCGTCATAGAGAAAGTAAGCATTTTACTTTTGTGAAAATATTGAAACAACTGAAAAAATTCAATTTTGGGCATGTAAGCTGGAATGTCACTTTTTACGTAATTTCTATCACATAAAAGTGTAAATCATTTATTCCCATGTAGTTTGACAAATTAATACCAATAGATCATTCAGGGAATTTGTCAAAATGCAAATTTAATATATCCTGAAATGCACCTATAAGGGGTCAAAACCTTGACTGATTCTAATAAAACTTGCCATGATTTAAGCTTAGTGTATTATAAGAAAGTTTACCTAGTTTCAAAGCCATATGATATTAATTATAGAAAAGGTGGCATTTTTTTATATCTAAACTTTGGGTGCTGATTTGTGACGTTGAATAGAACAACTTCAACTTTCAAATTTCGGCTTCAAAAAACAATAAGATACATAAATGTGCACTTTTTAATGTCTCTATGTATAAGTTATCACCTATTCAAAGCAACAGACAGCATACTGAATGTACCAGACATTTACAAATTGGCCAAAAGTAAATTTTATATGAGCCTATGCCAAAAAATAAAGGTTTTCAAATGAAGTGAGGCCTTATATGAAATGTAATATTTTCCACCTACCACAGTTTTCTGAAGTTATTAATTAATAATAAAACCTTCTACATATTATACATGTACTTTTAATGGAAATATAAGTTTCAAATAGCATAACACATGTGGAAGAGATGGTCTTAAGCAATGTCAATCTTAAAAAAACAGGTTGTCAATTTAGGCCGTTCCCCATATTTGCACATTCAAAAGCATATAAATGATACATGTACAGAAGATGGAAATATGCTTCTTTTTGCTCAAATCTTTACTAAGATACGATGAAACATGAATATAAAAAAGAAGATGTGGTATGATTGCCGATGAGACAACTCTCCACAAGAGACCAAATGACACAGAAATTAACAACTATAGGTCACCGTATGGCCTCCAACAATGAGCCAAGCCCATACGGCATAGTCAGCTATAAAAGGCCCCGAAATGACAATGAAAAACATTTCAAACGAGAAAACTAACGGCCTGGATGTAACAAGACTGTTGCTTTCAACTTTATATGTAGACAGTATGGTCTGATGCAAAGTTTATTCACTCTAATTTTTAAAACCGGTATGGAATTTCCGCCTCAACAGGCCAATATTTTAACCACTAGCTATCAAACAGAAGAAAATAAAGGTAGCCCGTTAAACAGACAAGGTAAAACAACCAATAATTAGTGCTTTTGATACAGATTTATTGAAATCTGCTAAAAGGAATTCAACTTGTATCTGCATAGAACCTCATTTTTCACTTTCTTTATTCTGACCGTTAGACTAAGACCATTAAAACAGCACATTTTGCACTCTCATTCTGATTTTATCTCCGTTTTTGTGTTCAGAGTTTAATGATGAGTTAAATAATACCCCAAACACAAAAAGAAAATCAGAAAAACCTGTCAGAGAGAAAGTAAGCATTTTACTTTTGTAAAAATATTGAAACAACTGAAAAAATTCAATTTTGGGCATGTAAGCTGTAACGTCAGTTTTTTACGAAATTCCTATCAAATAAAAGTGTAAATCATTTATTCTTTTGTAGTTTGACAAATAAATACCAGTAGATCATTCAGGGAAGTTGTCAAAATGCAAATTCAATATCTCCTGAAATGCACCTCTTAGACCACAGACCACAATTAAATTCCTCTATTAGTTCTTTATAACGTTTTGTCTCATTAAAAAAAATGCATCGAATCTTTTTGTGAAATATTTTGTGTGTGTAAAGTACAGAACTAGTCCACAAATATATCCAACATTCAGAAAGATTGATCTCATTCCTCTTACAAATTAAGCCAATACACGTCCATACCCCTTTGGACAAGTCAAGAGATGTTCCGAAAACTGTAAATATGACCTTTTTGCACCTGGCCTAATCACTCTTTCCATATCTAAATCAGTTAAAATAGAAAATCCACAAATTTATTTCACCTCTCTTCTTTCATTTCCAACCCCCCAAAAAACTAAGAAATGAATGAGAAAGGGAAAGAAAAAATTGAAGAAAAAATACACTTTAATTAAAAGGAACTATATTTGTGGTCAACAAAAAGCGGGGTCTATAATTGTGGTCTTGAGTCAGACTAAAACGTCGTCACAGTTGGCAGGAATTTCGAACAAATAATAACAGTAATTCCTAATGTTCTTCTTATTTACTGTTCATATCCAGATAAAAATTAGTGAATATGATTTTTTGGAATTATGAACATAATACGTTGATAAGTATAAAATCGTGAAACTCCCCTTTAACTTTCTTGGATAAAACAAATACACCTGACAAATATCCCAAACACTAAATATTTTTGTCCTATTAATTATCGAATTCAGGGAAACGGTTGAAAAAAAGAAACATAATGTTCCCATGTACACCTTTAAAAATTGTAATACATCAAAACACAGTTGACTGTTTATAGTATCTGATAAATGAAGTTGACCACGAAAACTTAACCTTGATCACTGATTCCTGATATGAGGTAATGGTCAGCTGAAATCTATCTGATGACTATGTACTGATATTAAATCCAAATAGTATAGTCCTATCACTTGATAAGGGAAAACAAAATAATTGATAGAAAACTGCTCCACTTCCACTTGTATTTTAATCCATCTGATGAGTTAAGACTTTTTCGACTGATTTTTATAGTTCGTTCTTATGTTGTACTGTTATTCCACTGTCCCAGGTTAGGGGGAGGGTTGGGATCCCGCTTACATGTTTAACCCAGCCACATTCTGTATGTATGTGCCTGTCTCAAGTCAGGAGCCTGTAATTCAGTGGTTGTCGTTTGTTTATGTGTTACATATTTTTTTTCGTTCATTTTTTGTACATAAATTAGGCCGTTAGTTTTCTCCTTTGAATTGTTTTACATTGTCATTTCGGGGCCTTTTATAGCTGACTATGCGTATGGGCTTTGCTCATTGTTGAAGGCCGTACGGTGACCTATAGTTGTTAATTTCTGTGTCATTTGGTCTCTTGTGGAGAGTTGTCTCATTGGCAATCATACCACATCTTCTTTTTTTATATTCAGGCAAAGTTGACTTTATATAATTTTGACTATTATTTTAGGTCATGTTTGGTCATATAGCTCCTCGCGATCGTGTATTCGGGTTTCATTTTTTGGGTTTGAACTTTTCTGATGACGAGAAGTTAGAGATAGCGTATCAGGGGCACTACTTTTGTTATAGTTATGTTCATAAAAGAAAAGTTTACATAGTCGCTGCCATCCAATTAGCATCCCTATCTCACATTTTGTTTCTTCTGTAGCAGGCATAATAAAAACAAGAGGCTCCAATGAGCCTGTGTCGTTCACCTGATATTTTCGTAAATAATTGGTGCATGAAATAATGCAACCATTATACTGTTGCTTTAGTTCTAGAGATATAAGCCAAAAACTGCATTTCGCCTTTATGTTCTATTTTAAGCCATGTTGGTTGGCAGGCGGGGTCTTAGGACACATTTTGTAAACAAGGTATCCTAAAGATGATTTGTCTTAGTAGATTCAGAGAGGAGATTTGTGTTCATAGTTACAAAAATTTAAAAAAAATTGTAAAAGTTGAATTTAAAGGGCAATAAGTCCCAAAGGGGTCATCTGACAATTTTTGTCATGTTGACTTATTTGTAGATCTCACTTTTCTGAACATTACTGCTGTTTACAGTTACATTGTAATCTTTATCTATAACAATATTGAAGATAATATTAAAAAAAAATGCGAGATATCCTTAGAAGTACCATTTCAGGGGCAGCAATCTGACAACAGGTTATCCGATTCATCTGAAAATTTCAGGGCAGATGAATCTTAACCAAATGAACAGTTATATGCATTGTCATATTTGCTCTAAATGCCTTAGTTTCAGAGACATAAAGCAACAATTCCAGATCACTCAATTCTTTCATGTAGTCTTTCAATTAGTGAATATACAAGCAATTACAGTGAGAATGGTAAAGACAGTAATGCATGTTCAAACAAACGCAATATGAAATATGTAATGTTCCGAATAATATTTTCGCAAATCAATGATATGTTATTGAACAAATGGAAAATTGTCAAAATGTTTAAAACGAAATCGATTGATTATACGGAAACTTTGTATCTGTACTAAATAGTGAAATGGATAATTATTTATCCTTTAAAAATATCGGAGGAAATGTAACAAAAAAACTGAGAAAACAAATACAAAAACCATATTGGAATGCTGAGTTTAAAGAGCTACTTTCTAAGGGTAACCGATCTGAAAAGGATTATCTGAAATATAAAGGGTGTACATAGACACGGGAATTTCTCAGAATCACGTTTATCGGGAAAAAAAAAAATTTGACAAACGATTATGGCAGTGTGAACGCATCGATCTGTGACAGAATTAAGACTTTAAATGAATCAAATCCGAAGGAATTTTGGAGAGAAATCGTAAAAGCTAGGGCCGCCAAAGCATAGATATTGACAGTTTCCGTATAGAGGATGGAAGCTTCTCTACAGACCAGGAAACAATCCTCAAAAGATGGAAACGCGAATATTACAAACTATCTAAATTAGACACTACACTGGTAAACGATACATTCATTTACAATTTTTGACGCTTTTTTTGAGCGAAATAACACACTCTGTAACGAACAGAAATGATTCAGAAAAATGAGATCCTGTTTAGACCACATTTATACACTGTGCACCATTTTAAGAAACAGAAAGCTAATGAAACTTGACACACACATATATTTTATAGACTTTAGCAAAACGTTCGATTCTGTTAACCATACCTACCTCTGGCATAAACTTGTCAAAGCGGGAGTTTATGGAAATATGCTGAGAACAATCTAAAGCATGTATACAAATCTACAAAGCTGTGCTAGACTAAACGGTACTCTAACATATTGGTTTTCGGTCGAAACTGGTGTTCGTCAAGAAGAATGTTGGCTCCAACATTATTCGCACTATTCATCAACGACTTAACTACAGATATAAATGCTTTGAATTGTGGGATCTGTCTAGATACTGACTTTGAAATCAGTACATTTCTTTATGCTGACGATATTGTAATTATGTCGGATACAGAAAACGGATTGCAAAAACAATTGGCAGCACTAAATAACTGGTATATGAAATGGAGCTTGCAAGTGAACTGTGACAAAACTAAAGTTATGCACATTAGACAAAAGTCATTTCCGCGCTCAGACAGAGTATTTAAGATGGGGAAAAAAGTTATCGAATACACACCAAGATATCGATACCTAGAACTAACAATATCTGAAACTCTAGAATATAACGAGTGCGTTAATGAACTCATCACAGCTAGTAGTAGAGCACTTGGTGCCTTATCATCAAAATATTTTCTGGTGTATGGTTTTGATTGCGAAACATACGAAAAGTATTTGCAAGTACATTTATCCCAATCATGGACTATGCAACAGGTGTCTGGGGTTACAAGCCTTACGATATTAATGAAAGACTCAAATACAGAGCAATCAGGACATCTATGGGAGTTGGGAAATGTAGTTCGATTTCGGCTATTTGTGGTGACATGGATGGGACTCCTGCATATATCCGTCCCCACTGTAACATGATAAGACTTTGGCATAGAATAGCAAGTATGCACGCAAGTCGAATTCCAAATCGTATTCAATGGGATTCAACTGTATCAGAAAGATATAGGAAAACATGGTACAACGAGCTAAAATCAGTGATGGAAAAATGTGAATTTTTGGAAATGTTGAACAATAATTACACCAATGGACTTTAAAGTTAGCGTAAAGTTTATTGCCAACTATTCAGAACTTTTGTTCCGTCAAAAGCATCACGAAAATGGAAACTGGATGTTATGAACATGCCAAAATTGCGAACTTTAAACTTAAAACAAACTTTGAAACACAGCAGTACATATCCACTAATATGACACGACAACAGAGATCGACTTAAACCAGAATGCGTAGTGGACCTTTTCCGTTTGAATTAGAACTTGGGCGTTATCGCAGTATCCCGTCAAATAGACGTTTTTGTACAGTTTGTAATGCCAATTTATCCGTTGAGGACGAACACCATGTTTTAGTTCAATGTCCTTTATATTTGTGTGAAAGAAACAATGCCTTTGCTGACAATATATTCAAGATTTCAAAAATCAGAGCTCAATTACTTTCATATCACGACATATAAATAATCTTGTTTGAAAATGTTCTTGAAGTATAAATATCATATTTTTAATATTAGCGCTAATTATAGATATTAATTGACAGTGCCTCGTAAGCCTTTGATGGCTGGATAATTGACTTTGTATTAATGTATGTAAAAGTATAATATCATGTTGCACTATATATAAAGTTATATATATTAGCCAAACACTCCGTTTTACCGCCATTTTCTATTTTTAGCCATGTCATCCATGATAGTTGACAGACGGGGTCATCGGACACATATTTAAAATTTAATACCCCGATGATGATTGTGGTCACGTTTGTTGAATGTGTCTATGCAGTTTAAGAGGAGACGATTACGAAATAAAATTAACAATTGACCATAAAGGACAAACACTCCTCAGGGGGTCAACTTAAATTTTTTTTCATGTTTACTTAAACAGCAAAATGTCCTTAAAATTCATGATTGTCTGATTCGTCTATAAATTTTAGGGTAGATAGATCTAATCCTGATGAACATTTTTACTCTTAATGCTTCAGTTTCAGAAATATATCTGCCAAAAACTTTATTTTACCCTAAGTTCTATTTTTAACCGTGGCAGCCATGTTGGTGGGCAGGCGGGGCTGTCGATCACATTTGTAAAACTAAACACCAAAAGGAAGATTGTGGCCAAGTTTGTTTAAATCTAACCCAGTAAATTCAGAGGAGAAGATTTTTTTTAAAGTTAAATGTCAAGTAATAAAAATACTACCATGTCAGGAAGGGTCCTTCTTTTTTGACATGATAAAAAAACAAATCTGCTCTTTGGTCGGATCGTTGGTTTCTTGACATATTCCTCATGTTCATTCCTATTTCAAATTGAGGATTCAGGTATAATCAAAATGCCGTACATTTTTTATCGACAACATGTATGTTGAGTCTGGTGGATTGATATTTCAGGATACAGTCAGTTTTCACATATGTATTAATTGTACATCATCATTTGTCGGTTTTATTGTGTTCTAATACGAACCTTATTAAGCACAACAACAAATGAGGTATCTTTTGATATATGGATAATATCCTTTTATCCAATTAAAAAAAAATTTAAATGGTGCTTTCATTTCACATAGCCAAGTGAATTTCAATTTGAGGATACAACCTAAAGAAGAGGTATGACTCCAAAAGCTTGAGAAACAATAACATACTACACACTGTAGAAATATAATTACATGACTGTGTACTTGAAATCAGAGAGAATGACATTTCCTATTTCTTTAATTTACAAGTGAACTATATACAAAAGTATACATTTAATACTTTATCGTTGTTTGATCTCACGTATTACATTTAATTCATTTCAATAACATGTGATAGTAAATGATTCGTAAATGATAATAATGACATACAATTCTTTCTGTGAATTGTTTTCAAAACATTTTGTTTATGATTACAGGCATTTAATCTTTAAAATATTGTCTTATCCTAGAATCTAAAGTAGTTGCACTTATCAAGATCAATTAAGGGATGGCGTATGATTGAAAAATTGATATGGATTAGATAAAATTACATTGTCTTCTGTGTATATATTTGTAAAACCAATATTAGAAATCGACCTTGACATCAATGTTCAGTGTGTAATGACTGCCACGCCTACATATCATATGGGTACATTATTATCAAAATTGGTTATGAACATGAAACTAAGGTGAACAGTTGGTGGTATACAATTAAAATGTTCAAGTAAAATACACATCTTCTATTGTGTTATTACATGTATATGCAACTTATTGGAAATTATTTTCCATCTTGAAATTTAGAGGGATGATAGAATACTACACAATTAACAGATAGTATATTCCTTCTTATACCTACACAGAAGGAATGACAGGGAGAATTCAGTTTTTCAAAATAATGTAATTATGTTAGTCCTGACTTAGTATATGCACTTTTAAAAGAACCGAATGCTTCTTAAAATGTTAATCGACAAACCTTGCCAGAAAGCTTGTTCTGTCTTCCCTCTTCTAGGCAGAATCCCGACATCACTACAGACTACAGTTTCTATTAGTTCAATGTCTTCTTTTGTTTTAACTTTCTGTAAAGTTTTCATAAGTAGCCACTCCGCCAACTCTGATCTTTTCATTTTTGCTCCCAAAGTCTCAACATCTTTTTCACAAAGAAGTTTGTGTTCAAGGAATTGCTTTTTCCATGTAGTAGCATTGCTATTTTCCTTTAGAAAAATCCAGTTTTCTACTAAACTTTGCGACGCTTTGCTTTGTGCCGTTTGTAATTCTGATTTCGAATCTAATAAAAAAGAAATTTATACTTGTATCAATAACAACATATATCAATAAACCAATATTGATCTCATCTCATTTTGACTTTAATAACTCATAAAAGAACAAGTACTTGTTAGATCAATTTAAGTTTTCCAATAAATTTACATACATTTTGAAGGCGATCAATTTTTTGCTTTTCAGATAATTTGCTTGCAGTCATTTAATATTTGTTCAGTCTATATCCAGACTGTTCAGTACTTGTAATTAACCTGAACACATCAACAACGTAATGAGTTGTCTAAAATGCTATTGAACAGTACTGAATTGACTAAAAGTATATTGCCTGGAATCATAGCAATAACAAAACACTTACAACTTGCGAATAGTCAACCATCCTTGCTATAAAATACTTTGTTTTTAACTTTTTATATGTGCTGGGATTTGTATTTGTTAATGTAAGCGGGATCACTCAAAACTACTATTTATAAACCAAACAAATACAATGTAATATAAATACTTGGTGATATATATATATATATATATATATATAGATTGCCTAACAATGTAATTTTAACACACTATTTAGTATGTAAATATAAGAATGTTTAAAATATTTACAAAATGATGAAAATAAACGCAATATTTCGCTAGACTAACTAGCTTTATCAAGCGTGCATCTATCCAGGTGAAATCGGATGTAGATGATAAGAAACTTTTGCAGCTCAATGTATATGTTGCACTTGAATTTAGCTGCCTTGAAAATAATACATAATTTGGATGAAGTTCAAGATTTTTACAAAATTGGTAGTTGAAGTTATCAACGTCCATTGGCCAATATTACAGGATAAAAAGGACGATGCTGTGTACTAAATTATTCTTTATCTTTCCTGTATCTTTTCTCATCTTTTTCGTTAAGACCATCAGGTTCTAAAGTGTGGAGTTGGTGGATATATATATATATATGCACACGTATAAAAATTGGTGATATATATATATATATATATGCACAAGTATAAAAATTGCGGTTTTTATCCAACGCAATCATAGGTTTGAACGTTGATTTCAATTTAGACTTGTTTATATTTATTTCGGTTGGGCTTGTATTATATTTTCCCTCCTGTTTATATAACCCGTTCATCCTTTTTGACTCTTTAGAATTCAAGAGTCTATCCTAAATTGAGGTAAATTAAATGGCCTTCCAAATACTTTTCGATCCCTAACATCACTAAAGAGACATTAATTGTCGAAATCCGGATATGGTGTAAATAAATTTAGCACCTCATGTTGTGGTTTACAATCTTTGCCGCACGTTTATTGTTTTCTACTTGGTATTATATTAATATAGAGATCAATTTTGTTACACCTTGTGATCAATTTATTTGGCAATCGTTAATGGCAGTCAGCAGGGTTTAAGAACATCAGTTGTTCGACCTGTTAGTCAAATGCGTTTTGTTAAAATATATTTTTTCACTCTTTTGGTCTTTTGGAAAAGGTTGTTTGTGCTGTATTTAGACGTTTCAAATCTATGATTGCGTTAGTTAAAAACCTTAATTCTAAAACATAGTTTCTGAATTTCAATGCTGTAATACGATTTCTAATTGCCTTCGTACATGTTAAAGCCTTTTCCGTTCAAACGGTTTATTTTATTTCATTATATTGCTATTTTATTTGTATTGTATCAGAAGCCTGATCATAACAACATAAATATGAAATTTAAAAACAAAACGTAAAATGAATTTAGTTGAAGGATTATTGGCAGAACATGTGCAAAACCAAGCAACCAGCAGGATCTCTATTGCCCTTATTTAAAATTGTTTGAAAGTAGCGCAAAACAAGCATGATTCAATTGTGATCATTATTTAAAAAATATAATGTCACTAACTATATTAAGCCTCAATTTACCAACTAAATTCGAAAGGGATTTGTAAAATCTATAAACGCATTCTTTATCAGCAATTAGTTTTAGCGATGTTAAAGGATAAACTGTGCATAATAAAGGTATAAGGTCATTCACTGCAAAACGCACAAAGCTTTGCTATCGCTTTGGATGAATGACACCGATAATTCCACGTGTTAACATGTTCTCTTTGTAAGACATCGTATGTAGGTGAACCAAAGCTTTTATAAACATATGTTCTAATGTGCATTGATCATCATCAGGAGCAAAAATATAACTGTTCAAAATCTTTTTTTAAAGAAACGTTGATTTGCAAACGGCACATTTGAATTTTTGAAATGAAGAAATGAATGTTGACTATGATACCACAATGAGATGAAAATAAAGAAATCATTATCACACTATTAAATACTGTGGATTCATTTATTTTCGTTGGTACCAATTTTCGTGTATGGAGGAAAGGTTGCATTTTCTTGGACATTTAATTTCGTTGTTATTGCAAAGTCTGCATACAAACCTTCAGAACATTTGTAATTCGTTGAACATTTAAATTTTTGGTTCCCAGGTACCCCCGAAATCCTCGACAATTGATATCCAACGAATATTAAAGAATCCTCAGTAGTATAGCCAACAACTTTAACATTGAATTATAAGTAATACTGATTGTTTGACATCACACAATTATTTTACAACACTTTTTGATCCCCGTACCATTCATGTTGGTGCAAACATTATTTTCCTTCATACACATATAAAAACCAGCAACATTTGCAACTGGATAACTTTATGCACTATACAAATCTATATATTCCTTTTTCTGCAAAGGTATCCTATCATTTAAATTCTACACATACGATTTAAAACGATTTGTTTTATATCCTATTGTTTTGTTTGACATTTTAAAAATCATCAAACATGAGTTAGTCATGATTCCCTTTTCAAAGTGGTATGAAACCGAGAGAGCTTAACTATTTTCATGTTGAGTACATGAGTGGTTTCGCAAAACCTGCTTTAATTATGTACATTGAAATGTAAGAATGATATAATGACAACTAAAAACTTAAAAATGGTTCTTACCATCTATTACCAGTGTATCAACGCCGTCCTCAATATCAGTTGTTCCAGTACAATACGCAAGTGGATCGATGAATTCTTTATCTGAACCTCCATGTGATTTTGGTTTTCCTTTAAAACAAAATCAGGTTATGATTATAGAGGACCATTTAATTGCCTCGATTACTTTTAGGTTCAAAATGAAAACTATAGCTGCATCAATGTACGTACTTAGTTCAGCTATTTGAATAAACTGAAACAAACAAATTGTACGCTTATACTAAGACTCCGGTAAATAAAGTCCATACAGTGTGAGCATACAAGAACATAACATATAAACTGAGTTATATAAACGACATACTATGGAGCCGATGGTATCCATACCTTAAAACAGAAATTGACAGAATCGAGCTGGCTCAAAGAAGAGGAGCACTTTGTGTACCAAACAAACACAGAATCCACTCCAGTGTTAGCACGATGTTCTAACTCCTTAAATGGACATCTATAGGGCAAAGAAGAAAAGTACCAAAACTCACTATGCTCTACAAAAACAAAAACACAAAAAAGTGGCCATATCAAAGAAAGATTGTCTAATACCAGCAAAAAGACTGTCTAGGAACATGCATAACAAATACTTCCAACTACCATCGGCCAATAGTGATTATCTTTAAAACTCTTTCTTCCCAAAAACTACCCGGGATTGGAACGCTCTCCCTCTAGGTGTAATACCACCATTGATTTTCCCCTATTAGTCTTTGTTAAATTTGCACTTTTCAAAAAATTGTGCATAATTTATCTTTGTTTCAAATAAAAAAAATACTTGGCATGAGTAAAGTTTTATCCTGTCCAGTACTATAGAAAAATTTCACATAACATTTCATTTCATATAAGAAAATAACCATCACTGGGTTATACGAGATGCAAGCAATCATTGAAACGAATCATTGAAAAGAACACCATCAACCTTATCTAAAATAGAAATTAGAGAACTCTGCACGATGAATTTTCTTTTCGTCTTTAAGGAAGTCCTGTCTGAAATCTACTTCAATCGGAAACCACACAAAATAGGCCAGCTGTGCTTAAATAATTAAAATTGTTTTTGTTCATTTCTAAATATACATGGATCTGTTATCTCAGATTAGTCCTCCAGAATAAGTTTGGGAATATGTTTTTCTGTGTAGTTTTTTTTCCAAATTACAAAAATAGTTACTTCCCTTTCCCCCTCTACTTGCCATCTTGCCTTTGCTCTTGTAATTATCCCTTTGACATTTTTCCCCTTATTATTCTTAATTCTAGTTACAATTCTTCCCTTTCTTGGTGTACCGATGACAAGTTATTCTCTTTGAGGTTTTTAATCTAATAATAATATCTTATATAATAATTCTTTTTCTTTTTTATTTTGTTCCTTCTTCTGAAATGACGAAAATGAGATTGCAGATCCGCGAACTTTCATCTTAATCATATCCCATAAAAGCTGACAGCTTATATTAAACTGTTTATCCTCTGTCTCAATATCCATAGATGGATCAGACTCATATTCTTCGATGACAATTTTGATGTCCCCTTTAACTTTGTCAATAAATTCAGTTTCCCTCAAAAGACTTATCAAATTTTCATGTACCCGTCCTTCTAATCTGGTTTGAACATTTTAAATTAATAAGTACCGGAGAATGATCCGATCTATAACTTATCCCTATATCTGATGAAATTACAAATGCTTCTATATCAGAGGTAATCATGAAGTAGTCCAAACGACTTTGTTTGCGATTTGGACCCCGCCATGAGTACATCTTTTCAAAAGGGTGTTGCAGGCACAATATATATAATAAATCGAGGTCATGAATTACCTCATGTATCTTGGCTTTTAACTAGGGGTTATTTTCATTTCTATAATATAATGTGTCCATCTCATAATCTTGAACAACATTTCAATCTCCCACCACTACAATTGACTAATTGCCATAGTTGGATATTTTGTTTTTCATGTTCTCAAAAAAGACTGGTTCATTATTATTCGGTCCATATATTGCTGCCAAAGTTTTACGGTAATCCTGAATGGTGATATCTAATATAATAAAATTACCAGACAAATCTATCGTTTCCCCATGGATTTTAAATTCAAAAAGTATTTCTTAAAAGACTAGCTACCCCTCTAATTTTACTAGAATAAGAGCTAAATTTCCCCACATATACCCATTCATGCAGCCATTGTTTTTCTTTTTCAGATGTGCTATGGGTGTCAACTAATATAATTATATCATAAGTCCTTATATTTTGTAAATATATCAATTCTTTTGACTGTTTCTGATAAACCCCTGCAGTTTACACTATCAATAGTTATAGTCGACATAATATAATCAAGTGGTTAAACAAGAATAGCTTAAATAATAATAAATATAAATATCTATAAGCCCAATATATCCAAGCAGTATTAACAAAACATACACATTTGCATATATATGTAAAAGTGTTTTCACAATGTTTAAATTTTTTACTAAGAGTTACCCCAACCCCTAAAAACTTTGGTCGAGAGCATCATAGTATAAATAAAATGAGCAAATAATTTTTGTGCTAAAGTAAAACTAAAAGATATATAAAAAACGTTCTGTGAAACTTCATTTTGTACTTCGATTTGCATGTTTTGATTTTTAAATTCGTGTATTGTTTGTTTTTAAGAGAAGACATACCAAAGAATAGCATATACTAATAATAGTCAACATGCTAAATAATAATCAACATGCTGAATAAAAGAAAATAAAGTAACGAAAAAAGAAACAAATAACGTAAGCACAACAACAACACATCATATTTACCAACACACATACATGTATATATACAATTGTAAACAAAAACACATAAAAATATACACATACACATGCACCCCTACATCCTGATACAAGACCAACCATCTATATATACAAATGAATCAATATTGCTGACCCCATCTTAACAGAACATGAACATCTCTCATTTCAGTGTTATTTATCCAGAATGATACTAGCACTTAGACATTTATTAGTTGCAGGACCAATTTTCGTTTTTTTTTAAACAGGTCTAGCGATTTCTTTGTTAAGTGCCAGTTAAATTATTCATTCATCATCTTTTTCAACCCATCATTCAAACTTAAATGAATAATGAACCAAATGTTTGATTTGATTTGTTAGGTTCTCTGAGCTTGCTTGATAATTTCAACTGGATTTCAATTATATATCAATTAATATCAAGTAAACGTCTTAATAAGACTGGGGCCGCGGTGGCCGAGTGGTCTAAGTAGTTACTACTGTAATCACTAGCCAGTTAACACTGAGGTTGTGAGTTCGAACCCCGCTCGTGCGGGTGCACTCGACTCCAATCTTAATTGACTAAGATTGTCAGTTTTCCTATCGAAGGTCGGTGGTTTTCTCCGGGCGCACCGGCTTCCTTTACCAATAAAAACTGGCCGCCACGAAATAGCCCAAAAGCGGTGCTTAAAAGTGGCGTTAAAACACCAAAAATCAAAATCAAATCTTAACAAGACTGAATATCCCATGACGTTTTGTCCGAAATATGTATGAAATGTTTGCCACTGGACGTTACTCAAATTGTACCATTCAGAAAATTATTCCTTCCCGAACTTAAAAAATAAATATTAAAACATAACTTTTTTTGTTTTTATTTTGTTTTGTTTAATTTACCCGGAAAATATAAATTTGGTATAGATCAAATATTTCACGTACTAGCATACCTGCTACCAAATATAAACTTATAATTTAGAATGAATATTTTAACAAATAAAGTCGAGTCATATCATTTCAAATTGTTCACAATGCGCATCATTAAAGGGAAGTATCTGGGAGTATAAATTCGATTAGGTCTGGGAACACAGTTACACGTACCGGCCTTTGATTTGCGTCGTCTACAAATAAAGTCGTTTCTATGAACAGTGTATTAGTTATTTTTTTTCATACCCCTGCAAAATTTATTTCTTAATGTTTATGCATCAAATAGCAGGAAGAGGGATAAAATGACAATGTAAAAAAAATTTGGTCGTGAAGTGTAAGGCAAAGTAGTGATTTGGTCAGCTACTATTACAGGTCAACTTCGAAACCATTCCGGCAAAAGTTAACTTTAATTTTGACAATTTCAATCGAACTAGACCTAATCTAAATTTCCCTTTTGTCTTTTGCTTCATATCTGAAAATCGTTATACATTTCAAATTTATTTTTGATTAAAGAAGGTATCTCCCTCATGCAAATTTAAAGCTTTGATTCCTTTTCCTGGTTTGAATTACATTTGGTTGTATCCTCTCTTTAACATTTTTAAAGGGCTGAAAATTTTCATTTATTTTTGCTACGGCATCTTGTCGAAGTGCGAATCTATTGTAGTAAAATTGGTACTATAATCATGTTAATGTTATTAAAATTATAATTATAATCACAAATTGAGAAAATGTAGACGAATTTTGAATATTGATATGGATTCAGAATAAGATTAAAATCCAGTTAGTTAAAACAGATGGACAGCAATGTTTAACATTGAGTACATTTAAAAGTTTACGATATAATGTGTCCAAATTTGTGTATCATTATTGATGCTTTTCTGTCTTTGTTCTGATTTTTTGCTTTTTTATAATTTTTAACTTAGTCTTTGATTTAGATTTCCCGCTTTTGTAATTCAACCGCCACTGATGATTTTTATATTGACAAAACACGCGTTTGTCATACCAAATTGTATCTAAAATGAGTTTTTATCTTCATAAGGCCCAACATTTGAAAGCCATGGATGTATAATTTACGAACCAAGATAAAACTTTCATGACTAAATGAGACATAAAACAATCCATTTGAAGTCATGTTTCCAGGAAGAAGCTGAAACCTTAGTTTCTTAAGGTTTATCAATTAATGATCGGTCAATTTAAGAACGATAAATTATGAATATTGTAAGTACTAAAGCACTGACTACTGAGATAAGGATACCAATGGGAACTAATAGTCCACAATGGAGAAGAGAATGGAAATAAGGAATGTGTCAACGACAACAATCCAACCAAATAGCAGAAAACAGCCATCAAGTATCTTAACTGAATATCAAGCTGTTGCATTTTCCGCAGCGAGCAAATTTTGACTTTTGGCAACATTTTTAAAATTAATTTTCTTGTTGTAATCCTGTTAGAAGTTGCACTGTGTAATTTATTTTTCGATCGAAACCAAAATTGTAAGAACCAGGAAAGTGGTTTAAGATACACATTAGCATAGTTCAACTATTTTGCAAATCAATTAGAACTAGAAAAGATATAGGAAGATGTGGTATGAGTGCCAATGAGACAACTCTCCATCCAAGTTACAATTTATAAAAGTAAACCATTATAGGTCAAGGTACGGCCTTCAACACGGAGCATTGGCTCACACCGAACAGCAAGCTGTAAAGGGCCCCAAAAAATTACTAGTGTAAAACCATTCAAACGGGAAAACCAACGGTCTAATCTATATAATAACGAGAAACGAGAAACACGTATGAACTACATAAACAGACGACAACTACTGTAATCAAATTCCTGACTTAGGACAGGTGCAAACATTTGCAGCGAAATTAAACGTTTTGATGGTACCAAACCATCTCCCTTTTCTGAAACAATAGTATAACATCACAACATAGAAAAACACACTAAAATATATCAATTGGAAGGCTTAACTCAATCAAAAAACGTAAATAAACATACAATGAACGAATAAATTCGACACGAGACACCTGAATGCAAATACACAGTTAATAAAAAATTACAAGGGATAAATAATTAAAGTCAAAAGTAAATAAACAGGTTTAAACAAAGTTAAAGTATGATATCACTGTGAAATGTCAATTAATCTTTAGAAAATCATCACTTTTGAAGAAACCTGTGTCATATTATACACAGGTAAATGAAAATAATTGTGTTGTTAAGTATACTTCTTCTTCTGTGTGTATAAAATCTTCCGTTTAGGAATACCAAGAAATTTCTTTAATATCAATAAAACTAATCTAACACTTGGTACATATGGGGTGAATATCAACAATAAAACTATACAATTAGTGCTAGATAAAACTTCCTGTACAGGTCCAAGAACAGCATCTTAGGAAAAATGAAATAATTTTGATGTTCATAGTAAGAAGAAGTGAAAATATGTATGATACCAAATAATCAAAGCTGGTATATAGACAAGATCCATGTTAACATTAAATAACAAAAAAGCATTTTTATCTTAAGCAAGGATACTGCAAATAGGAGACTTACAGCTAAAAATGAAAACGGAAAATATCAGTATTCCTGAAAAAATACTTACAATATAGCTAAATGATCTATATAATTGCTGAATAAGAGACAGGTTTGATGGTTTATATTGTTGTGGACAATACCAATGTATTTAATGTATCTGTAGTTAAAAATAATATCTAATATAATTTTGCTTACCAAACGACAACCCTCGACGATAAGGTGTTTCTAACATTGCATTTCCACTGCGATGCTGAACTATTTAAAAAAAAAAAGTCACATTAACGGTAAAAACTATTATATGTGTTAGATAACATCAAGATGCTCCGATTTTCTTATCGCACATCTAGTGAAAATATGTTATTTTCACATTTATTGTTTTCCTTTATTGCCATCAGTTATGTTTGCCTATTTGTTGACATGATTTAGTGGAATGTTGTAGGTCTTGCAATGATTATCATTTTACTCTTCACAATTTTTCTCTACGGTCTAAGTATGTTAGTGTATTCGTTTTTTGTTTTGAAATATCAAAAACATTTCCGTTTTTTTTTTTTTTTTTATTTTGAGAAATCAACAATGAAAAACAAAAACACTTTTTACTTTCGTTTTTTTCCCCATGAAATCAAAAAGGGAAACTGAAAACACTCTAGCATTTCTCAATTTTTTTGTTGTTGTTTGTTTTTAGAGAAAAACATATATAAAGGAATTGTTGACAAGATTTGAGCGTGATTTGATGATCTTATTGTACTTAACTGATTTCCTTTTCGGTTTTTAACTGTCTAATTAAGTTTGTGCAGAAACTTTTGATTAAATTTAAACTTGAAAGGGCAATAACTTATTAAAGGAGTACTATAGTCTGTTGACAATTTCGTCCACGTTGACTTATCTGAAGATCATTTGATGCTTGGCATATTTTTCTTAATTTACACCTCCATATGTATAATGATTTCTGCAAAAAACCGAAATAATGGATAAAATTATCTTTCAACTGCTGTAAACGGTCAATTGACATTTTCGATTAGGTCGACTTATTTGTAATTATAATTAACCCCTGTGATATAATTTTAGTAACCGCTGACATCTTTTATTGATCAAATCCATGTATGTTTATTTATTTTTGAACTAAATATCCAAATAATTTTTGTAACATATTTCACAGAAGTTTCTGAAAGAAAATGAAATTCTGAATGGTTTACGACGACGGACAACAACATCGAACGCTAAGTGATGGAGAAAGTTCAGATGGCTTTTTGTGCAAGATTAGAATGTTCATCTTAAGCAAGGATACTGCAAATAGGAGACTTACAGCTAAAAATGAAAACGGAAAAGATCAGTATTCCTGACAAAATACTTACAATATAGCTAAATGATCTATATAATTGCTGAATAAGAGACAGGTTTGATAGTTTATATTGTTGTGGACAATACCAATGTATTTAATGTATTTGTAGTTAAAAATAATATCTAATATAGTTCTGCTTACCAAACGAAAACCCTCGACGATAAGGTGTTTCTAACATTGCATTTCCACTGCGACTCGGAACTATTTTAAAAAAAATGTCACATTAACGGTAAAAACTATTATATGTGTTAGATAACATCAAGATGCTCCCATTTCCTTATCGCACATATAGTGAAAATATGTTATTTTCACATTTATTGCCATCAGTTATGTTTGCCTATTTGTTGACATGATTTAGTGGCATGTTGTAGGTCTTGCAATGATTATCATTTTACTCTTCACAATTTTTCTCTAAGGTCTAAGTATGTTAGTGTATTCGTTTTTTGTTTTGAAATATCAAAAACATTTCCGTTTTTTATTATTTTTTTTTTTTATTTTGAAAAATCAACAATGAAAAACAAAAACACTTTTTACTTTCGTTTTTTCCCCATGAAATCAAAAAGGGAAACTGAAAACACTCTAGCATTTTTCAATTTTTTTGTTGTTGTTTGTTTTTTAGAGGAAAACATATATAAAGGATCTGTTGACAAGATTTGAGCGTGATTTGATGATCTTATTGTACTTAACTGAATTCCTTTTCGGTTTTTAACTGTCTAATTACGTTTGTGCAGAAACTTTTGATTAAATTTAAACTTGCAAGGGCAATAACTTATTAAAGGAGTACTATAGTCTGTTGACAATTTCGTCCACGTTGACTTATCTGAAGATCATTTGATGCCTAGCATATTTTTCTTAATTTACACCTCCATATGTATAATGATTTCTACAAAAAACCGAAATAATGGATAAAATTATCTTTCAACTGCTGTAAACGGTCAATTGACAGTTTCGATTAGGTCAACTTATTTGTAAATTATAATTAACCCCTGTGATATAATTTTAGTAACCGCTGACATCTTTTATTGATCAAATCCCTGTATGTTTATTTATTTTTGAACTAAATATCCAAATAATTTTGTAACATATTTCACAGAAGTTTCTGAAAAAAAATGAAATTCTGAATGGTTTACGACGACGGACAACAACATCGAACGCTAAGTGATGGAGAAAGTTCAGATGGCTTTGTGTGCAAGATTGGCAACAAATACAGAAGATCCGAGTATTGAAAAATTATCAATGTTTTAACTTTCTTGCAAAGAAAAAAAAAGTGAACACAATGCGTATATCATTGCGAAATAACTGTGTAGTTCGTCTGTTGTTGATTGTCATTGTTGATAATTACAATGTATATGGTTTTTCAGAAGTTATAACCACATATATAATGCTTTCATAAATAAAGGAACAGTAGTATACTGCTGTTCGAAAGTCATAAATCGATTGAGAGAAAACAAATCCGGGTTACAAACTAAACTGAGGTAAACATATCAACTATAAGAGGAAAACAACGAAACCACAGAAACACTAAAGTGCAACAAAAAACCAAAACGACAATGCAACACACACAGACACGAACTATAAGATAACAACTGCAATTTTCCTGACTTGGTACAGAACATTTTAATAACAAAAAATGGTTGGTTGAACCTGGTTTTGCGGCTTGCCAAACCTCCCGCTTGTATGGCATTGTTAAATATAACACTAAAATGATAAGATTACATGACAGTACTACAGTAGAAATAAATGCAAGAAAATTACGGACAGAGAAATACACAAATAAACATTACAGTAGGACATTTCGACATGCTAATTGTTATCACAGGTACCGGGCCTATAATCTAATACACCATACGCGCGCTTCGTCTACACAAGACCCATAAGCGACGCCCATATCAAAATAGTAAAGAAAGCCAAAAAAGTACAAAGTTGAAGAGGACCGATGACCCTTGCAAACAGTAAATTTATAAAAATGACTATTTAATTGATGTTCATGTCAACACCGCAGTCGATCTTGGATGACTGTTTTTTTTTTCAAACATAACATCTTCACTGTGATGCTGGACTATTGAAAAAAAATGGTTAAACGGTAGTTGTGCAATAACATTAACGGTACAAATTATTATGTTAAGAGGCTCCGAAGAGCCTATTGAAATATTTAACATAGCTTTTTCTACAGATTGGTGCAGTTCCAACCTTTTTCAGCAAGGTAAGCTATCCAGTCAGTTTGACGAATCAACGTTTACCTGCGACAGGGTTGAAAACAGCTCCGGCCGGTAATAGTTAAACAAGCAAGTTAACTTGAATAGCGGAGTTGGTCGTCGTATTAATTTTTTGACTGCCGAAAACTTTAGACACTACTAAAATCTGATCCGCTACTAAAACTTATTCGAAACAAGTTCAGCAATAAAACAAATCCCATTGAACCAGATTTCATCTGAAGTTATATTATGGCTGGTCTGCTCAACTCCAAGTTAACTTGTGACCAGGACCACCCTATATTGATTTACATAAATAAAAGGTTAATGGTAGTCTTTCTAGATAGAAAAAATAAAGTTTACCGTAATGTCCTCTTTTCATTCTAAATAAAGAATCGTCACCAAAGAATCAGCAGTTTTCATATCTCAACCTGGCTTGCAAAACAAAATGACTGCTTCAACCAAAACTGACCATACATGCTCTTACTTTGGAAAATGAACATTTTTACGGAAATGTTGTTTACATTGGCCGGAAATTTAGATACGATTCTGGTAAATTTATCGATCCTTTAAATTAACTTATTCTTAAAGGTTACCAATTCGACACTGTTATCAGAACATTAAATATAGTTTTTATTGGTAATTATATTGATTTTATTGTTATATACACATACACATTCTTAAATCTACAATCTGTCGATACTCGTATCTTGGCATTGCACAAGATTTTCTCTGACTGTTAATGACGTCTTTACACTTAATCCATTTGATGTTAGATGTGTAATGATTCATAATTAAGTCTTAGATACATGATTTTTTTTCAGTTAGTTGTTAGTGGCTTTGAACTAACTGTCAGTAACTGCGTCAGTACTTAGTGTCCTTTTGTTTTTGGGATATACAAGTATCCGGCCACGTTCACTTTGTGTTTTTGTTAGATGTATTTCTATTTGTATCAATCTGATGAGTTAAGCCTTTTTCAACTGATTTTTATAGTTCGTTCGTATGTTGTACTGTCATACCACTGTCCCAGGTAAGGGGAAGGGTTGGGATCCCGCTAACATGTAACCCCGCCACATTCTGTATGTATGTGCTGTCCCAAGTCAGGAGAATGTAAATCAGTTGTCGTTTGTTGATGTGTTACATATTTGTTTTTCATTCATTTTTTGTACATAAATTAGGCCGTTAGTTTTCTCGTTTGAATTGTTTTACATTTGTCATTTCGGTGCTTTTATAGCTGACTATGCGGTATGGGCTTTGTTCATTGTTGAAGGCTGTACAGTGACCTATAGGTGTTAGTTTCTGTGTCATTTGGTCTCTTGTGGAGAGTTGTCTCATTGGCAATGATACCACATTTTTTTTCATTTATAGCCGAATAATACATCAGTTATTAATTTTAAACCGAAATGGTTTGTATAACTTGGTATAAAATACATGACAGTATTTTTGGAAAATAATGCCTAAACAATTTTATCCACAACAATTATAAATGGAAGCATGCCTCCTTTTTGATCTTATTATTCAAAACATTGACTCGTCATTAAAAATCAGTAATTCATATTTCAAGCTGACTCGTATAGCAACAATATTTGACCGCATCAACCAAAACTGACCATAATTGCATATTGCTAAAAAAAATCTGTATATCCATAATAAATCAGTATTTTTTTGTTTCATACAAATGACAGCGATATTTGAACACAGTGTCTACAAAATTTTGTAAAGAAAGCCATCATGTCATTTTTATTAAAACATAATAATGAATCGTCACCAAAAATTAGTAGTTTGTATTTCTCGGATTGGGTCGTAAAAACAAATTTGACCACATCAATCAAAACGTTCTTATAAAATTCCAAATACCCGCATAATTAGTCAGTAATTATTTTTAATTAGAATGGATTGTTTAACACAAATGGCATGAATATTGGAACACGCAGACTACAAAATTTTGTCTGCATCAATACAGAGTGCCAGTTTGTCCTCTTTTTATTCATATTGATTGTCACAAAGAATCAGTACTTTTCATATTTCAAGATGGTTTGTATAACAAAACTATTTGACAGCACCGAAAAAAAATAAAGAAGGTATAATGATCATATGGGAATATTATAATAACTAAATTTGATGTCTATTGATTGATTTGTAGTTGATTGCGTCTAAGGACAATTATATCATTCTTGTGCAGGACGAGTTTATTATGTCGGACATTCTAGATATGTCTTGGAAAATATCCTAGATGTAATCGGGAAAGATGTATCAATCGCAGTTGATGAAAACTAAACATTGACATTTTTTTTTCATATCCCATTGTATAAATTGATCTTTGTTCGTTTCGTAGGATAACTCTTTTATTCGTCTTCCAATTAAGAAAAGAAATTCAATTATTTTATGATAGCTGTGTTAATATATAACGTTTCACAAGTATAACATTGTATAGCCATTATTTAATGCATGTCAGAATGTACAATAGAAAAAGAAATGTGTAAGCATACTATTGATGAAGAATCACCAACGAGTATATTAATTTGCTGTACTGGGAAAAAGAACAATAACATTATTGTTTACATAATAAAAGATCAGGACTGATACAAAAAATCTTAAACACGACGATATGTCATAAGCAGACAGGTCCTAGGCCTAGGGCAGACCTGTCCTCAGGACTGGTCAATACCAGGTTTTTCCACAGTTCTGGTCAGAAGCAGACTTATTTATTGGATTGCATCAGTTCTCAAAAAGAAGATCAAGGTCTGGTCTTCGAACGATGAAGTTTACTTGCTTGTCTGCTTACTTTTTTTTTTAGATTAACTTGGAAAGCAGTTACCACATCTGCTCCAAGTTAACCTTTCTACAGGTTAGGACTGCACCCATCTGTATTTTTCAAAGAACAATACAAAAAGGACATAATTTATATAGAACTGTTGAATAATCGAGTCTAGTATCTGTTTATATCTTTGTTGAACATTACGATTTATATAATTTGTCTGTAGTTATAACCAATATATAATGTAATGAATGATGCTAACATAAATCTTAAATGTGGCATCTCCCTTGGGATTTTTGACTATATTGAAGTACATTGTTAAATTTAGTTGCTGTATAACATTAATGGTAAACATTCTGATGAGTGTTAATGAAAGTAAAGACCCCAATTGGCCCTCATAGGTCCACCTAATAAATCATTTGTACTTTTTTATATTCATTGTTATTGCAATCAGTTATGCTCAATTATTTGCAGATCTTATTAAAGGCATTTTCAAAGGTCTTTCAAAGATTACAATTTTATTCTTTACATTATTAGATTTTTATCTCTAACTCCCATAATGATTGATAAAATATTCATTCAGTGCTGTTTTCCTTTTCTGCTTCTGGCTAGTTATTAAAGTATGTGCTGACATTTGAAATAATTTTTAGGGCAAATTCCGGTTAACGTTTATGATATCAACAATAACTGGATCTTAATAATTAGTTCTGTAAAGTACAGTGTCGATTAAATGGACTTTTTTAAGAATTTAATTTTAGTAAACACGTTTGCTTTTCTCATTGTCTATATGGATTCTGCAAAATAGGAGTAAAATTGGTCTTTCAAGAGCAATTACTTCTATGAGGGATACATGGACAATTTGTCAATGTTTACTTGTTTGTATATATTACGTTTCTGGTTATTTTCATTGTTCAAAATTTTTCTCTATCTGTTATCATTTTCAAAATAATAACCAGATCTGCAAAATTTGTGAAAGGTGACATTGTAGTGGCGTTCAGACCATAAAATGTTCTATTATTTTTTTAAATCACAGTATTCCGACATTGAGCTGCTGATGTTTTTCCTTTTTTTTCATGTCAGATGTACCCTTACTGCTTTAAATATTTAAGATAAAGGCCAAACATTTTGAAGTAACTCTTATTAAGGGTTATTTGACCATTTGCCAATGTTTAATTATTTGTAGAAATAACGTTTCTGGATATTTATTTTGACAGTTAACAATATTTTTCTATTTGTTATGTTTTCAAGACAGTAACAACATATTGCTTAATTTGCAACAGAAATACATTTCAGGGGAAATCACATCAAAACAGGAGGTCCAAAACTGATGAATATCTCACAATTGATACAATTGGACATGCTAATCTTTTTTTACCTCATGCACATTAACTCTAACTGCTTTAATAGTTCAGTTGTGAGTTGAAATTGAGAAATTTACGTACGATTACATTTTAGGGATATTATCCCAAAAGTTGGGTGGACTATTTTACTAAAAGTGTCGTAGATGATTGACCTCGACCTTCTAATTATTTTAAGCCAATTTCAGATTTCGAGTTGCTTTTTTATTATTTTAAACAGCAGTTTACACTGCATGTTATCCTAATGTTTTATTTTGAGCGGTTGTTGTCATGTTACATGAATCAAACCCGGATAAAACTTTTGAAATTAAGTACCTTTTGAAACATTCATGTAAATTTTGGTAACATTTTTCACACAGTTTTCAGAAAAGAAGTTCTTAAAAGGTTTACGACGACGAACGACGACAAATGACGACAGACAACCAACGGCGACGTTAAACGTCGACGCAGAATTGCACATGACGAAGAAGGCTTGCTTGATTTGTAAATGAAGTTGAAAGGAGAGTTGCTGCGAATATGGTCATATTTGACATTGCTTTAACCATCTTTCAAAAACCAAACAGAACAGGACAAAATTCATATAGAAATGTAATATTATTGATTTATATCATTGTTGATGATAACAACGTGTATGACTTATTTGTAGTTATAACCAATATCAAATATAATAATGCTTACATAAAGGCGATCTTGGATGACTGGTTCTATTAGTCATGGCATATCTGCTGTGCTGCGAGGCTATTTAAATAAATTTTTAAAATCAGTTTAACAATAACATTAACGGTTTACATTATTATATTTACTAATTAACACAGAGAGTCTCTGAAGACTATTCGGAAATATTTGACATTGTTTTATCTCTCTTTAATAGAAAAATACCAGAGGTGGGTTGAATCAGGAGTTTTCTTTGTAGGTGATTTACTTGATGAAAACAGTATTTTTTTTACTTTAAAGGAATTCTGCAGAACATATAATCTTAATAATATTTTCCTTGAATACCATTTTATACTTCTGATCACTGCTCCAGAAAAAAATAATGTACATATTTAATGAAAAATTTGAATTTATTTAAGATAATAAAAAGTCATGTTAATTCTTTAATCAAAAAATCTAATCAATGTATATAGAACGTCCTACAAAACAAGAAGACAAAATGTGTAAAGAACTAAGCACTCATATAGAAAAATTGGGATTTCATTTATAGATTACCCTTTTTGTTGCACTAAAACCAACAAATTTAGTATGTCCCAGTTTAAGATTTTGCATAGAACTCCAATAAGTAGAAGTCCAACAAAGAACCATGCAAAATCAAAAATATGTGATAAGTCCATTGACATAAAAATACCCAAAAAAGGTTTAAATCAAAGGTTTAGGTCTATAAAATATGTCCTCAAATTATATGACTTGCTGCTTTCTCAGAATTAAAAACAGACATATTTACTTTTGAAATATGTGAACTATAGTTACAAAGAATATACAATAAAACAAGCTGATCAAGATTTCAAAAAAACAACTTTCCCAAATTCCTTTATACAATTTGAAAATATGGATTTATTAAGAAAGTATTGAATTATTTTAATACAAAATATTGTTACCAGCAAATTTGATGGAAAATAAAAATGCTTTACTGAAAACAGGTATATCTTTACCACAAGTCATAAAAGTTACTTCCTCTTGAAGAAATCTACAGAAGTCGGCGCTTTTTAAAAATGGCAGCCACCATGAAGAATGATATTGTTTGTTATTTGAAACATTGTTTTCGAGAAGACAGTGGAAATTACTAGTACACAAAGTTGAAGAAGGAAGACGAGTTTTTACCTTTGGGGAACTGTAATAGATCCATATTGTCCCATTTATCAGACTGCAAATTGATACAGTTAATCCAAATTGAGAAGAACTGGTGCTCTTTGAGCTATGATACTTTGGAGACTATGAGATCCTCACAGTATGTCCATTTCACAGGTAAATTAAGCATTTTACACATCACAAATTTAATAGATTAGTGAAAAGGTAAGAGATTAAATGTGCCAGTAAAAATGGTTGGATACGATCTTCAGTGCCAATTATTCAAACAAGCACATTCGTGAAGTTCATGAAGCAACTATTTCTCAAATCAAAACATTTCAAAAGTTAAATGACAATCTCTTTATCTACGAATTAACGAATTGGTTGGACACAACTATTCAATAACAATGGTTCAAACAAGCAACTATTTTTAAAAAGGATTGGTGGGAAGGACCCCCCCCCCCCCTTTTATATTTTGTGTTTAAATTGTAACTTATTATTATTGCTTAAAATAATGAATTGTCTATGTTTAAACTACTTATATATACCACCTGTGCATGTCTCACCTATATTCAAGTGAATTTACTAATCGATACAACACCTTAAAATTATTTTGCAACTATAAACCATGACAATCATGTCCATCATGTCTCCATGTATGTACTAAGATAAAAGTACGATATGGGGTTGTATCATAATTGGTCAATTGACTTTAAACTAGATGAGGCATATTCTAAGCAATGATAATTGATAAAAATTAAACACAAAAAAGGGGTCTACCCCACAAGTGCCTGTGATAAAAATAAAACATATTTTTCGGAAATGATTACTTGACCTTCTTTTGTATGCAGTGAACTGTGTACTTAACATGACAAAAATAAAAATACTTGTTTGAAATAATTTCTAAAACATTGTGTGAAATACATGTACATTTGTAGAACATGAAGTTGTAGGATTTGTCATGCAACTGATGCTGATAATTTTTATATTTATTTTCATTTATGTAGGTATAGCAAAGGTTTACAACGGAAACCATTGAGAAGATGAAAATGGTAATGATAATTTTATTAACCAATCATGGTGCTCAAAATTTGAGCTAAACAATCAAATGAATAACATTGATCAACATAAATTTATTCTTGAAGTCACTGAGACCTTGAGAAATTCAATAATTTTATTAGCCTAGGTCTATGGGAGACAACTCTTGATCGATTTTATTATAAAATTTCGTTCTATTTTTTCAAGCTACATTGATCTTTTCTAAGAGTTTCTTTCTTTCTTCAAAAAGGGAATGCAATTATTTAGATACGTTTGAAGTAACAAACACGTTTCATTTCATCAGAAAATATTTTTAGAATTTAAATTAGACAGATGTTGAGATCTAGTATCTTTAAGAACCTGACACTTTAAAAGAAAATGTAGATTGTCTTCAACTGCGTTCTTATATAGCTTACACTTTCTGTCTTTAACTTAAATACAAATATATCTACCTCTTTCGAATTCAAGATCATAACAGCTAGTTCTAAATCTTGTGACAATTTGCCTGTCTTTTTTTTTTAATTTACTGTTGAATATGGTTTAAACATAAAATATTTTTTAAATTATCTACAAGTTCTTAATTTATTGTTAAACTGTATATTGGTACACTTCCAATAATTGCTTTCTAAACTAGCTACCCAAATTTCTTTAAATTTTTTGTTCGATAATTTTTTACTTTTTTTTAATATTTTTTTATATGGTTTTGTTTAAAATTTAACTGGTTTACATATAGTCTAAACCTAGGAATTTAAACATATGTTTAATATTTCCTATCCAAGATTCCTGGTAAGGTTTGTTCAAAGAATGGGATAAACGTGTACTGTGGACACATTTTTCTTGTTTTAAATATTTTTCCACTTATTTTAAGCCAAACTGTCTCACTTAATTTATTATCGTTCCCTTGATTTCTACTTATTGTTTGCCCTAAAATTCAATAAACATAACAAATGACTTAATAACTTGTTTATTGGCATAAGACTCAACAGTGACGCTTAGATCCAAATAGGTAGAATGCCAAACAAGTACAAAGTTGAAGAGCATTGATGACCCAAATTTCCAAAAGGAAGTACCAAATACGGCTAAGGTTATCTATGCCTGGGATAAAAATCCTTAGTATTTCGAATAATTCATACTGCAAATAGTGAATTTAAAAAAATGACCATAAAATTGATAAAAACTTTTTTTATCTAAAAAATTTTTAGATGTGAATGTAGCTCAAATAACGTCATACTTTTCTAGATTAGCAGTCAAAGCATTTTCGGACCAGACACCTGTGAAACAGGATTAAATTGATGATGATGATCTTATTGCAGATTTGTCTGCTATGAAGAGCAGTTGTTGATGGACGGTATCAATGAAAAAATTTCATAATATTGAAATAATAAACAGTGACTAAGAGGTTCAACAAATATTCAGAAAACTTCAATTATTCACTAGACTTGCTAGAAATTTAATTTTATACATTTTTCATAACAAGTATTTTTTAACCTTAATTCTTTGTCTGAATTGCATTATTTTTCCCTTATATGAAATTGAAATAGGCTATATTTTATTTGGTTCTGTAATGAAATCCTTCATTTTGGAGTAATGATATGTTTAGAAGAAGTAAAATTGCAAGAGCCAATTAAATTAAAAATCAATCGTTTAAGTTAAATTTAGAGCTCTTCACAATGTGTTGTACAGTTATGAATTTTGAATGTTATATTGAACATTCTAATATGACGTCCCTTTTTCGCTTCGTAAACTAAGCCGTGTTCTTATTTGCACAAAGTATATTTGACACATGCACAACTTACTATATAAATTCTCTGTATTTTGATTCTTAAAGAAATTGTTCTTTGTTTAGAACAATAGATTTTAAAACTATTTATTGTACGTGTGTTACAACAATTTATGTCATAGATCATTTATTGCGTTTCATTTTTCGTGTACATTTTGCTCATATTAAATAGGGATATAAAAGGAACAGCCAAACATTCCTTAGGTATTTTTGTAGGCTTCGACCTATAGAAATACCGTATTTGTCCTATTAAAATCGAAATAATTCCTGAACTAACGGTCAGTGTAAAATATCGACAAATATAATGCATACCCATGTTAAAATGAGCATAGAGCATGACATGAAGGAATTATTCCTTAATTCATGAAGCCTTTTCATAAATGATAAGGATGTTCTTGTCCCAGGCAGAAAATCCTGGCCGTGTTAGGCGCAACTTTTTGGAAGTTTTGGTCCTCGGTGCTTTTCAGCTTTGTACTTGTTTTGGCTTTCAAACTTTTTTTATCTGAGCGTCACTGGTTAGTCTTGTGTGGACGAGACGCACGTCTGGCGTATTGAATTTTAAGCCTAGTACCTTCTGCTAGCTATTATTCGTGTGTTTCTATGTCCTATATGTTCTCCCATTTATTTGTATTGTGGTCTTGTCATGTGATGTTGTCGTTTTGGTGTTGTGTTTGACGTTGCCATAAAAGCGGGAGGTTTGGCATGCCACAAAACCAGGTTCAACCCACCATTTTTTTCTTAAAATGTCCTGTACCAAGTCAGGAAAATGGCCATTGTTATATTATAGTTCGTTTCTGTGTGTGTTACATTTTAATGTTGTGTTTTTGTTGTGTCGTTTTCTCCTCTTATATTTAATGCGTTTCCCTCAGTTTTAGTTTGTAACCCGGATTTGTTTTTATCTCTATCGATTTATGAGTTTCGAACAGCGGTATACTACTGTTGCCTTTACTTTCCCCATATACTGATCTGCCTTTAAAACCATAGCTGTCCAACTTGTCCTTGAAATTAAAAAAAAGTAAATGACAGGCGATCAAGTCAATCATGACAATGAAGACTACCAGTGACATTTTCACTTTGAGCAGGATTTTCTCAAATTTATGAAAAGTATGGAACCACTGTTTCCATGACAATCATCATTGCATGTCCCCATATTTTTACTCTGGGTGGTTATCATCTGACCTTTGTTTAAACAAAACATTAATGTTGTGAAGATAAAACAAAAGTAACTTTTAGATTTGAAAATATATATTTTATATGTTCATAATTATAAATCAACTGTTAACAAAACTTTGAATTTTTGAAATACTAAGGCTTTTCCACCTCAGGAATAGATTACCTTAGCTGTATTTGGTAAAACTTTTCGGAATTTTTTGGTCCTCAATGCTCTTCAACTTCGTACTTTATTTGGCCTTTTTAATATTTTTTTATTCGAACGTCACTGATGAGTCTTTTGTAGACGAAACGCGCGTCTGGCGTAAATATAAAATTTCAATCCTGGTTTCTATGATGAGTTTATTTATGTTATTCTCCTAAATTTGTCAATTGTTCAAAAAGACTTTTTCCATGGCAACTATCATTTACTGGCATTCATTTGATTCAATTTCTAAATCATACCTAACTATTTAATTGCAAAAAATGTGAAACAAAGTGTTTTCATGGAAATTTACTTATAAACCTTTTTTTTTTGTTGTTTTTCAAATTCATCAAACATAGAAAGAATAAATGACTGTTTCCATAGCAATAATCATTTGTCGGTCCCAATGTTTACTTTTTTTCTATATATTTCACTAAACACACTTTCATACTTAACACATTCATTAAATATGCAAATAATGTTATTTCCGTTACCATGGCAACCATCATTTCCTGGTTCCCATTTTATTTTTTTTTAGTTTACCAATTCCATATGTATAACATCACAAAATCATTATTTAAAAAGCTGTTTTGGAAAGGTTACTTTTACCAAAATAAAATATAGAAAATTTGACAAATATGAAAATCCTTTAATTACACAAATTGCCATGGTTTCCAAGAAAAGTTTCATATATAAATATATATATATAGGGAAGAACAAAACATTTGCGAAAGCAAATTTACAGATCTAACATTGTTGGTCTGATCTTTAGACGAATTATATTTGCAATGTATTGTCAGCCTTGTATCACCATCACTGCTGGTGATCCGATGGATAAATCTGTCATTGAGTTTTCAATGGTTCAGACGTACTTATAAATATAATTATTTCTGTGACTATATCTTACATTAATTTGTAGGATTCTTTACAATAGATAATTCAGCTGATCTGTAACAATTCCTTCTTTATGCCTTATATATCATGTACTGTATTACGACGCTAGATTAAAACTGACGAGGAAAGGTAACATCCGGCCACCGAAAGCTTTATTATTGTAAAGCCTAGGTGGCCGAGTGGTCTAGCGTGTCGGATACAGTGCAAGGCGATTTGGTGTCACGATATCTCAGTAGCATGAGTTCGAATCCCGGGGAAGGAAGAACAAACAATTTGCGAAAGCAAATTTACAGATCTAACATTGTTGGGCTGATGTTTAGACGAATTATAATAAATATACACGTCTTAACAAGTGACAACCATACAATATATATGCCCACTGGATCTCATAGTGATAGAGATACATAGTTAATACAAACAGTATTAGAGTTAGATTTTCTGCTGACAAACTTTTCTCCGTCCCTCAGCGGGATTCGAACTCACACCTTTGATACAGTACAGCACCAATCGATTAACCTCATGTCCAGCGCTCTAGACCACTCGACCACATCCGCTATATAATAAATCTCTAACACTGTTGAGTGTAATTTTCAGGCTTATATATATAAATATATATATATATATATATATATATAAAAGTCTAAATTGAAAACAACGTTCAAACCTATGATTGCGTTGGATAAAAACCGCAATTTGTATACGTGTGCATGTAAAACAAATTTCTTGGTAGAGGGGTCTAATTACAGCACAAACAACAATTTCCAAAAGACCAAAAAAAGTGAAAAAGTATATTTTAACAAAACGCATTTGACTAACAGGTCGAACAACTGATGTTCTTAAACCCTGCTGACTGCCATTGGCGATTGCCAAATAAATTGATCACCAGATCTAACAAAATGGATCTTAATATTAATTTAATACCAAACAGAAAACAATAAACTTGTGGTAAAGATGGTATACCACAAACATGAGGTGCAAAAACTTGTACACCATATCCGGATTTCGACAATTAATGTCTCTTCAGTGATGTTAGGGATCGAAACGGTATTTGGAAGGCCATCTAATTTACCTCAATTTAGGAAAGACTCTTGAATTTTAAAGAGTCGAAATAGGATGAACGGATCATATAAACCCGAAGGAAAATATAATACAAGCCCAAACGAAAAAATATATGAAAGTCTAAATTGAAAACAACGTTCAAACCTATGATTGCGTTGGATAAAAACCGCAATTTTTATACGTGTGCATGTAAAACAAATTTCTTGGTAGAGGGGTCTAAATACAGCACAAACAACAATTTCCAAAAGACCAAAAAAAGTGAAAAAGTATATTTTAACAAAACGCATTTGACTAACAGGTCGAACAACTGATGTTCTTAAACCCTGCTGACTGCCATTGGCGATTGCCAAATAAATTGATCACCAGATCTTACAAAATGGATCTTAATATTAATTTAATACCAAACAGAAAACAATAAACTTGTGGTAAAGATGGTATACCACAAACATGAGGTGCAAAAATTTGTACACCATATCCGGATTTCGACAATTAATGTCTCTTCAGTGATGTTAGGGATCGAAACGGTATTTGGAAGGCCATCTAATTTACCTCAATTTAGGAAAGACTCTTGAATTTTAAAGAGTCGAAATAGGATGAACGGATCATATAAACCCGAAGGAAAATATAATACAAGCCCAAACGAAAAAATATATAAAAGTCTAAATTGAAAACAACGTTCAAACCTATGATTGCTTTGGATAAAAACCGCAATTTTTATACGTGTGCATGTAAAACAAATTTCTTGGTAGAGGGGTCTAAATACAGCACAAACAACAATTTCCAAAAGACCAAAAAAAGTGAAAAAGTATATTTTAACAAAACGCATTTGACTAACAGGTCGAACAACTGATGTTCTTAAACCCTGCTGACTGCCATTGGCGATTGCCAAATAAATTGATCACCAGATCTAACAAAATGGATCTTAATATTAATTTAATACCAAACAGAAAACAATAAACTTGTGGTAAAGATGGTATACCACAAACATGAGGTGCAAAAATTTGTACACCATATCCGGATTTCGACAATTAATGTCTCTTCAGTGATGTTAGGGATCGAAACGGTATTTGGAAGGCCATCTAATTTACCTCAATTTAGGAAAGACTCTTGAATTTTAAAGAGTCGAAATAGGATGAACGGATCATATAAACCCGAAGGAAAATATAATACAAGCCCAAACGAAAAAATATATAAAAGTCTAAATTGAAAACAACGTTCAAACCTATGATTGCGTTGGATAAAAACCGCAATTTTTATACGTGTGCATGTAAAACAAATTTCTTGGTAGAAGGGTCTAAATACAGCACAAACAACAATTTCCAAAAGACCAAAAAAAGTGAAAAAGTATATTTTAACAAAACGCATTTGACTAACAGGTCGAACAACTGATGTTCTTAAACCCTGCTGACTGCCATTGGCGATTGCCAAATAAATTGATCACCAGATCTAACAAAATGGATCTTAATATTAATTTAATACCAAACAGAAAACAATAAACTTGTGGTAAAGATGGTATACCACAAACATGAGGTGCAAAAAATTGTACACCATATCCGGATTTCGACAATTAATGTCTCTTCAGTGATGTTAGGGATCGAAACGGTATTTGGAAGGCCATCTAATTTGCCTCAATTTAGGAAAGACTCTTGAATTTTAAAGAGTCGAAATAGGATGAACGGATCATATAAACCCGAAGGAAAATATAATACAAACCCAAACGAAAAAATATATAAAAGTCTAAATTGAAAACAACGTTCAAACCTATGATTGCGTTGGATAAAAACCGCAATTTTTATACGTGTGCATGTAAAACAAATTTCTTGGTAGAGGGGTCTAAATACAGCACAAACAACAATTTCCAAAAGACCAAAAAAAGTGAAAAAGTATATTTTAACAAAACGCATTTGACTAACAGGTCGAACAACTGATGTTCTTAAACCCTGTTGACTGCCATTGGCGATTGCCAAATAAATTGATCACCAGATCTAACAAAATGGATCTTAATATTAATTTAATACCAAACAGAAAACAATAAACTTGTGGTAAAGATGGTATACCACAAACATGAGGTGCAAAAAATTGTACACCATATCCGGATTTCGACAATTAATGTCTCTTCAGTGATGTTAGGGATCGAAACGGTATTTGGAAGGCCATCTAATTTACCTCAATTTAGGAAAGACTCTTGAATTTTAAAGAGTCGAAATAGGATGAACGGATCATATAAACCCGAAGGAAAATATAATACAAACCCAAACGAAAAAATATATAAAAGTCTAAATTGAAAACAACGTTCAAACCTATGATTGCGTTGGATAAAAACCGCAATTTTTATACGTGTGCATGTAAAACAAATTTCTTGGTAGAGGGGTCTAAATACAGCACAAACAACAATTTCCAAAAGACCAAAAAAAGTGAAAAAGTATATTTTAACAAAACGCATTTGACTAACAGGTCGAACAACTGATGTTCTTAAACCCTGTTGACTGCCATTGGCGATTGCCAAATAAATTGATCACCAGATCTAACAAAATGGATCTTAATATTAATTTAATACCAAACAGAAAACAATAAACTTGTGGTAAAGATGGTATACCACAAACATGAGGTGCAAAAATTTGTACACCATATCCGGATTTCGACAATTAATGTCTCTTCAGTGATGTTAGGGATCGAAACGGTATTTGGAAGGCCATCTAATTTACCTCAATTTAGGAAAGACTCTTGAATTTTAAAGAGTCGAAATAGGATGAACGGATCATATAAACCCGAAGGAAAATATAATACAAGCCCAAACGAAAAAATATATAAAAGTCTAAATTGAAAACAACGTTCAAACCTATGATTGCGTTGGATAAAAACCGCAATTTTTATACGTGTGCATGTAAAACAAATTTCTTGGTAGAGGGGTCTAAATACAGCACAAACAACAATTTCCAAAAGACCAAAAACAGTGAAAAAGTATATTTTAACAAAACGCATTTGACTAACAGGTCGAACAACTGATGTTCTTAAACCCTGCTGACTGCCATTGGCGATTGCCAAATAAATTGATCACCAGATCTAACAAAATGGATCTTAATATTAATTTAATACCAAACAGAAAACAATAAACTTGTGGTAAAGATGGTATACCACAAACATGAGGTGCAAAAATTTGTACACCATATCCGGATTTCGACAATTAATGTCTCTTCAGTGATGTTAGGGATCGAAAAGGTATTTGGAAGGCCATCTAATTAACCTCAATTTAGGAAAGACTCTTGAATTTTAAAGAGTCGAAATAGGATGAACGGATCATATAAACCCGAAGGAAAATATAATACAAGCCCAAACGAAAAAATATATAAAAGTCTAAATTGAAAACAAAGTTCAAATCTATGATTGCGTTGGATAAAAACCGCAATTTTTATACGTGTGCATGTAAAACAAATTTCTTGGTAGAGGGGTCTAAATACAGCACAAACAACAATTTCCAAAAGACCAAAAAAAGTGAAAAAGTATATTTTAACAAAACGCATTTGACTAACAGGTCGAACAACTGATGTTCTTAAACCCTGCTGACTGCCATTGGCGATTGCCAAATAAATTGATCACCAGATCTAACAAAATGGATCTTAATATTAATTTAATACCAAACAGAAAACAATAAACTTGTGGTAAAGATGGTATACCACAAACATGAGGTGCAAAAATTTGTACACCATATCCGGATTTCGACAATTAATGTCTCTTCAGTGATGTAAGGGATCGAAACGGTATTTGGAAGGCCATCTAATTTACCTCAATTTAGCAAAGACTCTTGAATTTTAAAGAGTCGAAATAGGATGAACGGATCATATAAACCCGAAGGAAAATATAATACAAGCCCAAACGAAAAAATATATAAAAGTCTAAATTGAAAACAACGTTCAAACCTATGATTGCGTTGGATAAAAACCGCAATTTTTATACGTGTGCATGTAAAACAAATTTCTTGGTAGAAGGGTCTAAATACAGCACAAACAACAATTTCCAAAAGACCAAAAAAAGTGAAAAAGTATATTTTAACAAAACGCATTTGACTAACAGGTCGAACAACTGATGTTCTTAAACCCTGCTGACTGCCATTGGCGATTGCCAAATAAATTGATCACCAGATCTAACAAAATGGATCTTAATATTAATTTAATACCAAACAGAAAACAATAAACTTGTGGTAAAGATGGTATACCACAAACATGAGGTGCAAAAAATTGTACACCATATCCGGATTTCGACAATTAATGTCTCTTCAGTGATGTTAGGGATCGAAACGGTATTTGGAAGGCCATCTAATTTACCTCAATTTAGGAAAGACTCTTGAATTTTAAAGAGTCGAAATAGGATGAACGGATCATATAAACCCGAAGGAAAATATAATACAAACCCAAACGAAAAAATATATAAAAGTCTAAATTGAAAACAACGTTCAAACCTATGATTGCGTTGGATAAAAACCGCAATTTTTATACGTGTGCATGTAAAACAAATTTCTTGGTAGAGGGGTCTAATTACAGCACAAACAACAATTTCCAAAAGACCAAAAAAAGTGAAAAAATATATTTTTACAAAACGCATTTGACTAACAGGTCGAACAACTGATGTTCTTAAACCCTGTTGACTGCCATTGGCGATTGCCAAATAAATTGATCACCAGATTTAACAAAATGGATCTTAATATTAATTTAATACCAAACAGAAAACAATAAACTTGTGGTAAAGATGGTATACCACAAACATGAGGTGCAAAAATTTGTACACCATATCCGGATTTCGACAATTAATGTCTCTTCAGTGATGTTAGGGATCGAAACGGTATTTGGAAGGCCATCTAATTTACCTCAATTTAGAAAAGACTCTTGAATTTTAAAGAGTCGAAATAGGATGAACGGATCATATAAACCCGAAGGAAAATATAATACAAGCCCAAACGAAAAAATATATAAAAGTCTAAATTGAAAACAACGTTCAAACCTATGATTGCGTTGGATAAAAACCGCAATTTTTATACGTGTGCATGTAAAACAAATTTCTTGGTAGAGGGGTCTAAATACAGCACAAACAACAATTTCCAAAAGACCAAAAAAAGTGAAAAAGTATATTTTAACAAAACGCATTTGACTAACAGGTACAACAACTGATGTTCTTAAACCCTGCTGACTGCCATTGGCGATTGCCAAATAAATTGATCACCAGATCTTACAAAATGGATCTTAATATTAATTTAATACCAAACAGAAAACAATAAACTTGTGGTAAAGATGGTATACCACAAACATGAGGTGCAAAAATTTGTACACCATATCCGGATTTCGACAATTAATGTCTCTTCAGTGATGTTAGGGATCGAAACGGTATTTGGAAGGCCATCTAATTTACCTCAATTTAGGAAAGACTCTTGAATTTTAAAGAGTCGAAATAGGATGAACGGATCATATAAACCCGAAGGAAAATATAATACAAGCCCAAACGAAAAAATATATAAAAGTCTAAATTGAAAACAACGTTCAAACCTATGATTGCGTTGGATAAAAACCGCAATTTTTATACGTGTGCATGTAAAACAAATTTCTTGGTAGAGGGGTCTAAATACAGCACAAACAACAATTTCCAAAAGACCAAAAAAAGTGAAAAAGTATATTTTAACAAAACGCATTTGACTAACAGGTCGAACAACTGATGTTCTTAAACCCTGCTGACTGCCATTGGCGATTGCCAAATAAATTGATCACCAGATCTAACAAAATGGATCTTAATATTAATTTAATACCAAACAGAAAACAATAAACTTGTGGTAAAGATGGTATACCACAAACATGAGGTGCAAAAATTTGTACACCATATCTGGATTTCGACAATTAATGTCTCTTCAGTGATGTTAGGGATCGAAACGGTATTTGGAAGGCCATCTAATTTACCTCAATTTAGGAAAGACTCTTGAATTTTAAAGAGTCGAAATAGGATAAACGGATCATATAAACCCGAAGGAAAATATAATACAAGCCCAAACGAAAAAATATATAAAAGTCTAAATTGAAAACAACGTTCAAACCTATGATTGCGTTGGATAAAAACCGCAATTTTTATACGTGTGCATGTAAAACAAATTTCGTGGTAGAAGGGTCTAAATACAGCACAAACAACAATTTCCAAAAGACCAAAAAAAGTGAAAAAGTATATTTTAACAAAACGCATTTGACTAACAGGTCGAACAACTGATGTTCTCAAACCCTGCTGACTGCCATTGGCGATTGCCAAATAAATTGATCACCAGATCTAACAAAATGGATCTTAATATTAATTTAATACCAAACAGAAAACAATAAACTTGTGGTAAAGATGGTATACCACAAACATGAGGTGCAAAAAATTGTACACCATATCCGGATTTCGACAATTAATGTCTCTTCAGTGATGTTAGGGATCGAAACGGTATTTGGAAGGCCATCTAATTTACCTCAATTTAGGAAAGACTCTTGAATTTTAAAGAGTCGAAATAGGATGAACGGATCATATAAACCCGAAGGAAAATATAATACAAACCCAAACGAAAAAATATATAAAAGTCTAAATTGAAAACAACGTTCAAACCTATGATTGCGTTGGATAAAAACCGCAATTTTTATACGTGTGCATGTAAAACAAATTTCTTGGTAGAGGGGTCTAATTACAGCACAAACAACAATTTCCAAAAGACCAAAAAAAGTGAAAAAGTATATTTTAACAAAACGCATTTGACTAACAGGTCGAACAACTGATGTTCTTAAACCCTGTTGACTGCCATTGGCGATTGCCAAATAAATTGATCACCAGATTTAACAAAATGGATCTTAATATTAATTTAATACCAAACAGAAAACAATAAACTTGTGGTAAAGATGGTATACCACAAACATGAGGTGCAAAAATTTGTACACCATATCCGGATTTCGACAATTAATGTCTCTTCAGTGATGTTAGGGATCGAAACGGTATTTGGAAGGCCATCTAATTTACCTCAATTTAGAAAAGACTCTTGAATTTTAAAGAGTCGAAATAGGATGAACGGATCATATAAACCCGAAGGAAAATATAATACAAGCCCAAACGAAAAAATATATAAAAGTCTAAATTGAAAACAACGTTCAAACCTATGATTGCGTTGGATAAAAACCGCAATTTTTATACGTGTGCATGTAAAACAAATTTCTTGGTAGAGGGGTCTAAATACAGCACAAACAACAATTTCCAAAAGACCAAAAAAAGTGAAAAAGTATATTTTAACAAAACGCATTTGACTAACAGGTCGAACAACTGATGTTCTTAAACCCTGCTGACTGCCATTGGCGATTGCCAAATAAATTGATCACCAGATCTAACAAAATGGATCTTAATATTAATTTAATACCAAACAGAAAACAATAAACTTGTGGTAAAGATGGTATACCACAAACATGAGGTGCAAAAATTTGTACACCATATCTGGATTTCGACAATTAATGTCTCTTCAGTGATGTTAGGGATCGAAACGGTATTTGGAAGGCCATCTAATTTACCTCAATTTAGGAAAGACTCTTGAATTTTAAAGAGTCGAAATAGGATAAACGGATCATATAAACCCGAAGGAAAATATAATACAAGCCCAAACGAAAAAATATATAAAAGTCTAAATTGAAAACAACGTTCAAACCTATGATTGCGTTGGATAAAAACCGCAATTTTTATACGTGTGCATGTAAAACAAATTTCGTGGTAGAAGGGTCTAAATACAGCACAAACAACAATTTCCAAAAGACCAAAAAAAGTGAAAAAGTATATTTTAACAAAACGCATTTGACTAACAGGTCGAACAACTGATGTTCTCAAACCCTGCTGACTGCCATTGGCGATTGCCAAATAAATTGATCACCAGATCTAACAAAATGGATCTTAATATTAATTTAATACCAAACAGAAAACAATAAACTTGTGGTAAAGATGGTATACCACAAACATGAGGTGCAAAAAATTGTACACCATATCCGGATTTCGACAATTAATGTCTCTTCAGTGATGTTAGGGATCGAAACGGTATTTGGAAGGCCATCTAATTTACCTCAATTTAGGAAAGACTCTTGAATTTTAAAGAGTCGAAATAGGATGAACGGATCATATAAACCCGAAGGAAAATATAATACAAACCCATACGAAAAAATATATAAAAGTCTAAATTGAAAACAACGTTCAAACCTATGATTGCGTTGGATAAAAACCGCAATTTTTATACGTGTGCATGTAAAACAAATTTCTTGGTAGAGGGGTCTAAATACAGCACAAACAACAATTTCCAAAAGACCAAAAAAAGTGAAAAAGTATATTTTAACAAAACGCATTTGACTAACAGGTCGAACAACTGATGTTCTTAAACCCTGTTGACTGCCATTGGCGATTGCCAAATAAATTGATCACCAGATCTAACAAAATGGATCTTAATATTAATTTAATACCAAACAGAAAACAATAAACTTGTGGTAAAGATGGTATACCACAAACATGAGGTGCAAAAATTTGTACACCATATCCGGATTTCGACAATTAATGTCTCTTCAGTGATGTTAGGGATCGAAACGGTATTTGGAAGGCCATCTAATTTACCTCAATTTAGGAAAGACTCTTGAATTTTAAAGAGTCGAAATAGGATGAACGGATCATATAAACCCGAAGGAAAATATAATACAAGCCCAAACGAAAAAATATATAAAAGTCTAAATTGAAAACAACGTTCAAACCTATGATTGCGTTGGATAAAAACCGCAATTTTTATACGTGTGCATGTAAAACAAATTTCTTGGTAGAAGGATCTAAATACAGCACAAACAACTATTTCCAAAAGACCAAAAACAGTGAAAAAGTATATTTTAACAAAACGCATTTGACTAACAGGTCGAACAACTGATGTTCTTAAACCCTGCTGACTGCCATTGGCGATTGCCAAATAAATTGATCACCAGATCTAACAAAATGGATCTTAATATAAATTTAATACCAAACAGAAAACAATAAACTTGTGGTAAAGATGGTATACCACAAACATGAGGTGCAAAAATTTGTACACCATATCCGGATTTCGACAATTAATGTCTCTTCAGTGATGTTAGGGATCGAAACGGTATTTGGAAGGCCATCTAATTAACCTCAATTTAGGAAAGACTCTTGAATTTTAAAGAGTCGAAATAGGATGAACGGATCATATAAACCCGAAGGAAAATATAATACAAGCCCAAACGAAAAAATATATAAAAGTCTAAATTGAAAACAACGTTCAAACCTATGATTGCGTTGGATAAAAACCGCAATTTTTATACGTGTGCATGTAAAACAAATTTCTTGGTAGAGGGGTCTAAATACAGCACAAACAACAATTTCCAAAAGACCAAAAAAAGTGAAAAAGTATATTTTAACAAAACGCATTTGACTAACAGGTCGAACAACTGATGTTCTTAAACCCTGCTGACTGCCATTGGCGATTGCCAAATAAATTGATCACCAGATCTAACAAAATGGATCTTAATATTAATTTAATACCAAACAGAAAACAATAAACTTGTGGTAAAGATGGTATACCACAAACATGAGGTGCAAAAATTTGTACACCATATCCGGATTTCGACAATTAATGTCTCTTCAGTGATGTAAGGGATCGAAACGGTATTTGGAAGGCCATCTAATTTACCTCAATTTAGGAAAGACTCTTGAATTTTAAAGAGTCGAAATAGGATGAACGGATCATATAAACCCGAAGGAAAATATAATACAAGCCCAAACGAAAAAATATATAAAAGTCTAAATTGAAAACAACGTTCAAACCTATGATTGCGTTGGATAAAAACCGCAATTTTTATACGTGTGCATGTAAAACAAATTTCTTGGTAGAGGGGTCTAAATACAGCACAAACAACAATTTCCAAAAGACCAAAAAAAGTGAAAAAGTATATTTTAACAAAACGCATTTGACTAACAGGTCGAACAACTGATGTTCTTAAACCCTGTTGACTGCCATTGGCGATTGCCAAATAAATTGATCACCAGATCTAACAAAATGGATCTTAATATTAATTTAATACCAAACAGAAAACAATAAACTTGTGGTAAAGATGGTATACCACAAACATGAGGTGCAAAAATTTGTACACCATATCCGGATTTCGACAATTAATGTCTCTTCAGTGATGTTAGGGATCGAAACGGTATCTGGAAGGCCATCTAATTTACCTCAATTTAGGAAAGACTCTTGAATTTTAAAGAGTCGAAATAGGATGAACGGATCATATAAACCCGAAGGAAAATATAATACAAGCCCAAACGAAAAAATATATAAAAGTCTAAATTGAAAACAACGTTCAAACCTATGATTGCGTTGGATAAAAACCGCAATTTTTATACGTGTGCATGTAAAACAAATTTCTTGGTAGAGGGGTCTAAATACAGCACAAACAACAATTTCCAAAAGACAAAAAACAGTGAAAAAGTATATTTTAACAAAACGCATGTGACTAACAGGTCGAACAACTGATGTTCTTAAACCCTGCTGACTGCCATTGGCGATTGCCAAATAAATTGATCACCAGATCTAACAAAATGGATCTTAATATTAATTTAATACCAAACAGAAAACAATAAACTTGTGGTAAAGATGGTATACCACAAACATGAGGTGCAAAAATTTGTACACCATATCCGGATTTCGACAATTAATGTCTCTTCAGTGATGTTAGGGATCGAAACGGTATTTGGAAGGCCATCTAATTAACCTCAATTTAGGAAAGACTCTTGAATTTTAAAGAGTCGAAATAGGATGAACGGATCATATAAACCCGAAGGAAAATATAATACAAGCCCAAACGAAAAAATATATAAAAGTCTAAATTGAAAACAACGTTCAAATCTATGATTGCGTTGGATAAAAACCGCAATTTTTATACGTGTGCATGTAAAACAAATTTCTTGGTAGAGGGGTCTAAATACAGCACAAACAACAATTTCCAAAAGACCAAAAAAAGTGAAAAAGTATATTTTAACAAAACGCATTTGACTAACAGGTCGAACAACTGATGTTCTTAAACCCTGCTGACTGCCATTGGCGATTGCCAAATAAATTGATCACCAGATCTAACAAAATGGATCTTAATATTAATTTAATACCAAACAGAAAACAATAAACTTGTGGTAAAGATGGTATACCACAAACATGAGGTGCAAAAATTTGTACACCATATCCGGATTTCGACAATTAATGTCTCTTCAGTGATGTAAGGGATCGAAACGGTATTTGGAAGGCCATCTAATTTACCTCAATTTAGGAAAGACTCTTGAATTTTAAAGAGTCGAAATAGGATGAACGGATCATATAAACCCGAAGGAAAATATAATACAAACCCAAACGAAAAAATATATAAAAGTCTAAATTGAAAACAACGTTCAAACCTATGATTGCGTTGGATAAAAACCGCAATTTTTATACGTGTGCATGTAAAACAAATTTCTTGGTAGAGGGGTCTAATTACAGCACAAACAACAATTTCCAAAAGACCAAAAAAAGTGAAAAAGTATATTTTAACAAAACGCATTTGACTAACAGGTCGAACAACTGATGTTCTTAAACCCTGTTGACTGCCATTGGCGATTGCCAAATAAATTGATCACCAGATCTAACAAAATGGATCTTAATATTAATTTAATACCAAACAGAAAACAATAAACTTGTGGTAAAGATGGTATACCACAAACATGAGGTGCAAAAATTTGTACACCATATCCGGATTTCGACAATTAATGTCTCTTCAGTGATGTTAGGGATCGAAACGGTATTTGGAAGGCCATCTAATTTACCTCAATTTAGGAAAGACTCTTGAATTTTAAAGAGTCGAAATAGGATGAACGGATCATATAAACCCGAAGGAAAATATAATACAAGCCCAAACGAAAAAATATATAAAAGTCTAAATTGAAAACAACGTTCAAACCTATGATTGCGTTGGATAAAAACCGCAATTTTTATACGTGTGCATGTAAAACAAATTTCTTGGTAGAAGGGTCTAAATACAACACAAACAACAATTTCCAAAAGACCAAAAAAAGTGAAAAAGTATATTTTAACAAAACGCATTTGACTAACAGGTCGAACAACTGATGTTCTTAAACCCTGCTGACTGCCATTGGCGATTTCCAAATAAATTGATCACCAGATCTAACAAAATGGATCTTAATATTAATTTAATACCAAACAGAAAACAATAAACTTGTGGTAAAGATGGTATACCACAAACATGAGGTGCAAAAAATTGTACACCATATCCGGATTTCGACAATTAATGTCTCTTCAGTGATGTTAGGGATCGAAACGGTATTTGGAAGGCCATCTAATTTACCTCAATTTAGGAAAGACTCTTGAATTTTAAAGAGTCGAAATAGGATGAACGGATCATATAAACCCGAAGGAAAATATAATACAAACCCAAACGAAAAAATATATAAAAGTCTAAATTGAAAACAACGTTCAAACCTATGATTGCGTTGGATAAAAACCGCAATTTTTATACGTGTGCATGTACATGTAAAACAAATTTCTTGGTAGAGGGGTCTAATTACAGCACAAACAACAATTTCCAAAAGACCAAAAAAAGTGAAAAAGTATATTTTAACAAAACGCATTTGACTAACAGGTCGAACAACTGATGTTCTTAAACCCTGTTGACTGCCATTGGCGATTGCCAAACAAATTGATCACCAGATCTAACAAAATGGATCTTAATATTAATTTAATACCAAACAGAAAACAATAAACTTGTGGTAAAGATGGTATACCACAAACATGAGGTGCAAAAATTTGTACACCATATCCGGATTTCGACAATTAATGTCTCTTCAGTGATGTTAGGGATCGAAACGGTATTTGGAAGGCCATCTAATTTACCTCAATTTAGGAAAGACTCTTGAATTTTAAAGAGTCGAAATAGGATGAACGGATCATATAAACCCGAAGGAAAATATAATACAAGCCCAAACGAAAAAATATATAAAAGTCTAAATTGAAAACAACGTTCAAACCTATGATTGCGTTGGATAAAACCGCAATTTTTATACGTGTGCATGTAAAACAAATTTCTTGGTAGAGGGGTCTAAATACAGCACAAACAACAATTTCCAAAAGACCAAAAACAGTGAAAAAGTATATTTTAACAAAACGCATTTGACTAACAGGTCGAACAACTGATGTTCTTAAACCCTGCTGACTACCATTGGCGATTGCCAAATAAATTGATCACCAGATCTAACAAAATGGATCTTAATATTAATTTAATACCAAACAGAAAACAATAAACTTGTGGTAAAGATGGTATACCACAAACATGAGGTGCAAAAATTTGTACACCATATCCGGATTTCGACAATTAATGTCTCTTCAGTGATGTTAGGGATCGAAACGGTATTTGGAAGGCCATCTAATTTACCTCAATTTAGGAAAGACTCTTGAATTTTAAAGAGTCGAAATAGGATGAACGGATCATATAAACCCGAAGGAAAATATAATACAAGCCCAAACGAAAAAATATATAAAAGTCTAAATTGAAAACAACGTTCAAACCTATGATTGCGTTGGATAAAAACCGCAATTTTTATACGTGTGCATGTAAAACAAATTTCTTGGTAGAGGGGTCTAAATACAGCACAAACAACAATTTCCAAAAGACCAAAAAAAGTGAAAAAGTATATTTTAACAAAACGCATTTGACTAACAGGTCGAACAACTGATGTTCTTAAACCCTGTTGACTGCCATTGGCGATTGCCAAACAAATTGATCACCAGATCTAACAAAATGGATCTTAATATTAATTTAATACCAAACAGAAAACAATAAACTTGTGGTAAAGATGGTATACCACAAACATGAGGTGCAAAAATTTGTACACCATATCCGGATTTCGACAATTAATGTCTCTTCAGTGATGTTAGGGATCGAAACGGTATTTGGAAGGCCATCTAATTTACCTCAATTTAGGAAAGACTCTTGAATTTTAAAGAGTCGAAATAGGATGAACGGATCATATAAACCCGAAGGAAAATATAATACAAGCCCAAACGAAAAAATATATAAAAGTCTAAATTGAAAACAACGTTCAAACCTATGATTGCGTTGGATAAAACCGCAATTTTTATACGTGTGCATGTAAAACAAATTTCTTGGTAGAGGGGTCTAAATACAGCACAAACAACAATTTCCAAAAGACCAAAAACAGTGAAAAAGTATATTTTAACAAAACGCATTTGACTAACAGGTCGAACAACTGATGTTCTTAAACCCTGCTGACTGCCATTGGCGATTGCCAAATAAATTGATCACCAGATCTAACAAAATGGATCTTAATATTAATTTAATACCAAACAGAAAACAATAAACTTGTGGTAAAGATGGTATACCACAAACATGAGGTGCAAAAATTTGTACACCATATCCGGATTTCGACAATTAATGTCTCTTCAGTGATGTTAGGGATCGAAACGGTATTTGGAAGGCCATCTAATTTACCTCAATTTAGGAAAGACTCTTGAATTTTAAAGAGTCGAAATAGGATGAACGGATCATATAAACCCGAAGGAAAATATAATACAAGCCCAAACGAAAAAATATATAAAAGTCTAAATTGAAAACAACGTTCAAACCTATGATTGCGTTGGATAAAAACCGCAATTTTTATACGTGTGCATGTAAAACAAATTTCTTGGTAGAGGGGTCTAAATACAGCACAAACAACAATTTCCAAAAGACCAAAAAAAGTGAAAAAGTATATTTTAACAAAACGCATTTGACTAACAGGTCGAACAACTGATGTTCTTAAACCCTGCTGACTGCCATTGGCGATTGCCAAATAAATTGATCACCAGATCTAACAAAATGGATCTTAATATTAATTTAATACCAAACAGAAAACAATAAACTTGTGGTAAAGATGGTATACCACAAACATGAGGTGCAAAAATTTGTACACCATATCCGGATTTCGACAATTAATGTCTCTTCAGTGATGTTAGGGATCGAAACGGTATTTGGAAGGCCATCTAATTTACCTCAATTTAGGAAAGACTCTTGAATTTTAAAGAGTCGAAATAGGATGAACGGATCATATAAACCCGAAGGAAAATATAATACAAGCCCAAACGAAAAAATATATAAAAGTCTAAATTGAAAACAACGTTCAAACCTATGATTGCGTTGGATAAAAACCGCAATTTTTATACGTGTGCATGTAAAACAAATTTCTTGGTAGAGGGGTCTAAATACAGCACAAACAACAATTTCCAAAAGACCAAAAAAAGTGAAAAAGTATATTTTAACAAAACGCATTTGACTAACAGGTCGAACAACTGATGTTCTTAAACCCTGTTGACTGCCATTGGCGATTGCCAAACAAATTGATCACCAGATCTAACAAAATGGATCTTAATATTAATTTAATACCAAACAGAAAACAATAAACTTGTGGTAAAGATGGTATACCACAAACATGAGGTGCAAAAATTTGTACACCATATCCGGATTTCGACAATTAATGTCTCTTCAGTGATGTTAGGGATCGAAACGGTATTTGGAAGGCCATCTAATTTACCTCAATTTAGGAAAGACTCTTGAATTTTAAAGAGTCGAAATAGGATGAACGGATCATATAAACCCGAAGGAAAATATAATACAAGCCCAAACGAAAAAATATATAAAAGTCTAAACTGAAAACAACGTTCAAACCTATGATTGCGTTGGATAAAACCGCAATTTTTATACGTGTGCATGTAAAACAAATTTCTTGGTAGAGGGGTCTAAATACAGCACAAACAACAATTTCCAAAAGACCAAAAACAGTGAAAAAGTATATTTTAACAAAACGCATTTGACTAACAGGTCGAACAACTGATGTTCTTAAACCCTGCTGACTGCCATTGGCGATTGTCAAATAAATTGATCACCAGATCTAACAAAATGGATCTTAATATTAATTTAATACCAAACAGAAAACAATAAACTTGTGGTAAAGATGGTATACCACAAACATGAGGTGCAAAAATTTGTACACCATATCCGGATTTCGACAATTAATGTCTCTTCAGTGATGTTAGGGATCGAAACGGTATTTGGAAGGCCATCTAATTTACCTCAATTTAGGAAAGACTCTTGAATTTTAAAGAGTCGAAATAGGATGAACGGATCATATAAACCCGAAGGAAAATATAATACAAGCCCAAACGAAAAAATATATAAAAGTCTAAATTGAAAACAACGTTCAAACCTATGATTGCGTTGGATAAAACCGCAATTTTTATACGTGTGCATGTAAAACAAATTTCTTGGTAGAGGGGTCTAAATACAGCACAAACAACAATTTCCAAAAGACCAAAAACAGTGAAAAAGTATATTTTAACAAAACGCATTTGACTAACAGGTCGAACAACTGATGTTCTTAAACCCTGCTGACTGCCATTGGCGATTGCCAAATAAATTGATCACCAGATCTAACAAAATGGATCTTAATATTAATTTAATACCAAACAGAAAACAATAAACTTGTGGTAAAGATGGTATACCACAAACATGAGGTGCAAAAATTTGTACACCATATCCGGATTTCGACAATTAATGTCTCTTCAGTGATGTTAGGGATCGAAACGGTATTTGGAAGGCCATCTAATTTACCTCAATTTAGGAAAGACTCTTGAATTTTAAAGAGTCGAAATAGGATGAACGGATCATATAAACCCGAAGGAAAATATAATACAAGCCCAAACGAAAAAATATATAAAAGTCTAAATTGAAAACAACGTTCAAACCTATGATTGCGTTGGATAAAAACCGCAATTTTTATACGTGTGCATGTAAAACAAATTTCTTGGTAGAGGGGTCTAAATACAGCACAAACAACAATTTCCAAAAGACCAAAAAAAGTGAAAAGTATATTTTAACAAAACGCATTTGACTAACAGGTCGAACAACTGATGTTCTTAAACCCTGCTGACTGCCATTGGCGATTGCCAAATAAATTGATCACCAGATCTAACAAAATGGATCTTAATATTAATTTAATACCAAACAGAAAACAATAAACTTGTGGTAAAGATGGTATACCACAAACATGAGGTGCAAAAATTTGTACACCATATCCGGATTTCGACAATTAATGTCTCTTCAGTGATGTTAGGGATCGAAACGGTATTTGGAAGGCCATCTAATTTACCTCAATTTAGGAAAGACTCTTGAATTTTAAAGAGTCGAAATAGGATGAACGGATCATATAAACCCGAAGGAAAATATAATACAAGCCCAAACGAAAAAATATATAAAAGTCTAAATTGAAAACAACGTTCAAACCTATGATTGCGTTGGATAAAAACCGCAATTTTTATACGTGTGCATGTAAAACAAATTTCTTGGTAGAGGGGTCTAAATACAGCACAAACAACAATTTCCAAAAGACCAAAAAAAGTGAAAAAGTATATTTTAACAAAACGCATTTGACTAACAGGTCGAACAACTGATGTTCTTAAACCCTGTTGACTGCCATTGGCGATTGCCAAACAAATTGATCACCAGATCTAACAAAATGGATCTTAATATTAATTTAATACCAAACAGAAAACAATAAACTTGTGGTAAAGATGGTATACCACAAACATGAGGTGCAAAAATTTGTACACCATATCCGGATTTCGACAATTAATGTCTCTTCAGTGATGTTAGGGATCGAAACGGTATTTGGAAGGCCATCTAATTTACCTCAATTTAGGAAAGACTCTTGAATTTTAAAGAGTCGAAATAGGATGAACGGATCATATAAACCCGAAGGAAAATATAATACAAGCCCAAACGAAAAAATATATAAAAGTCTAAACTGAAAACAACGTTCAAACCTATGATTGCGTTGGATAAAACCGCAATTTTTATACGTGTGCATGTAAAACAAATTTCTTGGTAGAGGGGTCTAAATACAGCACAAACAACAATTTCCAAAAGACCAAAAACAGTGAAAAAGTATATTTTAACAAAACGCATTTGACTAACAGGTCGAACAACTGATGTTCTTAAACCCTGCTGACTGCCATTGGCGATTGCCAAATAAATTGATCACCAGATCTAACAAAATGGATCTTAATATTAATTTAATACCAAACAGAAAACAATAAACTTGTGGTAAAGATGGTATACCACAAACATGAGGTGCAAAAATTTGTACACCATATCCGGATTTCGACAATTAATGTCTCTTCAGTGATGTTAGGGATCGAAACGGTATTTGGAAGGCCATCTAATTTACCTCAATTTAGGAAAGACTCTTGAATTTTAAAGAGTCGAAATAGGATGAACGGATCATATAAACCCGAAGGAAAATATAATACAAGCCCAAACGAAAAAATATATAAAAGTCTAAATTGAAAACAACGTTCAAACCTATGATTGCGTTGGATAAAAACCGCAATTTTTATACGTGTGCATGTAAAACAAATTTCTTGGTAGAGGGGTCTAAATACAGCACAAACAACAATTTCCAAAAGACCAAAAAAAGTGAAAAAGTATATTTTAACAAAACGCATTTGACTAACAGGTCGAACAACTGATGTTCTTAAACCCTGCTGACTGCCATTGGCGATTGCCAAATAAATTGATCACCAGATCTAACAAAATGGATCTTAATATTAATTTAATACCAAACAGAAAACAATAAACTTGTGGTAAAGATGGTATACCACAAACATGAGGTGCAAAAATTTGTACACCATATCCGGATTTCGACAATTAATGTCTCTTCAGTGATGTTAGGGATCGAAACGGTATTTGGAAGGCCATCTAATTTACCTCAATTTAGGAAAGACTCTTGAATTTTAAAGAGTCGAAATAGGATGAACGGATCATATAAACCCGAAGGAAAATATAATACAAGCCCAAACGAAAAAATATATAAAAGTCTAAATTGAAAACAACGTTCAAACCTATGATTGCGTTGGATAAAAACCGCAATTTTTATACGTGTGCATGTAAAACAAATTTCTTGGTAAAGGGGTCTAAATACAGCACAAACAACAATTTCCAAAAGACCAAAAACAGTGCAAAAATATATTTTAACAAAACGCATTTGACTAACAGGTCGAACAACTGATGTTCTTAAACCCTGCTGACTGCCATTGGCGATTGCCAAATAAATTGATCACCAGATCTAACAAAATGGATCTTAATATTAATTTAATACCAAACAGAAAACAATAAACTTGTGGTAAAGATGGTATACCACAAACATGAGGTGCAAAAATTTGTACACCATATCCGGATTTCGACAATTAATGTCTCTTCAGTGATGTTAGGGATCGAAACGGTATTTGGAAGGCCATCTAATTTACCTCAATTTAGGAAAGACTCTTGAATTTTAAAGAGTCGAAATAGGATGAACGGATCATATAAACCCGAAGGAAAATATAATACAAGCCCAAACGAAAAAATATATAAAAGTCTAAATTGAAAACAACGTTCAAACCTATGATTGCGTTGGATAAAAACCGCAATTTTTATACGTGTGCATGTAAAACAAATTTCTTGGTAGAGGGGTCTAAATACAGCACAAACAACAATTTCCAAAAGACCAAAAAAAGTGAAAAAGTATATTTTAACAAAACGCATTTGACTAACAGGTCGAACAACTGATGTTCTTAAACCCTGCTGACTGCCATTGTCGATTGCCAAATAAATTGATCACCAGATCTAACAAAATGGATCTTAATATTAATTTAATACCAAACAGAAAACAATAAACTTGTGGTAAAGATGGTATACCACAAACATGAGGTGCAAAAATTTGTACACCATATCCTGATTTCGACAATTAATGTCTCTTCAGTGATGTTAGGGATCGAAACGGTATTTGGAAGGCCATCTAATTTACCTCATTTTAGGAAAGACTCTTGAATTTTAAAGAGTCGAAATAGGATGAACGGATCATATAAACCCGAAGGAAAATATAATACAAGCCCAAACGAAAAAATATATAAAAGTCTAAATTGAAAACAACGTTCAAACCTATGATTGCGTTGGATAAAAACCGCAATTTTTATACGTGTGCATATATATATATATATTGTTTTATTAAAGTGCAACATGATAATACAAATATGAAACATATTTTATGTCAGCCAGCCTTCATCAGCTTATGATGCGCTGTACTTCTAAAGTTCTCATAGTTATCTTTTACAAGTATCAAATATCAATTTAAATGTGCAATAAATAATTATAAGTATAACTTAATTTTTGAATAAAATTTATGATATATAATAATACCTCGATATCAAAAAAAAAATTCTTAAAAAAAAATTTAAATACAAATAAAATTTCGTAAGGGGTTCCGCAAAACAATGTGTCTAACAACAAAAAAAAAACAATAAAAGATTAATTCATCTCTGCCTCTAGTAAGTGTCCTACAAGTGATCTTCCAATGCTTTTAACAAGTCCCTTAACTACTATAGGAACTAATCATGAACTGTTCTAGGTAAATATATGTAAATAGATGATATAGCTGTTTTTAGAGTGTAAGCAATTTTTTAAATGTTTTAGAGAAATTACGTGCTTTTGATGGTCCTTTTGATTCTGTTTCTAAATTTCACAACACTAATTCTTGCAGTTATCTTGATGATATTGTTTCGTTAAATAATCAAGAAGATTCTAAACATGCTAAATATACTGCCGAACTTACTTTGAAAAAATCAAATATTCACGGTAATTACTGTCCTGTCCTAGATTTAGATATTTCAATTCAAGACCGGAAATTCTACACTAAAATTTACGAAAAAGGAACGATTTTTCATTTCTTGTTGTTATTTTCCTTTTTGGATGGTGATGTTCCTTTCCAACCATCTTACGCTGTTTATATTTCACAAATCGTTCGATATGCCTGTGTCTGTTGTGACGGTTTTGATCTTAATGAACGTAATATATGTATTACTGGTAAAATATGAAGTCAGGGGTTTCGTGACCGATAATTATTTGAAACCTTTATTAAATTCATCAATAGATACAAATATATGTTTTGAAGTTTCATTGTACCTGTAGAAAACTTATTTCAAACGGGAGAGCATATCCTTATTTTTACGAAGATGTTGTTTACCGAACCCTGAAAAGTTAGAAACTATCCTGGTAAATTTATTCCGCAAGGTTAAAAACTCAACACTGTAATTAGATCTCTGAATATTATTTTTATTTGTATTAATATTGATTTTGTTATCAGTAAATTAAAAGCAATAAAATGCTCCGCATGGCGCAGCTTGATACGACCGCAGAGGTCGAAGCCTGAACAGTTGGGGCAAGTATGGACACAACATTCAAGCTTGATACAGCTCTGAATTTGGATTGTGATTAAATAGTTGACATCGCATAGGTTTCTGACACAGTATGAATGTGGTCTAAGAACTTAAAAATTTTAAATGGACATTTACCTATTATGGTCCAATATCCAAAATCTAAATACATGGTTAGATTCAGCATATCAAAGAACCCCAAGAATTCAATTTTTGATGAAATTAAATAAAAAAAAAAGTTCAATTTTGGACCTTTTAGACCTCAATGTGGACCAATTTGATAACGGGGCCCAAATATCAAAAATCTAAATACATGGTTAGATGCAGCATATCAAAGATCCCCATATATTCATTTTTTGTTGAAATCAAACAAAGTTTAATTTTGGACCCCGATTTGGACCAACTTGACAACTGGGCCCATAATAAAAAATCTAAGTACATGTTTAGATTCAGCATATCAAAGAACCCCAATAATTTTTTTTTGTTAAATTCAAACTAAGTTTAATTTTGGACCTTTTGGACCCTAATGTAGACAAATTTGAAAACGGGACCAAAAGTTAAGAATCTAAATCAAGATTAGATTTGGCATATCAAAGAACCCCATTAATTTAATTTTTGATGGATTCAAACAAAGTTTAATTTTGGACCCTTTTGGCCCCTAATTCCTAAACTGTTGGGACCAAAACTCCCAAAATCAATCCACCCTTCCTTTTGTGGTCATAAACCTTGTGTTTAAATTTCATAGATTTTTACTTACTTATACTAAAGTTATTGTGCGAAAACCAAGAAAAACGCTTATTTGGGCCCTTTTTTGTCCCCTAATTCCTAAACTGTTGGGACCAAAACTCCCAAAATCAATCCCAATCTTCCTTTTGTGGTCATAAACCTTGTGTAAAAATTTCATAGTTTTCTATTTACTTATACTAAAGTTATTGTGCGAACACCAAATGTCTTCGGACGACGACGACGACGTGATACCAATATACGATCGCAAAAAAATTTTTTTGCGGTCGTAAAAAAACTTAGTGTCATTTTTATATACACCTGTCCTAAGTCAGGAACCTGATGTTCAGTGGTTGTCGTTTGTTGGTGGGGTTGATAAGTGTTTCTTGTCTCTCGTTTTTTATATAGAGTAGACCGTTGGTTTTCCTGTTTGAATGGTTTTACACTAGTAATATTATTGGTCTGATAGCTTGTTGTTCGGTGTGAGCCAATGCTCCGTGCAAAAGTACCGTACTTTGATCTATAATGGTTTACTTTTACAAATTGTGACTTGAATGGAGAGTTGACTCATTGGCGCTCATATCACATCTTCTTATATCTATTTGCACATTCATGGCTCTATTATCTGTCGATACCTTTGTATTAGAATTGCACAGGGTAATGTTTCTTTCTCTAACCTTTTATGACGTCTTTACACTAAATCAATTAAATGTTTGATGTGTACAGATAGATAATTTATTCTTAGATGCATGATGTTTTATTGTTATTGGCTCCGAACTAGTTGTCTGTTACTGCGAATACTCTGCGTTCACACTTAAAGAAGAGGTTCGTTTTTTTTTCAATTCGCAGTTTGTCTGCAGATCTCTTTTGTTTTTTTGCTGACCTTATGTCAGATTTACTCTTACTGATATCATATGCAAGATGTTGGCAAATAACGTTGTAGTAATCCGTTTAAGGGGTTGTTTTACCATTCGCCAATGTTTATTTGTAGATAAAACGTTTCAGGGTTTTCATTTTTACAGTTAGTTTGCAATATCTATCTATATGTTATCATTCAAAAGATAGTAACAAAATATCGCAATCAGAAAGGGAAGTTCTCATGCCAATTGACTCTAACTGCTTTCATATTTCAGTTGTGAGTTAAAATTTTAAAACTTAAGTACGATATATATTTCATAGTCGACAAACCATGACCTGCTGATCTTTTTGATTTCATGTCAAGTTGACTGCAACTTCTTTAATACTATAGATATTAAAATTTATTTACGATGACATTTTAAGGGATAATACGGACGTGCTAATTATTTTAAGCCAATTTTAAATTCCCAGAAACTGTTATAGTTTTTAAAATATTAGCATACACCCAATGGTACCCCTATTTTTTTAATTTTAGCGATTAGTTCTATGTTTTACGGATCAAATCTCCGGACATAATTTTCAAAATAAATACATTACGAAGAAACATTTGAGGGAAGTTTTGTAATATTGTTTGCCTGTTGATATCATTGTTGATAATTGCAATGTGTATAATTCATTTGTAGTTATAACCAATATCTTATATATATAATGCTTACACGAAGACAAACTTGGATGTCTGGTCCTTTTAAACATGACATTTTCACTGGAATGCTGGACTATTAAATAAAATTGTCGAAAACAGTTGTACAATGTCAATAACGGTACAAATTATAGGTAATGATATATGTAAGGAACTCAATATGACTTCATGACATTAATACATGAGTGTTTTTCTAGCTAATTTGACGATATCTGTTTTTTTAGCAATATACACCCGCATTTTTCATGGTAAGCGTGGAATCTTTTTGTTTTTAAAGAGAACTAAAATTCAGTTTGGTTGATATAGTTGTAAAAAAAGATTATCAAGTTTTCTCTCTATGATTTCATCGAATGTATTTTTTTTTTATCTCTAATTTCATGACAAATGACGGTGAAGGTCATTGCGGGTAAGAACCTCATATAAAAAGTTTATCTTCATGTAACGTTATGTTACAAAATTTGCTGCTTTTTTTATCTGCTTGAAGTTGTCCATTAACTTTTATAACTTACAAGATAAAATGTAATATCGATATATGCAACGGTATCGTAAATTGTGTTATTTAAAAGTAGAAATTTTAACAATGAGTTGATAAACTATTATGACCATGACACTTGTTGTCAGATATCGATATTCTTTCTTTTTAACTGTTACAAATGGATTGTTTTCTTCTTTTTTTGATAGTTTTAAAATTGGCATCAATAACAGAGAAACGTGTAAACATTATCATGCAGAGTCGATATATATAGTAAGGAGTCAATAGTCAAATTGTATTATGAGGACTAATTTGTACAATGTATTGGTTTGTTATCTAGATGCTAACAGTTTCCCTGTTTCATCGATCTAGCAAAAGACCCAAAAACTGGTTAAAATATTGTTGAAAGGAAAACGTTACTACAAAGAATTGATTTATCGTTTCGATTGTTCTAACTTATTGTAGATGTTGATCAGTTGGTAATTGTTGCTTATTCTTCCAACAACGGTACATCATTTTCAAATCTATACCTTTGGCGTATCAACCATTTGTTCTTATTGTCTTCCTGATTATTCAGACGTTTTTCACGATTGCATTCATGTTGTTTTATAGGACTTTTATTTAGTCTGAAAATACATACATGTTTTCGTTGATGATCGACAGATGACATCAATCAACAAGTTGTTTTACCTAGAGTTATCTCATATTTAATGTTCCCGAGATACTTACATTCAATATCTTGTGATTTCCTGGATGGTTTAACGATAGCTTTCTGTTTAGCGAGCAAACCGGGGTAAGTATTACATCTGAACTTTGACATATGATCAGCAACTTCAAGTAAAAAACAAAGTAAAGAGGAATATATTTAAGTTTGGTTATTATGCGAATAAACAAGGTAATCAAGTTTTATCTCTATGGTTTCATCAAATGTTTTTAAACATGGTAAATGTGAAAGTTACTCGAATGTTGTTTGTTTTCTTGAATCTCTAATGTCTGTGAAAATGTCTACGATTAAATCTTCTACGGACTATTCCGTAAAACTGTACGTCGGTATACTTGATCTTGTTTGCTAATCTACGTTCTGTTTCCTTACTTTATAGTTTTCAAGATAATAACAAATGACGGGGATTGTCATTTAGAGTAAGAATCTCATATAAAAAAAGTTAATCTACATTTCATGTTATGTTCATAATTTTGTTAAACTTATCTTACTGCTTATTTGATCTGCTTGCCGTTTTCCCCTTTCTATTATAATTCACACGATACAAAGTTATGCCTAAAAATGCAACGCAACGTTATCGTTACACTTGATATTTAAAAGTAGAAATTCTTATCATGAGTTGGTAAACTATTATGACCATGAAACGTGCTGTTAGATATCGATATTCTTTCTTTTTTAGTGTAGCAAATGTTTTTATGTCTTTTATTTGATAGGTTTAAAATTAACAACAATAATCGAGAAATGTGTAAAACTATCATACAGGGTCGATACTTCTTTTAAGGAGTCAATAGTCAAATTGTATAATGAGGACTTATTTGTACAATATGTTTGGTTGATTATCTTGATGCTTGCAGTTTATCTGTAACTTCTATCGATTTCGCTTCTACAAAGAGTTGACATATAATTTCAACTGCTTTGACTAATTGTAGCTGTTGTACAGTTGGTAATTGTTACTTTTTTCTCTATCAGTTATAGTTTTCTGGGTTATAGCCAACAAGGAAAACAACGTTTACAAATCTACACCTAGAGATAGTCGAATGACGATTTCATCCATTGAAACTCATTTGTTCTTATTGACTTGCTAATTATTAAGAAGTCCATCGTTTCTCTCTAACGACTAGTCATTATGATTGTATTCATGTTGACCTATATGAATTTTATCTAAAAATTAATGATCGAAAAATGACATAAATCAACTATTTTGTTTTATCTAAGAGTTATCTTAAATGTATATATAATGTTGTCGAGATTCTTACATTCAAAATCTGTTTTCCTGGCTGCTTTGAAGATGTGTTTCTGTTCAGCTAAACAGCCTCCTCTTTTAGGGTTAGCATCAACTTTAAAACGAACAAAATGTTAAGTTTGGTATTGGAGAAAACAATGAAATCAAGTTATATCTCTATATAGAACTCTATAACGGTATGCTTGATCTCTTCTGCTAATTCGCTTCTTTTATCTATACCTTATAGTTTTCGAGATAATAACAAATGATAGAGATTGTCTTTTAGGGCAAGAACCTAATTTGACTATAGTTAATCCACATATTAAATGTTTTTTTTTTTTTTTATTTTCAAAAATTTGTTAAACTTAGCTTGCTACCCATTTGTGCGGTTAACAATTTTTCCACTATCGTTTATAGTTCTCAAGACAATATCCAAATATTCAACATATGGGTATCACAAAAGATGTAATTTAAAAGTAATAGTTCTAGCAAAGAATTTAACAATTATGATCAAGGCATTTCTTGTTAGATACATAAAATCTTCCCTTGATTCTGGTAAATCAAAGAGCTAATAGCACAGTGGCGGAAGAAGATGCATAAAAGGATAACTTGAATTACCATGAAAGCAGCAAACACAAACGCAGCCTGCTCAGTCCCATTATTGCTTTCGACGTATGTTTTTTTCTTCCACAAATAATATACCCAAATAATACTTATGTCTCAGCCAAAACAAATTTTCGATAATTCCATACATTTGTCTCAGCATGGTCAAATCGATGCAAGCAACTATACCAGGAATTGATTAGGATTCACTTGAAAGTTTTTTCCGTCAAATGTAGAAAGTCACTTTGGGTATTTCGATTTCCTAGCTTTGTATAAAAAAAAACTGGCAACCATGGTTTTATTCTAGTGTGCTTAAAGTGGGATTTAAAGACCAAAAAGCCTATTAATTTTTACCAGTGATTTTTTCCTAAAATTTTGAGTGAAGGTTTTTCATGATTTAGGAATAAAATATGATGAAAAAAATTTATGGGTCACCGCCTTCGTTACGTCACTTTAGCAACCTCAGTTTCTTGTGTTTCCGAAATATCAATAGTATTTGTTTGTTATCTAAAATTGCAAATAATCCAATAATACCGAACCTAGGAGCATAATTCTTGTTTCACTTTAAGCAGTAGATTTATATCTAAACATTTAAGATTGTAGAGTTAAAGTTTCTGTGTGTTTTGATTATAAAAAGTGTGGTTTACTTCGTTCCCGCCAATATTAGCACATAAGAATGAAAAAAGTTTCTAGTATTAAAAAAATTCTACCAGTGATTTCTTCCTAAAAATTTCAAGAAAGAAAGAAATTTGTTTTAACTTTCAAATGAAGCCCCAAATACCATATGTCACCGACCTTTCAAAAACATTATGAGTAATTTTCATGTTTTATTTTTATTTGTTTTTAAGAAAAGAGTTGTCTTTATACTGCATCTGACATCATAGTACAAATTTCCCGTAATTTTCGCAAATATTGCAAATTGGACGTTTGAAACATACATTAGAATTTACAATAATGCAATAATATTCTTTATCATCTTTAATACGAGAGGTCACATTTAGGTATCAGTATTTGTCAGATCTCATTCTATTGACTCTCTAAACCGAGAATCTCAGCTTTGAAATAAGTTTCAGAAACACCGCCCGTGAAATGTAATATGCGTTCGAAATCTCCTTCTATTCCACTTTAAAAAAGAAAGTTTATTTTTCCATTTCCTCTCTTTAACAGAATTGTTGGAAATAAAACAAAAATGAAAATGAAAGATGACACTGACACTAACTACCTTGTAAACTATTAGTATTAGTTTTGTTACTTGTTGAAGGCCCTACGATAACCTTCTACGTCATTTTGTCTCTGGTGGATAGTTGTCTGATTTGCAATTATACCACATCTTCTTATTATTGTTTAAGACTATAGAGTGTTGACGGACGGACATAAGCACGACTGGACTAGTGTTTACCCAATAATACAACTTTCCGACTAAGTCGGGCATGTAAAAACTATTCCGTCTAATTTGTAGATTCGTAATTTCTAAATATTAAAAATCTAAAAAAGTTGAAATGATAGGTAGACTTAGGTAATTCATTATACTAAAATGTTACATGTACAAAAAAATGTATATGGCCTATTATAATATACGATTTCTGTTATTACTTTTTCATGGGTCTTGAATACAGAAACTACAAAGTACAAATAAGCCGGAAAAGACGTCTAGTTTTGAATTTAACAATTTTCCTTTAAACTGAAAGAAATAAGTTTCCGTCGGAAACGATTAAGTATTTTTCAAAACTGATTAGTAAAGTATTAGATACAGAACAAAGGTAACGAAAAAACAAGGCTGGTAACAACCGTTGTCATATAGGTTTTCTACAAGTGCATACATACATACGTACAAAGAAACAAAACCAAACCAAAAAATATCTTTTGTCGCCTCCCTCCCCCATTTTGAAAGTGTGGTGGGGCAATTGTCCCCTTCACCAGCTCAACCCACCCCCCCACCCCTCCCAGTCCCCCCTCACCACTCCAAAAAAAAACAAAAACAAAGTAATCAACAAAAATATGAATAACAGATTTATTATTTTTTCAATTCTAAATGATACCAATCATCGGCTGTAGCAAAATACAATGTTTTTGTTTTTAATATTTTGTC